>NC_090924.1:123902306-124266056 GCF_040938575.1 Ambystoma mexicanum | reverse complement strand
ATGTAACGGGTAAACTGGTGGAGATCTCTAAAGTTAAGAGTACATCGATTGGGTTGCATGATGCAGCCATTTAGGGTCCTCAACAGGCAACTATGCCACAATGCACTCAAACGCATTCTCATGCTCCCTTTTAAAGGTCACTGATATAATGCATGCTGTGCTTGGTATGGAATATCTTTATGATCTTGCCTCTATCCCGCCTATTTGGATTACAATTTGGCAGAACCACAATGCTATGTTATCTAAGTTGCTTTTTAAGGATGTTTGTGGAATCGATTCCCTGTCTAGTATACCTTAGTTGACCGACGTTAAAAAAGAATTAAAATCTCTAGGCTTAGCTTTATAAAATGGTTGAATTGCTTTGAAGAATTTCCAGCAGGAGCAAAGTTAGTAGTAAAACAATTCTAGATTGAGAGAAAAGAAAAAATGAGCGTAGGCTTAGAGAGAGTAAGAAAGAGTTTGTAAGTGTATATATTCATCATGCACCCCGGAATGGGATGGCATGGTGTTTGAAATGGGTGACCAAGAAATACCACACTTTTTGCTCCACTTTGATTCAGCCCAGTGCCAATCAAAATGCGGTTAGGAAAGGGGGGGCACATAAATGGGGGGAAACGGTTCAATATGCCCAGGCGTGGTGGACCAGGAATCTCTGCATCATTTCTTTGTAGAGGATAGTGAAATGTCTGAGGGAGGATTCCGACAGGTTTTACATTGTTTGGTAAGTGATCTGTCTTTTGTAATTTTTGGTTGTAGTTTATCATCATTTATTCAGCTCTGTGGTTTGTGTGTTTTTACTAGGACAAGTGCACGTTGTATTGTTGATGTAAAATGTTTAAATTGTGAACATGGCCTACTGTGTAAACTTTTGTGGGGTGATTGGTACTATGAAATAAAGAATTATCCATCAGTAACAGCAGAGCAGCACTGCACTGTATTACTTATTCTGGTTTCATAACACCAGAAAAATAACGGAAGGTAGATTCTTACTGTTTGACTCAGAACACGGGTCTGAGAGACTTTGTGCCCTACTAAATGCATGCTCTCCTCGAGCTTAAAAGCCTCGATACAGTGGAATCACCTCAGGCATTGTTCAAGGCCTATTTATCAACGTTTATATTTCCTATTAATTAGTATTTGACACAGAGAGCCTGAACAAACAGGCTGTTTTGGGGCTGGTGAGGGGTTTTTAAAATGGCACATTTCACAGCACACCTTTTGATAAACATTGGGTGAAAGCATGAAAAATTGCAATAGGTGCTAGGTCATCAGCAGTAGACCGGAGCAGGCACCAAAGGCACCCGCTCACTTTAGACCAGTCCAGGCGAGCCAAAATAAAGGTTCACTCGCATGGATTATTGGGACATTCATGCTAAATGAATCCACTAATGGGCCCCCACCCAAACATACATACATGCTCAGTCAGGAGGGCCCCCTGCTCGCCATCCACTTTGCATGCACTACCCCGCATGGCAGCCCTGGGGAGGCCATGTTGAAAGGGCAGTGTGTGCGATGGCATGTGCAGGCCTGCCTACATTTGAAAATCAAAATTCCTGAGATGTATGCCCCGCCCTTAGCCACACAAGACTCCGCCCATTTGCACATGGCGTTCCGCGCACACACCCCACCCACCTGTCAGAGGATTCCCTCTTATATCGAATCCTGCACTTTAGGCAGATATTTGACAAGTACTGCACTGTTGTGAAGAGAACTTTTGCCACAGCTATGTATTCAGAAGGGAAATTAGCTATTATTTAGAACAGCTTAAAGTTTGCCAACTGAAACACGAGTGGGCAAAATAAAACATGCCAATTTCTTCACACGTTCTACTTCTATCACCTCGTAAAAAGAACACCAAAATTCCTGAGATTCCAGGGTCTTTCCCGGAGACACAGAGAAATGGTTTAAATTCCTGAGTCTCTGGGAAAAATCCGGAGGTTAGGCAGCTATGTGTGCAGGGCAGTTGTGCGCAGGAAGCAGCATAGACTTTGTGGATGAGCCTGCCCACTTTGGCCTCGGTGGAACAAGGGCAGGCAGGAGAACGGAGCAGGAGTGATTTGAAGACAGAGCGAGGTGCAGATACCGAGGACTTTCCGATTGGCTCATCTGGTTGGTAAAGAGGATTTCCAAGCAAACACGGGCCAATAGTGGCCAGAGGTTCCTCACTGGCAAAGCCAATAGGAGCGTCAAGCCGAAGGGGCTAATTATTGTTATTCCATTTTTTTATTGAGATGTTCTTGCCATGTCTTTTATGCAGCCTTCTGAAGGGTGGGCTGAGGTGCGCTGTACATTGTAATAAACTCGCACACAAAGCAAAAATATGTGCCTGCTGTTCTTGTAATGGAAAATAAGTGCACAAGAACGACATTACAAAATCAGCCAGATATTTGTACAACAATGCAGCACCGATAGTGGTAACGCGAGGTGCATCCACGCTATGTATCTGAACCAACCCTTACCACACTCCTGCCTTGCCCTTCCCCAAACCCCGGTTGCTGAATTGTATAAAGGAATTCTGCAATTTGAACTTTCCATTTGTGCACTTTTCATTTTAAACTAGACCCGTTGACCAGTCAGCCGACAAACAACTGCATGGAATAGTCCAGAAGAATGTGATCATGTAAAGGTAGTGTCATTTTAAATACACCTCGAAGAGGGACAACAGCTACAGGCACATTCCAGTGGGGCTTTGCTGTTGGATGCAGTTTGAAACCTTCGGTAGAGTAGGGAGGTCATTATATATTTCATTTGATTTCTTTATTTCTAATTATTTAACCCCTCCGCCCTTCCTGAGACATTGTTTTCATCATCTAATTCGTTTTAAATGAATCTGCCTACAAAGGTAAGGAGAGTGCTATTCCCAAATATTCAATTTATTAACTCGCCACAGTGAAATAGAAAATTTGAATGCAGGCCAATAATTTGTCAAGATGTACCATTCTTTATTTGATTAATCAAAGATATTAATATTGAAAGAGGGAGACCATTAGAGAGTGCAGAGAAGATGGCCGCCCACTAGTCCAACCGTGTGGCCATCCTTCACCAAAAGAATATTCCTCTCCCCAGCAATGAGGTGAGCAGTGTCAGGCTTCCACCCTCACACCCCTGCCTATCTAGATGGTGGAGGCAAACTGCGGGGGGTGGAGGGCGCATGGAGGAGTGAACATTCCAAAGAGGCAGTGGAGTGGCCCGTAAGCCGGGACTATGGAAGGCCAGGCGTGGTGCACCAAGAGAGAGTGGTATGTCAAGAGAGAGTGGTGTGATAACCCCCCGGGAGATCCGCATGGGAGAGGCCTCCTTGCTCACACAGACAATGGCACGGAAGATAGGAGTGACGGCGGACCCAGAGTGGTATGTGCTCTCAAAGAAACTGGGATGAGGCTGCATGACACTCCGCACGGAGAGACTACAGATCTTTCGCCTCACCAGAATACCAACCTTGAAGAGCGAGAGGCCAGTGGTGCATGCTGCATGGAGAATAAATGGGGGTGGGGAGGGAAGACCACAAAATGCCAAGCAGAGAAAGTCGGATGAAGAAGGATATAGGGAAATTGAGTTATGAATAGATGGTCATATTTCAAAAGCATAACTAACATACTAGAAGCTTGAAGCGGTGAGTACCACTGAGGTCAAACGGCTACCAGGTTAAAGTAATATATACCAGTGCACATCGCAATGACAGCAGCTTGAGAAAGTTAAGGGCTCTGTATTCCACCCACAATCGGGTTGAGCGCAGCCATGAATTATAAGGGGTCTGCCAGTGGGCCCCTCTTCAAGGATTGGGAAGCAGCAAGAGCCCAGGGGCACAGATACAGAGGGGGTGATTTCTCCACACCCGCCTGCCTATTCACAGAAAAGACATGGAGAGTGAAGCGATGGACCAACGGAGGTTGAGAAGAAAGAGGTCCCTCGTTCTTACGTACCGAAACCACATCGGGGAAATAGAAAAAGGAGCTGTGTGCGGGGAAAGCTCAAGAGGCAGGTGTGATTAAAGAGTATATGACTTAAGGGGTAAATGTACCTCTAGAGGGAAGCAAAACAAGCAAATGGAGGAAGAGAATATCTACATTGCATGTCAGATTTAGCCCATCTGTGTGTGGAGAATTAAATTGCATTGCGTTGTTTTGCGTCTTCTCTAGACGTAAAGATGCAGTTGTAAGAAGATGGAAGCTACAGACCGCAGGTTATGGGGCAGAGGGCTCAGCCAACAGGCTATTAAGAACATTCTCACAGAAATTGAAGCAACGTGATCCGAAATACAGGTATCCATTATGGAGTTTAGGAATAGGATAGATGAGGTGGAAGATAGGTTGGAAGCGCTGGAGAATAATCGACTTTCTACTGAGCTCTTAAGTTGATGGAATGGTTTACGAAGGCCACGGAAATTAAGGTTGATGATGTGGAGAATAGAAAGAGAAGATGAAACCTTCATATATTTTGAGTTCCAGAGACGGAAGGGGAAACCCAGGAACAGATTGAGAGGAGTAAGAGATTGTGAAAGAGCTTATTGAAGACGATCCATCTTTTGACATTCAGATGAATGAACACATGAAGGAGGTTGAGTGGGAGATGGCTGAAAAATTAAAGGGGTGAGGTCTCACAGCTACAGATACAAAGAGCACAGGAAAACAGAAAGCCTGGGATGTGAAATCCAAGGTGCCAAAGTGCCAGTATTTCAAGATCTTTGATCATTAACACTTGCAAAAAAGAAGTGAATGTTGTCAATTGACCCAACGACTGAGGCTAAAAGGAATCAGTGTAGATGGGCCTAGCCCTTCTTTCTGGACTTTGAAATTGATGAGAAATCATATCCTCTTTCCCTGGTACATGAAATCCGTCAAACACAAGAGCTTGTACAAACTGCAGAAACAGGGAAAGGAGAAGGTGGTCCATCGTTGAATATGTAAAGGAATAAAGTTTATCTAACAAGAGACAGGATAAAGATCCCTGGCTCCAGAACCTTTAGCAGATTGAATTCTAAGCCTGCCATAGAAATAGCAACACCAATGGTTTTCATAAAAACCCAGGAACATATATGATGATATGATAGGTTATTTATAACGCACTTAATACCCAGCGGTTTCTAAGCGCGGACCCGGGGATCAACCCGTGTCATCTTGCTTCCAAGGCGAGCACATTGCCCCTGAGCTATCCTCCCGAGACAGGAATTAAGGGATTACACCAGGATTATGAGATTGGAAAAAAAGGAGATGGGCAGGAGGTTACTGAAAGATGATAACGAAGGGTGGGTTTATAACTGCAATTGACTGTACCTTGATTTATGTACACTCAATGGTGCCTCAGGAGGGAGAAGAGGGCTGGTTTGCTTTTATGGGCTTATCAAATTGGGGGGGAGGGGACTAAAAAGTAGCAGCTCATATGGGCTAATTCAAATGTATATAGTTGTTTTACCTACTGGTTAGCGACAAAGATTTACTGTCTGGGGAAAGTGCTTTAGTAAATAAAGAGCTGAGAGATTTGGGTGTTGGGGGTAATGTGGGTGGGGGAGTGGGGAAAGGATGATGCAGACTGAAGAAGCTTTCAGAAACCACATGTGAAAGGTCCTTTGTGGTTAACACAATATGTTTTGACATGTGCTGAATGATTTGTAATATTTCATGCGAGCACAGTAGTAAGAAAAGGAGTCAATAGGCTTCTCTTTTTGTGGAAATGATAACATCTCTCTGAAGCCGAATTACTTAAGTGTCACTAGGAATGGGAGTGCCACGCAACTACGGTTTTCAAAATCACCTAAAGAATGACAAAGATATTTTAAAACACAGCTGCAAGTATCCGATAGCCAGTGAATGAGCGTCGTTCGCCATTCTGTCATTGCCATCCAGATAGCAGCAATCGAAAACGCCAGCTAAAGGCTAAACTGCAAAGTACTGAGAGCGGGCGATTATAAGGCCAAGAGATGGCAGCCGAAACATCCCAGCCAGCAGAAGCCTCTCTACCCAGCCGGAAGCCCCTTGTAACGATCTGAAGCTTGGGCTTGTAATGAGGAACAATACTTTATTGATATTGCTTTGCTTTGTTGGTACACTGCACTATGTTTATGACTGAGTGTGATGTCATGGTGTGGAATGTAGAGAGGACCAGAAGGATACTGTCAGAGGATTCGAGGTCTGACGGTTGGGGAGAGTGTGAGAGAAAGATCATATGATGGTGTTCATAGCTCCGACTTATCTTGAAATGCAAACTTAATACAACTAGCACTAGAAGTCAATAAAGGCGCTTCTTGTTAAACGAAGCTTCGGACCCAGTTTGTAATCGGCACACTTCACTACACACCCCTCTTGCCTTCCAACTGCCACGATGGTAGCCGGTTTTCAAGAATATATTGTCTATAGGACAGCCAATCAGAACTTGCATTTTTTTAATGTCTCGAAATTCACCATTTCCGTTAAAGGATCCGATCACCCACCTCCAAGCATCAGTAATTTCGCATCAGAGCAGAACCACATGTTCCTTGCTCTGAACAACAGCCCATTTCAAAAGACAGGCTCGCTTAATATTGCGTTTCAAACGGTGTACTTTCAATCACGCCGCAGACACCGCACATACGGAAAAGCAGCCTTCTTCATCCACTCTGCTCAACGGTCATCAGTCACCGACTTGGCTACATCACGGCAACTAGTCCATCACCCTACGCAGTATTTCAGCTAATGTTCATGGCTTACCATCTAATTCATGAGCATGCAGCCCACTGGGTTTCTTTAGCAAGATTAGGCTCTGAAATGTCAAATAATCAATCTGGGGAAATCATTTTTAAGCAATGTTACCCCCCCATCCCAACCCAAGCATTGCAATTGGTGATTTATAACGCGCTTAATACCCAGAGGTTTCTAGGATCAAACCTGTGTTGCTCTGCGTTGTCTTGCTTCCAAGGCAAGCGCATTGACCCTGAGCTATCCTCCCAGCCCTCGTTAGTATGCTTTATATATTTATTTATTGGACATTTGTATGGCACCTATACACAAGTGTTTCCAGGCACCACAAGACAAGCTGGGGGTTGGAGACATAGGAAAACAGAAAAACGGTTATATTGGCCGAGTGACAATCCTACCATGCAAGGACAAGACAAGGGGACAGGGGGAGAGGGAGAAGTGCTGGAGTGGGGGGCCCAAATGGAGGAGGGGGTGGTCAAGTGTTTGGGGGGCAAGAGGCAAGTACCAGGTAAAAAGAGAGGGAGGGGTGGAGTGGGGCGGACCGGGTTAGGGCTAGTCCGGGAAAGGGAGCCTGAGCTGGCAGATGATGGGGGGATTGGTAGGAGGGTGGTCTGGCCCCTGTAAGACTCTGAAGGGACCAGGTCCAAATTTGCAGCGTCAAAGGGATATTTAGCACAGGAGGGTGAGAGGGAAGGAAGAGGAGAAAAGGAAAGTCTTGAGAAGTTTCCGGAACTTAAGAAGATCCGTTTCAGAAGGAGGAACCCTTTGAGGAAAGGGATCTACCTCCCACTCTCTGCTTGTTGAAACATTTGACCTGCAGAGAGTTAGAGCTAGAAGACCGAAGGGCTCTGGCAGGGAGGTGTTTATGGAGGGGGAGCTGGATGTAGAGAGTCCCAGGCCCCAGACAGCCTTGTGGATGATGTATAGGGTATTGAATTTGATCCTTGCGGTCACCGGAAGCCAGTGGAGAGATTTTAGGGCTGGGGAGATGCCGTCCCTGTGCTTGAGGATTAGTCTTCCGGTCCTATTCTGGATTAGTTGAAGGGGCAAAGGGAGGAAAGAGGCAGATTGAGGAAGAGGATGTTGTAGTAGTCCAGCCGAGGGAGAACCAGAGCTTTGGAGATGTTGAGCTTCTGGGGAAAGGGGATGAAAGGTAGAATGCCTCTGAGGCTGTGAAGCTGAAAGTTGGACTTCTTGGCAAGGCCCATGACGTGTGGCGAGAAAGAGGAGTCAAAGATGATCCACAGCAATCATTAATAGCGACAAATACATTTTATGTGGTTTAATATTTCTATTTTTTCACATTTCAACATCAGAGCACTCATAGGGCTGAATGTTATCCTTTCACTGAGCATGTGCTGAGAGTTTTTTCACTTTCTCGCTGTTCACGATACAGCGATTAATGCCATACTTCATTTCCTTTTAAATGTCATCCATGTTAACATTTGCCAATGCATTCGGCCACATTTGCCTCCTAATCAACATTTTGCCCTTTAATCCGACAGTAGTCAAAGCAGTGGCCAAAAAAGACATAAAATGAGAGGATGAGCTGGTCTCTAATGTGTAGATTGTTGAGGAGCACATGCCATTTCTGTTGCATTTCTTTGTACGCAAATGAGAATGTGTGCAAAATACAATGGAGCACAGTTCTGTCATCTCAAAGCTGCTGTTCACACCCACCCATCAGCCAGTGGCCATCGTTTCAGAATGTGAAGGTACCTCCATTGTGATCCAGACATGGTTGGTGAGACATGAAACTAAACTGAGCAGGGATTTGGTAAGTGTTGAATGGTGGAAAAAAGTTTCTATTAAAAAAAAAAGACATTCACAGTGTTTTCCAAATGACAGGAAAATGCATTACACCATCGGGAAGTGCTAAGGGGAGCAATCAGCATTCAAATGTTGGGGGGACACAGAGGGTCAAATGTATGTAAAGATTGCAATGAGGAGAGGCCTATTTGGAGCCAGATGTCTGAAAATGATAGCAAATTTGCACAACCTCGAGTTTCCTTAGAATGAAAGCAGCAGTGCAACATACTAGAGTGATGAAGGAACCACTCAGAAGATGCATGTTTCCCGGGGATCGCATTAAAGAGAGGACCCGGATCACCCAACAGAAAGGTAGGGGTCACAAGGAGCAGAAAGATGACACTGCAGCACCGGGTTTTATGGAGGGCAGGTGCATGCAGCGGACTTTATCTAGTGCATTAATAGGGAGCCACGAAAATAAACCCAACCTTAGGTTGTGCGCAATTGGGCGTCTGTGTCTATTATTAAGAGCATAACCACATCCAAGAGAGGACAACTGGTGCTGATGGTGGGATCCGAGGCTCACAAGATCCTCTAGCTCTCCAGACAGTGTCTCTATGAATTGATTCTTCATTCCAACAACCTTTCTCACCAGTGGGGGGTCTTTGGGGAACCTGCTTGTGTGGCCTCTCCAGGGACACTACTTTATGCAACACTGAGTGTAAGGCACCCACTCACGTGGCCCACTACAGTGCCCAAATAGAATCTGTACACCATTAAACCATGCCGTGCAAGCTTTGCACGTATGCTGTGTTTGGGCTCTCTTTTCACAGATAGTTCAAAAGCAAGCAAGCTATTGTTAACTGCACCACAACATCCATTTCGCAAAGTGGCTGTTTTGGGCATGTACCTACACGTGGAACGGATTTTGATAACTTCACCTTCCAGTTCAAGCACAGCCACACTCGCTGTTGCCAAATGTTACCTCAGTGTGTTGCGACTGTGACAACCGTGCTCATACCCTATTTTCACTAAAAAGGGACAGATTGTTTCTGCACGGTTTCAGACATTCCCTGCACTGGTGCCTCCAATAAATAGTTCATACAACTCGATTTCCACATAGTTCAGCACATCACTGATACCAGGTGCCTGAGGATTAAACAAAGGATGCTTGAGTCGTGATGAGGGCACTGCTATTTGATATGTCAGACACCCCGTTTTAGGGGACTGGGGCGGGTCAGAAGGAGGACAGTCTCTGACTTTTCATCTCACTGATGTTTTTAAACAATATGGATCAACGCCTATCTTTGCCTACACTGAATCAAATAAGGTGCCTGTCAGCGAGTCCAAAGCAGAATCGATCCACTTTCCCAACTAACCTTTTCTAACCCTACCACTATTATAACATAAATCAGGAGAATGACTCCCCTCTGCAATAATATGGCTCTCCACCAAGTTCACCTCAGTAAGCAATTCTCGAATAGCTCTTCGTCACTACTTTTATCAAGTCCCTCAATTCTGATAAAAGGGTTTTTATTAGGTTTCCAGCCTCCGCTGTTATTTGATCACTTTTTTATTCCTTCTTATATGGTAACTTTAACCAACATTTAGGACTTTCCTCTTGTCCTCCCCGGGTTGTTAATCTTTATCTCACAGTCTCTAGTTTCTCTTTGGGCCTTGGTATTTCCCATTTCAAGCCAGCCTTCTGGTCTTTCCTGTTTACACTCGTCCTTTATTTGCAATAGCTCGGGACTTTCTACCTTTCTTGTTTCTAAGTCTTCCAATAACACTTGTCACTTTGTGTTAATACTTTATCTTGAGTAGCGATTCTCTTCATTCACTTTCAATATTTTATCTGGACTGGGACGAGTAGAAGCATTCCAATAATGTCCTTCAGTCCACCTCCCAGGTCTCCAGCTTTCCCCATTACCTGTTCTGCTCAGGGACAGCGTCACCCGGTTTCTTGACGGGGTGGGACTTACTCTGCCACTTGTCAGGTGTACCTCCCGAAGTGCTTCTGGTAATCTTCTTCCCCGTAGCCTCCTACACAGTATCATCGGTATCTCGTTTTCCAGCCCGCAATTCAAGGAAGTGGTGTCAGCCTTGTTCCTGCACCCACTGCTTCACCCCAGCTCGAGTATGGTCACGCCACCACTTTCCTCTCCTCTGGGGTAAGGATGCCTTGAATACAATTTGGTTTCTCTCTTCTCGTCTTCTTCTGGACGCCAGGCTTCTGCAATTAACCTTAGCTTCATCTTTGACATAGGACGCTGCACGTCCAGCTTCTAGTCTGCATCCGCCTGTGAGTGGATTTGTATTTCGCGGGTTCTCTCTCTCTCTCTCTCTCTCGCCGGCTTCCCGATGCTGTGCGTATTCAATCCCTCCCTTTGCAGTCTCCGCCATTTCCCTTTATGACGTAGCTGTGGGATTTCCCCGGCACATCTTGCAGACCTTTGTTTCGGTTTGCTTGATAGTCTGTATGCCTCTATAAACCTTTTTCCTTGTCTCAGTGAAATGCAACTTTTACATTTAATGGGTCACTATGGTTTCCTGATGACAAGTAACACACTATAGTATGTTGTTCTTCATGTGTTTCTTCACTGGAGGTATATTATGGGTATATTTGTTAGGGAGTCCTTGTTCCCTGGTGAGGCGTCTCTCCCGTTGAGGTCTCGCTTGCCTCTACCCCTAGGGAGGGTATTGTGTAGCAGTTTCACCTCTCTAGCCTCACAGGGAAAGGCTCCCCCTTGGGGAGAAGTGACAGATTCCCCTGATTTGTCACAGGCCCAACAGAGAGCAATGGATTTGGCCTTTTGAGAACAGTCTTGAAAAACTAGTCTGACTAGTACGCAAGAAGATACTTCATCAATCTAGTTGGACATGAGGTAGAGGATTTTCTGCCAACATTCTCAGGTAACAAAAGTCTTTCAAAGGGAATTCTCCAATCCACAAAGGGGTATCGATTATGAAAGGTACATTACAATGAAGCATGTCAATTGCTGGAAAATTGTTTGCCAGGTTCGCCATGCGTTTATGCACGATGCTTGCTCAGTGAGATCCACAAATTCAACAATGAGGAAGGAATCCAGTTATCGATTGTTTATAGAACCACTGACACCAGCAAAAATCCTTCTGTTGGCATGAACAGAGATGAAAGCGGGCCCCAAAGCAGTGCAGATATGGAGAAAGGCCACGCTCGCAATAATACAGCTGATGCCGGGGTGGAGACGCAACCAAGAGTGAAAGCAATCACAGTGCACTGCCATGTGACAGACGAAAGATCAGTGACAAAACATGCTACTTCTCTGGATAAAACCTTCTGCACAAATACAAATGTCTGGCTATGAATCACTAATGTGGCAAATTGAACAATGTTCTAAAGACTGTGTATGACCACCAAAGTAAACAAACAAAAATAAACTAACCAGAAAGACTACAAAAAGGCACACCCGCTACATGGAAATCAAGCATGATAATTCCATGGTGTCTGGCCCAGAAAGAACCTTCGAAGAATGTATCTGTGTGATATCGCTGCAGGAAAACAGTCAGCATGGGGTGGTAGTAGTACGCTTTTATTGGTATACAAAAGAGGTCTACCCAAAATGTAACTCCCTACAACATAATAAATACTAGAAATATATGGATAAAAGTTTTACTGCTTAGATACACAAAGAAATCAAACATGGAACAAGTTAAAAATAAGAAAAAGGGATAAAAACAAATAGAATTAATAACCGAGTATTCTATTTCATAAATATTCTCTATACAGACTCTTGACAATTCCGTTAGACATTCCCTGGCCAATAGTTAAAGTTTACTCAGAGATCCCCTATTAAATGCTCAGCAGCACCTTACTCCTGTAACGCCATGCTCTCAATGGGACCAAGGTTATAGCAACAACTAAAGCCAGATTCTACGTTAACCTACAGGCATTAAAGACAGGTTGCAGCTCTCCAATACCACAACTGAACAAAATGGCTTTTCAGCCATTTTAGAAGCTACAGTTTAGAACATGGGCAAAGAAAGGGGAAATTAACACACGTTTCTGTAGGCTACGAACATAAGTGCATAGCTTAATCGTGACGTTCAATGTCCTCCATCTATCCTCCAATACAAGCTTGAAAGTCTACAAGAGCAATTTAAAAAACAGACGGACCGGTTGGCAAACTTTATCGGCCCATGATGAGATGCGCTTGCGCATCTCATCACTGGCACCAAAGAACAAATGTACCCTATTCAGAAAGGGCATTGGACAAATATCCTTTTTCACACCTTTGTGGATTTGCACAAACAAGGCGGCATATATGCACATCTCAAATTCACGAAGGCGGCCAAGTCTTACTATGCTAGAAATTCAACAATTAAAAACATAAGTTTAGTGATCGGGTACATAAATTCAACTTTGCAAAAAGTTGAAATCAAACATTCTAAATCTGTGGCGTGGTCATTTCACATTTGTGGATGAAATCTCTCTCCTAGCATATAAAATTGTAGTGTAGGAAAATTACCTGGCATTAAATCAATTTGTCCACGTGAACGTAGTTGCCTGCCACCCTAATCTAGTGCCTTGCCACCCTAAACATGAACTCAAGGGCTAGAACAGCCGACCAAAATTAGTGAGAGACGATGTATGTCCATTACATCAGGAAAAGAGATGCATTACTTTACAGCGGAGTAATTTAGTACAGCACGTATAAGATGCAGACTGGATCCTCAAAATATTCATCATAGCTGGTAGTCAAGAATGTTTAGAGTGAATGGAAGAATGAGAACAAAGTTGTGATTCATTTGGATGTCCACAGGACAAGTTGTGATAGAAGATGAAAACACTTAATGTCCTTTTATTGTCTGGTACTTATCCACTTTGTTTCCTCTGTTTTAGAAATTAGTCACTTGACTTCCTCCACAAAGGTCTTCTGCAACCCACCGTTTACAATGAAGCCTGCAGAAATGGCAGAGTCCCAGAGAATGGAGAAGGCTGATGGATGCAGATAGGAAAACCAGATGACGAGGCGGCAGTACACCCTTTGAGGAGGCAATTAAAGGTCTGTGAAATCGAGGACAAGTCCTTAAAAAATCATGAATCCTCTAGCTCATGATGGACTGGGTGCAGCACACACCAGCACAAGGAAGGGTGAGTCATGATTCAACAGGCCCCATCATCAGGCAATGCGACAGAAGATGCCCCCAGAAACATAATTAGCAACTGACCATTGCTACACCGGAATATACTCACTAGCTTGGACCCAGCCATTGTATTAGGCATATATTTTAATTACACATAGCTCAGATCCATTCAGGTTAAACAATCAAACCAAGTACATAGGGGAAGGGGCTCAGAAAGAAGTCGGGAAAGATTGGCCCAAATAGAAGAGACATTTATCCACAAATCATTTGCTCCGAAAAAGAGAACAAAGGATGTCAGGATTTGTGGTGGTTGCAAACAGGATTACTATAATTGGTGCAATCTTTGGGACTAGTGCATCAGCAATACATGCAGTGTCTCTAGAGTCGTTTGTACAACAACTTCAGAGAATTAGGCCAGGATTTCAGGTACATCCAACAAAGACTAGATAAAGTTAGACTGGAACAAAGTGAATTGATGCAATATGCGAAACAAACTATTCTAACTTTCAACATGAATGGAACAAAGCATAAATGAAATGTTCAAACATGACATTAGTATAGGATGTTGTGAATTTAGCGAATCCGCTAGAAATGGTACGGGCAAGCTTTGTAAGAGAAACTGAAGTCTGGGTATCTGAGTTAAGTTTGTATCATCTGATGATGGCGAGAATGACGAGTCAATGCAAGAGAAGACAGCATTTGAAATGCAAGTGGATTCCCCTGTATAAAGATCTAGAGCAGATAAAGACTGCATTTTTATTGGTGTGTCCTATATACCACGCCAGAGTGGATATATCAAACAAACATTACACAGAATGTAGGTGTCTGGCAGAAATGACTCATGAGATTGTGGCATTTCAGGCATGGGTGACAGGTCTGTATTTTAATTCCGACATTAGACATGTGGAAAATACAAAGTCCAGAATGATATGTGCTCTAGAAAGGCTTTCCGATCCTGACGCAACAAATGCTTTTGTGGATTACAGATAGACTAATGGGGTAGAGAGAAAAGTGAGGTGTCAATAAGCACCCGAAAACCTGAGGTATTAGAACACGCCAGATTGGTCAAGCATACATCGATAGTCGGTACATGCATTGAAAATTACACACCTGAGTCATGTTTAATTTGTGGAAAGACAATCGCAATAAAATGTTTTCTTTGTAGCAGTACCTAAGGAAACAGTGAAAACGGTTGGGTGAATAGCATTATTCTATGCAGATCATGACTAATTTGAAGGAAGAGTGGAAAACCCTAAATGTATTCAAAATAATTTACTTCCCTACGGATCCTAATGTCAAGTAGCTTTTGAGACACAAGGAAGCACGTACAATCAAAATCAACATACAGAAAGATAATATCACTGTGAGCGATCTGAGATTGGCAGACGAGAATATAGTCACATGGATTGCGTTGCAGTGGTCAGAGAAGAGGTTCATATTTGTAGGCATGCGTCTGGTCATTATTATGACCTGGCTAGTGACGCTTACAGTGAGGTTGCATGGTAACGACACTATAGTGACAATTATGGAGAAAAGGAGAACCTATGTGAATATGGCGCATGATATTTAGACATAGAAATACATCTGAATTGTCTTTCAGCAGAGTCTCCATGTTTGATGGGTATCCTCTGCGGAAAAAGGGGGAAGATGTTGTAGAATTTCAGGAGAAACACAGATTTTGTACTGCAGGTGTGTGAACATTAGCATAAAATATGAATAAGAGGGAGAGTATAGTACAGTTAGGTTTCAGAGGCCATACAAGTAATAACCTGGATGCTCTAGCCGCAGGTGCGCAAAAATAACAGGGCTTGCGCAATTGCAAGTGGCAATTAAACATGAGCTGAAATAGAAAGGCAAAATGACAGGACTTTTTGAAGGAAAATAACAGCGTGTTGGGGATGGAAAAGAAATGTCCTGCTAAAGTAAACCTTGAAAAGAGCAAGCTGCTTTCCATACAACAAGAGAGCTCAATTGTTCATATGAATAGAGAGCAAAAGGGGAAGAGGAGAAATGTATGTAAGATTTCTGTAGGCAAACTTAGAAGGATTGTTGTTACAAACTGGACAGTTTAAACCAGCCTGGAACGAGGAGGGACGCAAGTTACAGAAAGAAGCACATGATATGGCAAGAGGTGATGTAGAATAGAAAGGGTTAAGGAATAATGTACGTGTGGGCATAGCAAGGAAAAGGGGTAGAACTACAGTGACACAGAGAAGAAGAAAAACAAGGAAAGAAATGAGTTGGACCTTTGACGTTTGGGAAGGCTAACTTTTTGTCTCTCCAATGGCTGTTGCTAGGATTTTGAAGGCGATTTTCGGGATTAGATATTTTGTGTATTGTCTGGATGCAAAATAAAAAAAATGGCCCGAGGCCTAGCTGGGGGAGGATAATTTTCCAAAGCTTGGACTGTTGGATAGAGAGTTGGAGACACAAATCCATTACTGGGGAGGAAGAAGCCACTGAAAAAAAGCAGAGAGATCAGGAAAAAGCTAACCTAGGCCAATCCGACGACAGAAAGCACAGAGGGCCTCCAGCCCCAATGTGAATGGTCCGTTACATTACAAAGATGTAACTATCCTCACATTTCTGATCAGTAAAGTATCAATTGTGACACAAAACAGTGTTTCATTGACCTTCTAGTATCTGGGGTTGGTGAACAGAATGTTCTAAATTCAACTGGAAGGATCCCTTCTTATGCGGAGGCTCTTGCGACATGAGGGTGGGGTCACTAGCGAAAGAAAAAGAGAACATAGGATTGATAACAGAATGTTTGTTCGCGTGACATTTTACCTTCTGAGGGAAATAACAGAGTTTCGATCAAGTTGGGATTACAAGTTGCATGCTACCAGCTAGTAACTTGAAATGTGTGCCCAGTTAAAACTATATATTAATCATAAACTATATGTGTTTAATTAGAAGATATTTGCAATAATTCTTTTTGATAGGAATAAGATATTTCTATAATAATTCATGTAATTGTCAAGCTCATGGGGGGAGGAGGGGCACGCTTCTCCAACCCCATTCGCTGAGGAGTGAAGCACGCCCACAGCTTTAACTTTCAAGCCCAGCCAAATGGACTGGGCAGAGGCCCAGCAGAGGCTTCCTTTCTGTGCACAGATATTGCTGGGAGCCTACTTTTTTGAGGGACTTGGTGCAGGTTGCTAATGCAAGGTCAGCTCAATCTTAGCAGGCCCACGCTTCTGGTCAACGCACCTGTGACAAGTTAGAGGTAAGAGCCATAAAAATTGCCATATTGCACCATTCGGGGGTCTCCAATTGGCGAGGGATTAGCTCAGGTGTGCGCTCCCTGCCTTTACTGTTTTCCTGATCGTGCTTACACTTCTTGAATTGGATTACTTTTTCGTACTATCCCTGGTTTTTGTCACTTCCACTGAGCCACTTATGCATGTGTCCCTGCTTTGTCCTGCTCGTCATTGCCTTTGGCCCCTGACTATGCACAAACCTTTTTTCTTAGAGTTCACACATGCATCTTGTCCTCTTTCTGTCCTGGAACTCTGTATTTTAGGGACTCTTTGCATTACAAGTTTACTTTGTCTTTTTTGAGCTTGGGTTTTCCTTGGATTCTTCGCTTTATTTTCTGTATTACAAGTTCACGTTGGACTTTTCATCTAAAAACTTAACAATATTATGCATAATTTGCCCTTAACCCCCACCACTCAATTTTTTCTACAATACAGGTAGAAGCTTTGCATTGGGGTTGTGGCACAAAGGTCTTACATCCGTACCAATTCAACCTTTTAAAATACCTTGTCTAATGCCCAGGAAATACATTACAAATTGGTATGTTTGTTATACAAAATAGGAGGGTATCGAGTGCTAGTGCTCCATTACATGAGAGGATTACCATTAGCTAAAAAGTGTACATGCAGAACAGCAAAACATACAAAGGAGCTCAATATAAAGAATTAATAAAATACAAGCGTAATTAGAGGTACTCCTTTCCAATCACTTATCAATGACAGACAGTTGAAAGATCTTTTTTTTAATAAAGGATGGGGAATCAGTACATGCAAAAAGAAGGGGGGGCAATTCTGCAAATAGAACTAAAGGGCAGGAGCTCGAGAAAATGTTATTAAGTGGCATAAGCTTTTTCAACGTCACCCTAGATCAGTCGTGGGCAATCTGCGGCCATTCAGATATGTTGCCTTACAACTCCCATGACTACCCACTTTGCAGACTTAGGTGGGATATGCATTGTAGGCCAAAAGATGTGGTGGCCCGAAGGTTTCCCATCGATGCAATGGAACATATGGATGGCTGACATGTCAAAACATCATCTTCTCATATGTTGCTAAAGCCCCCTTACCAAGGATTTGTCCACCTTATCCTTAGACTACAAATTCTCCTTGGCTTCCTCGTTAACCATCTTGACCGCTTCCTTGGCCACAACCTCTGAAAGTTTTCTCCTCTCCTCTCCTCTCCTCTTATTCCCCAATCGAGCCAGA
Organism: Ambystoma mexicanum; assembly: GCF_040938575.1. Classification (NCBI taxonomy): domain Eukaryota; kingdom Metazoa; phylum Chordata; class Amphibia; order Caudata; family Ambystomatidae; genus Ambystoma; species Ambystoma mexicanum. The sequence continues at coordinate 124,248,043 of NC_090924.1, read as the reverse complement.
AATGTATTGTATTGTATTCATTTATTTAGCACCATTTCCCCATTTTTATGGTCTCAATGTGCTTTGTGGTTGTAACACCCTTGGGAACCAAAGTCCAGGTATGGGAAACATTCAAAGAGTGGACTTTAAGATGTGTGCGTGCATTCTGCCCGTATTAGGATTTAAGAGGGCTGGCTAGGCTCCAGTAAGCAACCCAAGAGGTCAGGTACATGGGCGGGTGCTGTCAGTGGTGTAGACGGTGTGCTAGTGGAGGAGACGCAATGTGTTCCCAGCTAGACCTAATTTGTCATAGGTCGTCGCTGTATTCTAGAGTGCATGGATGGTGACCCGTGTCTGCGGCATGTGTCCACAGACGGGGTTGAGTTTATTCACAACTCAAGCTCAGACGAGTTTATCTTCGATGTCGCTTTGTCCGGTTTTTCTGACCTCTGAGTCTCCCAAGGCGATAGGCTGGTTCTTTGAGTGCATCTTCTGGCGGGGTTAGCATATTACTATTGGGAAGGACCTGGCTAGTGGCTTTCCTTGGGTGCAATACGCAAATCAATTAAATAGACATTGCCACCTACGGCCTAAGACCAATGGTATCCTTTCCTGTCCCCAAAAGAAACAACCATCTAAGTGCCTCGTGTTTATGCCCCGCTGGAGCATCTTAGTGAATCACCATTCCTACCCTCAAAGGCCATCTAAGTGCATACCAGGTCCTATACCCCAGTTGAACTGTCGTACTTAGTCTTTACCTCCAGAGAAAACCTATGGGTTGAGTGCTTGGGTAAGCCCCTTAATAATTTGGTGGGGCGGTCCAACTGAGTACATAACATATCCTGTCCCCACATCAAACTAGGCGCGCTACAGTTGCTACCTCTAGAGGTCCTTTCAATTCGAGCATTCTGTCTTGATACTTTTAAGTGGCAACATTCAAGGTACAATCAGATTTAAGGTGGTGTTCGGTAACCAGAGTGCACCAGTTAGAGAGATGGAGGACCGGAGAGTGGGCGTTCTGGGGTGGAGGAATGATGTATGATCGTCTGTGGGAGTGGAACAGGGTCGAGTTTATCCCGGTGTGCCGCTGCAAATGCTGCCGGTATCTGCTGTAGCGTCAAACCGGTGGTGTATTGTTGAGTCTGGGCCAGTACATGGGTGCAAGGAGCAATCAAAGGATAGTGTGGAGGAGGGGTTCAAGAAGAGGAAGGAAAAAGCCAGGTTTTGAGAGCCTTTCTGAATGCGAGGTGGTTGTGAATGCTTAGGATGTGGAGGGGGAGAGAGTTCCAGAAGGTGGGAGCTTGGATGGAGGAGGAGAATCTACCCAGTCTGGTGCAGTTATATCGGGGGATAACTAGGAGAAGTGCGGCACTGGATCGGAGGGCCCTGGAGGGTCGGTAGCTTGTGAGTTTATCTTGGAGGAATTCAGGACCAATGTTGTGGATGGCACAGTGAGTAATGCACATGTCTTTAAAGGTGGTTTGTCGACCAATGAGGAGCCAGTGTAGGACTCTCAGTGTCGGGCTGATGTGTTCTCTAAGTGGGAGGCCGCTGACCCAGTGAGCCTCTACATTTTGGATTCTTTGAAGTTTCCTAAAAGTTGGAATGCCAGTGCCCCTAGATAAAGTCAGTTTGCAAAGTCTGAGCACGAGAGGATGAATGGGAGGATGGCAGAGATTCGGTGTGGGTAAATGAAGTATGTGAAGATTCGCCTGAGGATGCGTAGGTGGAAAAAGCAGGTTCTGGATATGGAGTTGAAGTGTTGGGAGCGGGATAGATTCCAAGGTTTTTCCCCAAAGTGGAGGTTGCCAGGAGGAAGCCTAGAGAGTGAGGCCAGGGGATAGGTGGGGAATGAGAGCGATATTACCGCAAACTAGGATTTCTGTTTTTCCAGGGTTTTGGATGAGGTGGTTGGTCGTCATCCGAGAGGCATGATGAAAGATACCGACGGGTGGAGCCTGGCAATTTCGAGGATGATCTGGGTATCATCTCTGTAGTTATAGAAGGTGAGATTGGGGGAGCAGATGAGAGCAGAGAGTTGGCCAAGATGGATAATGAAGAGGAGGGGAGATAGGGAAGCTCCCTGCAGAAGCCCTTTCGGCACTGTGTAAGAGATGAGGTGAAAGGGTGGAGGAGCATAATTTGTGAGTGGTTGGAGATGAAGGAGAATATCCATGTGAGAGCAGTGTACTTGATTCCTAAGGAGTGTAGCCTGTCTAGGAGTATGGTGTGGTCAATAGTATTGAAGGCAGCCAAGAGGTCAAGTTGGAAATGGGCCAGTAGTTATGAGGAATAAGAGGGTCAAGTGTTATTATTGTGAGGAGGAGTCTGATATAGGAGGTTTAAAGGCTTCCGGGAAGGTTCCTGTGTGAGGGATTGGTTAACGATTGAGTGTGCAATACTGCATGCGCAGGTTGATGTTAGGATTCTTTTGAGGAGTGAGGGCGGGCATGGGTCTTCAGGGGATCCTGACGGGCGGCTTTGCGCTAGGAGTGAGAGGAACTTCTGGTGTGAGATCGGGGAGAAAGAGGAGAAGGTTTGCATTGGGAGGGAGTAGGGACAAGGGATGGGAGGTAGGATAGGGGCCTTGTTGCTATTTTAGAGAGGATGGCACTATGTCAATTGATAGCGATGTTATGAAAGTGTTTGGATAAGACATCTCATAGGGATTGGGAGTTAGGTGTGGCAGGGGATGAGCAACCTGGCAACTTGAATTCAGAGATGTAATAAACAAAGGTGTATAGTTTGCCTCTCATGTCCAAGTTAGATTTGCAACTCACAGGCTACAAGCTCCTCGTTGCCTAGAGGTAGCTCTTGCTTACAGTGGAAGGCCAGATACCCAGTAGCTTTCTTTAGCTCCTGCTCAATAAATCCTTATTTTGGTCCCTGTCACAGGAAGGGAAAAGTGGCACTTCGCTTGAGAGGGCATTCATCCATGCAGCGGCTGAACCCACACGCAGTGGGAATGCCTTCCATGGGAGAAGTTAACCACTTTATAAACAGGCCTCTCTCAAAGAATCCCATGAAGAGCCTAAACCTTCAAGGCCAAGGGACGCCATGAAACAGTCTGCGCTGTACATATCAACAATTTCAAAAAAGGGAGGTGGGGGCATAGGAAGACAAGGAGTTCATAGAACGTTGGCAGCCAGTTTCCTGGACAGACAAAGAGAAAGCCAGCTCTGCTTCGGCTGAGAAAGGGCACCTGGTTGATCATGCACGTCGCCAGCTCCTCCTTGGATGCTTTACTGTGTCCCCTCTCTTTGTTCTGTAAAAAAGAAAAAAGAAAGTGTTGATATTAGTCTGTAAACGTACTCAAAAAAGCATACTCAGGCATAGGTAACAGAATATGAGACGGTATAGTAATCCAAATGGGAAACAATAGTACTAGAAAGGTCACATCACACCCGAGTCCATTTTACATTAAATAAACCACTCCAATAGCTACACCTGACCCCACAACATGAGTACAGGATCCGCGGATCAGCACAGGAGACCCTACTTGTCTCTTCCCCAGATAGTTACACTTTGTCTTATGTAAACTGCAGTGTGATTATTTATAAAACAAAGTTCCGCAAAGCACGCTTGGCAAAGCATCGGACTAGGCGTGAACAGCACCTTATGCATTTGCCTACCGCAGAGAGTAGAGGTCTGCCCATACATTGCACATCATGCTGAACTGAAGCTCATACCATCTTGTCCTGGTGAGAATCACTACACGATCCCACAGTTTTAGAAATGCATTCTGTGCCCAATGCACTGTCCGCAGGGTACGGAGATGGTTATGGAAATGCTTCTTCTGTGGTCTATGTGGCAGATGAGTTGTTGATGGCCTTGGACAGGGGCTACCCATCAGTCCTTGTCACGTTGCTCCTGTTGGCATTGAATACTATTGACCATTATCGGTTAACTCCCTCAGCTTCAGGACCTGGCTCTGATTGGAAGAAACTTCTTTGGAGGAGTCTACTTTTTCCTGCAAGGCGGGATGCAGGAGGTGAGCACGGCTCCCTATGTCTCGTCAGTGGTCTCTGTCCCACAAGGGGACGCTCAGTTTGTCAGCTCCCCAAGTTATAATTCAAGTGGCTGTCAGGACCCCTAAGGAATATTATGCCGAGACATGGCCTGAGGGACCAGCACTATCTAGGTGGCACATGGATCCATGTTTCAGCCCTGAAACCGCTCTTGAATCCTTAAAAAACTGTTTGACCAAAGTTGTTGTTTTCATGGCAGCAAACTGCATAAAGGTGAACCTGTACTAGAAAAAACGTAAACAATTGTTGTGGGTTCAGAAAGGTGACTGAAATTAGGTCAGAGATTGGGCGAGCTACTGTCTGTTAACGGGGACTAGCATATCCCTATCCCATCGGTACTGGATGAGTATTTTCAACTCAGAACCGTCCGAGGCCTGCATCCCCTCTTCATCAACTGGCCTAGAAACGTTTGGTTCATCCTTTTAGGTCAACCCGTTTAGATTCCAGAAATACCCTCTAGGGAAAGCTGCCTAGTAGTGCTGAATGCATCGGCTCAAAGGCTTCAACATGCTTCACGCATTGAGTATCCAAATCTAGGTGAAGTACAAGCTGGCCATCATGTCTGAGATCTCTTCAGGTAGAAAGCCCAGTATAGGGCAGCTCTGCATTGTCTAACTCCTGAGCGGAGGTTTCTCACTGTGCTATGGCATGGCCGCGCCTTCTCACATGCAAGTCTGGGCTCTCGAATGCTCTACCAAATGATCCAAAATGTGCATTGATGTGGTCTGTGTCCCGGATGCCCTGCAAAACACTTTTGTGTTTTGACCATTAGGCGGTGCTGTAAGCATTGCATATAAGATGAAATTGTCTGGGGAAGTAAAGACGGGAGAGATGGGATGTGAGGAGGAGCAGAGCCTGTGGGGGTTTGGACTTTTACCCACCCATTGACCGCCAATGTCCTTGTTAATCCTTATGGCCATTTCCATCCACTACCTTCCTCTCCCTGCCCAAGACACATCCCCTGGATCTCTTTGAGCTAGCTCTCTGCATTCTGAGCAGCGTTCTAAAAGTAATGGCTTAATTGCAGCTATAAACCAGCTGCTGGTGTAATAAAAATGCCTTAAGCAAGTGTGCTTTAAGACGCTTGATTTATAAACAGTATGTGTGCCATTGCACCTTTTCCTTGTACTGACTTACCGTTATAAACAAGCACTGGGAAAGTCAACAGAATGGGGTCTTGCATAAGCATTTGCCAAGCACTAGCATAATACGCCCCTGCACTAATACCATTTACAAACTGTTGCCAACTTATGGCCAGGTAGTACCATTGTGGCAGTGCCTGTAAAATCAAAATCCCATGCCTACACAAAAGCATAAAGCGTTGGCTTTGCCAATGCTTGCTTCAATTGGCAGTTCCCATCTGTATTTTATTCATGTGCTTAGATCGTTTTAAATGTTAAACTCCTACTCCAAAATACATTTGATGATGCCAGACGATTTGCTTGCATGTTGAGTAAGATCGCTGCTGGGATCTCTGGCTGATCTGCAGGTTGGAATCCCGGCAAGACCAGCTCAGCCGTTTATCCTTCCAAGTTTCCTAAATGAGTACAATCTTCAGTTGGGTGATAATTGTATGTAAATATCCCATGTAACGCGCTTTGTCGAAAGCGCTATATAAATAACACATCATTATCATGAACTAGTATACAAATAGTACATCAGGACTGGTACACCATTGTGGCGCCTTTTGTGCTGCCTCAATGATTCCATATTACCCACAAACAAAATCCTCCGACAATGATTTTCCCCTTAAAGTAGCCAAATAGCCCACAAGACTCTGGGCTGGTACGGGCCTCTGGGGAAGCCGTGCTCACCCATCATCAGGGCTGAAATGCTGCAAGAGGGCCCTGGTTCACGTCTGTCCTTGTCCCGCTCAGTGTCTACTGCAGGCCACACGGCCTCCTTTATTGGAAAGTCTGGTCACATGCCATCCAGATACTACCTACCTGCCCCCAGGCGTCTCAGCACATGGCATCACTGCAAAGGGCAGTAAGACTGAAGGCAAGACCTGTCTGGCCCAATCCGGACCTGTAGGTTCCATGGGCAGAGCGGACAATTTCAAGCTGAAAACAAATAGCCAGGCATAAAATGTCACACGCCCTCTCCATACTCCACATACACAAAGCACAACATTTCCTACTCGCCAAGAGTCCATTTTCATTAAGCAATGGGCTACTGTACTGGTGAGTGCAACGTTTGAAGCCTATCCTAGTGCCTCCATCTCTGCTCCACCTCACCCTCTATCCAGACTCCCAAATCTAATTTGATACTAGAATACATACATTCTGCTTCTCAATGAGCGTGTACTGGCCATTAGGATCTGCACTTACAGACCCTTTCTGTTTCCAACTAAAAGTACCTTCAATGTTCTCTACTTTAAACACTAGTTTTGGTCACCTTTGGTTTTGTCCTTTTAATTTGTCATTTACAAAATTGTGTTTTGGTCATCTTTGGCCCTGTGGTACTCTTGCACTACTACTGTGCTGCCTCAGGTTCACTGCCTACACCCTCTCCCCACTACCATCACTCCACTCCTTAACATCCCTCATGCCCTTCGCATTCACTACTCTTCCCTACCGCACTCTGCTGTAGCTTTCTCCTCCTCTCAGACTGCATGCCTCACTCCCTGTACGGTTACTCATCACACACTCCCTAACTTTTCTTAATTCCCTTTGAAATCTCTCCCCCTTGCAGCTCACCCACCTCTCTTCCACCCTGTTCTCCACCTCTTCCTGTTGCATCCCTACCCTTCATCCGCACCCACAAAAAAACCTTGGCCAACCTACTTTCTATATCCTCATATCTTCCTCACCCAGACTTTCTCACCCACACCACCACTCTACAAACCTGCACTTTCTGAGGCTTCTCCTTTGACCACCACTCACCTCACTGCCTTCCACCCGTCGCCCGAAGCCCTAAATCGCCCCTCAGATCTGTCTCTTCAAAACAGAAATGCAATGCCACCTCTGTAAGTGGCATAAAGACTACCCATCATCTTCTCCTTGTTAATAAGGAGGCCCACCTCGCCTTCACCATTGGATCTTGACTCTGCCAAAGCTAATTACTACCCTATGATCCCCTATGCACACAAATGGTCCTAAACATGGCAAGCCATGCTGGTACTTTTTTCGACTGTGTGTTATGTCTTCTTCCCTCGCCACTAACAACTTTGCCCAGAACTGCTCATCTAAAATTGAAAAAAAGAATGCATGCTCGTTCCCCTCCAACGTCTCCCTGAGAATTGGCACCCATCATTAGGGCTACCAACCCTTCTTGCTCCCCTACTGACTTGTTTGTTGCACGGGCAGTCATGGAGCTTGCACCACTCAACTGCTCCCACCTCTCTGCTCTCTTCAACCTAACTCTTTCCCTTGGAGTCTTCCTAGGTTGCTTCAAGGGAGCAGCTCTCCTACCACTCATAAAAGAGCCCTCCGCTTACCCCAATACACTTGCCAACTACTGGTCTATATCTCTTCTCATTCACTATTCCAAAAGCCTCGAAAGACTCGTCCAATAGGATCTCTGACTACATGGACATTCAGAACATCTGTCACCCTCTACAATCTGCATTTCACAGCCGTCATTCTATAGAATTGACCCCAGCTCATGTCCCTTACTGAGCTCTGCTCACCACTGCAAACTATCTAATATCCGTACATGTCTGAACTGCTAGGCTGCTGCCGATATAGTAGACCACTGCTCTTCCGGGGACCTTTTCCAACCTTTGCATATAGGACGCTGCTAAGGATTGGCAGGATTACCTTTCTCGTCGGTCCATTTTAGGGAACACGGCCAGTCCCGATCCAACCGCTCCACAAGTCAGCATATGTTCTCTAACTCCCGGTTCCCTCTTTGGCCACATACTATTCACCCACAGCACCTCCTCCCTCCGTCAACTGATCTTCTCCCACCCCTTGCTGGAGGACACTTAAATCTTCCTCTCCTCTGCTAATATATCTGCTCATCTCACCAGCCACGCCACACGCCAGACCCCCGAGCACGGAGGGCTACTTTCAGATTTGCCGCAACTGCGATGAATATTAAAATAGCAATGCTACGACTCATATGATCGCGTTACATCAATAAGCCTCAGATGAAGAGCAAGGACTGCTCGAAACACGTGTCAGGCTGTTGAATTTTGATGTTTTGCAATAAATGTACAACATAAGCAACAATTGATTGATTATTGTGTTGGCGCAGTGAGACTGGAATCATTTCCTTACTTTATTTTACAGGCTGCCCAAGTGGGGGGGGGGGGGGTTCCTCACACAGAGATGTGTGTCTTGGGTAGGGACAAGTATTCTGCCATTGTTTAACCCAACTTGTTTCCCTCCTATGTCTGGTGTTGGTTCACATTGCTATTAGACTTGTATCTCATTACAACTGTCTACAGTTGGTGCATTTTAAAGGCGTCAAGAGTGAATTATGGTACCACATAGATAATTGTACATATTAATCATTTTAGCATTGCCTGAGCACAAAGTGTGTCCTTTTGTGTGACTGTTTATATAACTTGAACCTTTATAAAGAACTTTGTTATCACTAACATAGTGTGTGGACATTCCTTTGTGGGGTCTTGGGGACTGCACTGTACTTAAAAACCAGCCTACATCACCTCCTAAGAACTTAAGCCTTGATTGCTCGGCCATTGCTACCGCTTAGAGAATCTTGGTTGGGGTGCTCTGTGCTTCTACTCTGCCATATAGAGGGCGGAAGTACAGATAACCCCTCTCCAGTCTCAACACCAGGCATTTACTGCACCTGGCTCTCTTAGGCAACCTCTGCCCTGCCCGCTTTCCTGCCCGCCTCCCCTTCCCCTGATTGGGTCCTCCTCAGAGGGTGCTTAAACCTGCTTCCTGGGACCAGGACGCTGCAGACCACCTTGCATCCTGGACCCTGCGAGGTGAGTATCCCCCTTTTTGCTCTCTGTGACTCAATTTTGCCACGTTCTGACCCTTCCATCCTTTTGTCATCTTTCCAGGCCCCTAGCTCAATTTTTAAACTTTCTGCCCCTTTCTCTCCTTTATTCATCTGCCCATGCCACTTGCTCCATTTTGGCCACTTTCTGCACTTCTACTACCCATTTCTCTCCATTCTTCTTCTTTCCATGCCTCTGCCTCCATTTTCACCACTTTATGCCAATTTCTGCTCCTTTCTTTCTCTTCATTTTTCCATGCCTCCGGCTTCATTTTTTCGCAAATTTCTGCCATTTTTTAGCCCCTTTCTCTTCCTTTTTCACCTTCCAGGACTCTACAATACCTGCCTCTCTTAGGCAACATCTGCCCCCTTTCCCCCCGCCTCCCCTTCCCCTGATTGGGTCCTCCTCACAGGAGGTGCTTCTTAGCAGTGTCCGTCAGGGCAGCCCCTGCCCAGACAGCCGTTCGGCTCATGACCCCAAAGCAAAGGGCAGATCCAGAGGAAGCAGCTCCAGGCCGTGTTAGCCTGTGGAACCTGCAGCCGTCAACCAGCAGCGACTGACAAGGTAGGAGCGGTCCGGACAGGGGGGCTGTCCGACCCATCTTATTACTCCTTTATCATATCATCTAAAAGCCTGTAGTTTGTTGTGCATATGTATGCACATGTATGACAGCCATATCCAATGCTTAAGCCAACTGTGTAACTTAGCCATATCTCGCATCTATGTAGATTGTGTTAGTCACCCATATTCACATTCAGACAGATTGGGTCAGGTAGCAACATCTCACACCTAGGCAAATTGTCCACTTTTGTACTCACGGCAAAGGCACTTACCCTCTGCCCTGGTATCCGAAACCTTGTAGTAACTGCCTGCATTGTTATACCCCCATCTAGACTTTTCTCTCTCTAGCCAGGTGTTCCAAATCTAGGTGCCATTACATTTTACTGTGTACTGCTGTATCCCTATTTTGACGTCCCTCCCCCTATCCAGGTGTCCCAAATCTAGGTGTTTCTGCATTTTACTGTCTACTGCTGTATCCCCATTTAGGCATCTCTCCCTCTATCCAGGTGCCCCAATGTAGGTGCTACTACATTTTACTGTCTACTGTTTTACCCCATCTAGGCATTTCTCCCTCTATCCAAGTGTCCAATCTAGGTGCTACTACATTTTACTGTCTACTGTTTTACCCCATCTAGGCATTTCTCCCTCTATCCAAGTGTCCAATCTAGGTGCTACTACATTTTACGGTCTTCTGTTGTATCCCCATGTGGGCATTTCTGTCACTATCCAGATGTCCCAAATCTAGATGCTATTGTGTTTTGCTATCTACTGTGGTACCCCCTTCGGGCGCCGCCCCTCCACTCTATCCAGGTGTCCCAAAACCAGCTCACCCATCTACTGTTGTACCCAGTTGGACGTGCCCCCTGCTAGTCAGTCACATAATCTGGTGTGTAAGCAGCGGCACACAGTAACAGACCATCGTCCTCCCTTCACACCCCCCTTGCTCCCTCTGGGATCCTATCCCACTGCTCAGACTTTCATTCCAGCGAGACCACGAATAGTGAGACCAAAGAATCACTTTGGACCAAGAAAAAGAACACTACAGTCGAACTCCATCCAAGCGCATGGTACGTATTCCTTACACCACATTTGTGGACACAGGCCACAGGCACGGCCACCCATCCATGCACCCGAGAATGCAGTTATGGCTATGCTATTCCGGCCTAGCAGCTCACATTGCCATCCGCACTAAAACCCCTGACGTACCTCAAAATCTATGCCATTAGTATACAGCAACAACCTATGAAAATAAAATGTGGTCTAGCTGGGCACACATTGGATCTTCAGCATTAGCACTGTATCCTAAACCACCAACAGCACCCATCCACGTGCCAGACCTCTGGGTTGCTTACTGGAGCCTAGTCTGCCTACCCAAGTCCTAACATGGAAAAATGCACACATGCATTTTCATTTAAACTCTTAGAACCTCCTACACATGGACTGCGGTCACCAAGGGCATTCCAACCACAAAGCGCATTGAGGCCATACAAATAGGGAAAGGGCGTTATATAAATGACAAATACAATTATTAATCTGTAAATCGCTCAACCCAGCATTCTGGAAGGTCTTGACTGATCTTTGGAGGCTATCGGAGTACTGTCAGAAATCATTAGGTCACCTTGTGAGCAAGGGCACTTTAGTTGGCCTACTCATGGTGGATATTTTTGACTTTTACCTAAAAATTCCTCCAGATCTGATCAATATAAATTAAGTAGACATGGTGTGTGAGAATGCAGCCCTGTCTAGGGCCTCTCTCTGTTTTAATTGCTAGTATTAGGGACCCTTGATGATCTAGCACAATGGTCTTCATACTGTGGGGCTGGCACCCCTGGGGGGTGCCGAAAGGATGCCCAGGGTGGGGTCGAGGCTTTCCCAAAAGGGAGTACGGGAACTGCTTTTAATAGAATATATAAGCAGAAATTGCATCTGGGGTAGGGGGGGGGGGGCAGTAGTAACATTTGTACTCAAGGAGGGAACAACATTTTTATTCAAGGGGGGGGGCTCGGCATTAAAAAAATTACAATACCACTGATCTAGCCTAACGTGGATTCTTAGATGTGTATGCAATGCGCTTAGTACATTTAATAGCCTATGTGGCACAACCCATGACGCTAATTTAGACAATAATATAGCTCTATTTACACTGTCAAATGCAGCGTCAAGATGTAAAGAAGCTAGATAAACCGGCATGACAAAGCTACAGATGTTGCTTATGCAAAAGTGTTAACATAAAGTCATTTAGGGATGTTTCCATCCTTTGGCGTAAGCCTGTCTGGTAGATTTGCAACGTATTCTGTTCGTCAGCCTAGGTCTGGCCTTCTTCAAGCACCAATTTAGGGAAGATCTTACTACTTACATCTAAAAGGGCGACAGGTCTATAGTTATTAGGGTAAGAGCTATCGCCCTTCTTGCAGATTGGTACTATATATGGATTATCCCAATTTCCTGTTATAGGGTATGCAGTTTTCAGATATTCCACTAGATGGCGAAATTAACAAAAAAACACGGACGCTACATGCAATAGTGCAGGATGCATGCGTTTTCCCAGTAAGAACTCCATTTAGGCACCACTGCTAACAAACAGTAGCCAAGATAAAAGGATTGAGGGGCAATGCCTAGACCCCGCTGTATTGAAATGAGCGAAAACAGGGCAGCGGGAAATCCAACAGCCACGACAACAGTCGACTGTCCGTCCCCATGACTCCCAAATAAATAACAGATGATAGGTCCCGTTGAAAGAAAGAGGTAGCCATGGCTTGCCGCCGCACAAATGCTCCACTAATATGCACGTGCGGACGAGCATCTGGAAACAGCGCCGTCTCGAAGGGCGGGGCAGCTGATCCAGGCCAAGCGTTTTGGAGGGCGCCTTGCAGGCAATGCCAAGTGAGCATTTTTGTTTTCTTTTGTTTTGATGGTCGAGCACCAACTCTGACAGGGCGTATGGAGATTCTCTACATTCTCTTTGCTGCCTCGATCCCTCCAGGGGTGTTGCTAGGACTGGAAAAGATCAGGGCTAAGCTAATGTCAGGACCCGGGGCTAGTTAGCCTTTTGGTTGTAGCACCTGAGCTTCTATCCAGGGGCTACAACCAAAAGACCCTGGGCTATAGCCCCCTAAGCCCCACCCTAGCAAAGCCTCTGCCTCCCTCCCACTCATTTGGTGATTGAATTTAGCATTTGCCTGCCCATAAGCCAGTCCCTCGTGTAGGGCAATTCTCACCCGTCCTATTGTTGTGGAAAGGAGGGGGGCAGAATTAAAAGTTGTGAAGCTGCAATTGGCAACATCCGTGTGCAGCCCTGTAGCCTGGTAGCATGCTTTGACAGACGGTATACTTTGCTTTTACAAATTAGGCCCACCATCTCTATTGCAATCTATAAGCATGTGTTTTGGACATTCCCTTTGTAGTATAACCGATACATTTCTAGCGTTTTAATCCACCTACTTTCCCCGCATTAAAATTAAAAGATGGTACCTATTATGGTCATTTCTCCTCTAAAAATTAGTCATGCTTGTTTTGCCGAATTGGTTTCTATAACCTTTTATAAGAGCCCCGGTTGTTTGAAAGAAAAGTAAACCAAATGATTCCCTGGGAGATGGGTCTCTGAAAGGCAACACAGAAGAACGACATACAGCATCCTCTGCCCAGGTTAAGCAAAGCTACGCCCATTATTCCTACCCCTTGCATAGTATCATACTTGCCAACCCTACAGATTTAGGCAGTAGGCTACTGCCTACAGATTAGGGTGACAGATCCTACTGCTTTTTACAGTGGCAAGTGATTTGTGACAGCATGCAAAACATTAATTAGTCTGTCTGTACAGTGGGCTGTTAGGTGATTACTTTGATTGGGCTCAGACCAATCCACTGACCTGACAGATACTTGACTGTCCTGCACTCTTGCCAGGACAACCCTTAGGCGAACCACCAGTGAAGGCAAATGGCAGAGTGTAACACCATCGCACAGCATCTGCCTATCAGACTGAGGGGCGGTATCAGTCGCCATGTCATTCAGTGTTCAATTTTTAATAAATATATACTGCCTGGGCTGCTGCTACAGAGAACTGGCAAACGTTGCCTACCAGCTCTGTGTGATTACCTTCTGTGAAGTTAGGTAATGGAATTTGGTGTTGTTACCATTCAGAATTATTCATTATAACATCTTTCCATATTGTGCTTTTTGATGGGTTGTGCATTTTAGAATGCTTCAATGGTGCCAACAATGTATGTTTTGTATTTTGCAGTGATGTCAATGTTATGGGAATTATTATTTTTGAAACTTGAACAAACCTACATCTTTTTGGTCACAGAATGTTGGCAAGTATGTAGTATTTGGGCGCGTGGCTTGGGTAAGTTTCCGTGATGCGAGAATTCATAGTTGCATAGCACTTGGACGGGTGTATGGGGTATTAGTGTCAAACTGTTGAAAGTGCTAGTTTATACAGGATAGCCACATTACCAACACTGTGAACCTGAGTAAAACACCTTTGCCATGTGTGCTCAGTCCACTTAAGTGCCAACATTGCGGGTGCGTAAAATGGTGATCACCGTCATAAGTGCAACATAAAAATAAACAAGCATGGGCAAAGCCAACAGCTTTGGCTGTGGTATAGGCACAGCTGCCCTAGAGCACAGTGTCAGTTCTCAGGCTTTTTCCATAGAGCACCACGTTGAGCGCATGAGATTTATTTCCACAGGATGTTGTTTGAAATGCCCCTTCTTCCCGAAATTCGGAGTGGCACTGTTAGGCAAATGTTTCCACAGCCCTCAGTTGAAGGATGCATGACAAATCGAGGGAATTCGTCCCATCTCCTCAAGGGGGAGCCCCCCGTGTGCGGCTAGGGAGGTGAGCCTGCTCCAAAATACCCTCGCTAGGGATAGGGGCAAGTGGGACCGCATCGGGAGATACTCCCCATTACGGGACACGGACTCCCGTTCCTGTGAGGAATTCCCTAAAGCTGTGCACACTGTGGCCTACATAGGACGCTCGAAAATAGAGACTTTTAAACATGAAGACTGGGACGAAGAAACTCTTAATAGAAAAAGAACATGGCCCTTTAAATCGAGATATTCAATCCACTGGCACAAGTATGTTAAATAACATGGATTTATTTACTGGATAGTTGTAAATCGCCTATACAACAAATGGTGTATCAAGGCGAGTGACCAGGGGAGAGAGGAACACATACGCAGAAAGGCCCCAAGCTATGCAACAACCGAGAGGAGAGAGGAATGCATATGCAGGGACCGGAAGCCCCTGTGCTGCATAAAACCTGAGGGGAGAGAGGAATGCATATGCAGGCACGGGAAGGCCCCGAGCTGCATAAAACCTGAAAAGAGAGAAGGCGGAGTAAGTCCTGCAAGTTTGAAGCTCGCACGAAAGTGAAGAACGGGACGGGAGGGTCACGGCAAAATCCCAGAGTGAGAGCCGGGATTTAGGAAAGGTCTTGGAACTATACCTAACATAGCAACCTTAGCGGCAATTAAACAAAAAGCAATGACCTCTGCCCAACCAATCTTTTTAGCGTTTATTGATTATATATTCGCTTTTGATGCAGTTGATCGGAACATGCTGTGGAACAAAATGATCACATGGGAATGATATGATATGATATGATATGGTATTTGTAACGCGCCTATACACAAGTGTTTCAAGGCACGACGAGGCAGGGAGGGAGGGAAACAAGGGGAAGACAGACAAACGATCCTACTAGGCCAGGTGTCATTCAGATCGTGCAAGTGCAGAGGTAAGGGGAAAAGGAGAAAGTGCAGGGGGGAGGAGGTGGGGGGGGAAAGTGCAGTACAAGGTAAGTAGCGTAATAAAATAATAAATAATAAATAAAAGGGCCAGCTGGTGGCAAGTGCGAGGTAAGTGCAGAGCAAGTGCTGGGAAGGGGGCTGTAGGGATGCAGTGACAGTCCCACAGTGCAGGAGGAGCCAGGGAGGCAGTGCAAGTGGAGAGTGGCTGGGCCCTGGACCGAGGTCACAGAGTGGCCCAGATGCAGGTATTAGTGCAGACTTCAGTGGGGAGTTTAGCAGGTTTAGCAAGGGAGAGGGAGAGAGAAGGCAGAAGCGAAGAGGAAGGTTTTGAGGTGCTTCCGGAACCGGAGATGGTTCTCCTCAAGTTTCAGGGAGGCAGGAAGGCTGTTCCAGAGGGAATGGCCGGCGGACTTGCTTGAAATGATAAAATGTCTCTATTCAGATAGAACCGTACAAATCCGTATGAACCAACAGGGTTTACTAATGTGTCCCATACGAACGACGAAAGGGTTAAAGCAAGGTTGTATATTGGCGGCAACTCTAACGTATTTATTAAAGATATGGGGTTACATCTAGCAAAAACCCGTGCTTTTCCACCAAAGATCATGCACCTTGCCAATGGCTCCTTTATGCAGATTACCATGTCCTTATGGACCAAACAGCAATTGAGCTACAGAGACAATTGTACACACTTGATAATTACTGTCAAATGTAACAACTTGACAAACAATGTAAATACCATGTAATATTATGATCTTTACTCCAGGTAAAAGAAGAAAATTAGAAAAATGTATATGGAAAATTGATAAGCCTGCTAACATTAACATCTGAATACAAATACCTCTGAATTTTAATAAATGCCACGCAATCTAAGACTCCTTATGAAGATAGCTTAAAGACAAAAATTAGAACAGCACCTTCACAAGCCCTAATAATTCCCAAAACAATGGGACTTTCTCTTGCTTACCTATCGTATCCTATTATAAACAAAAAGTTTTGTGCAAACCGTCACCTATGGAACAGAGGCTAAAATATTTGGAACAAAAATAGATTAGAATCTGATTGAAGGCATATTCTGGAAAAAACTATGCGGTGTGCCAAAAAGCATAACTATCCAAATCCTAAGGTATGAATTTGGCTTAACAGCTCTACAGGCCATTGTCAAATGGAAAGCGTTAGCATTACTAAGAAAGATAACTGGCGTGCCGCAGGTCTCTGTTCTGTCATATATGGCAGTTGCACTTAAAAATAATTAATCGTACTGAATAATTGGAAATCCCAGTGCGATACTTGGCTTGATTAAATTGGCTCCTCCTGGAAATCTCTATTCAATAGACCTGACTCAGTAAAAGTAAAAATATGGTGAGCTGATTGGTGCAATACTCTCGAAAAATGTAACAAATACAAAACCTTCATAAATGGTCAGTTCAAACTAAAAGCTATGAAAGTCATCCCACGATATTTACAGTATTTTCCCTGTCGCCATAGCCAAATAAAGTTTTTAAAACTGCGTTTGAATTTGTGAAAGACGAGAAGTCACAGCACCCAGAAATAATGGAAACTTGATGTCTAAGCTTTGTCGTTTTTGTAATACACAGATCGAATGCCTAAGACATTTGATTACAGGATGCACTGAGCTAAGCACAGTGAGGAATACCTTTTTTATGAAACATTTTAAAGGCTATTCTAATAACACAGTGGACCTAGTCTGGACAATGATATTTAGAAGAACATACACAAGTCTAATATTGGACATATTGAGATTTTTAGAGTTTTTAAAAATTGAATCTTAACTAGTAGTGATTTGACTTTTATTTGAAGAATGTATTGTTATGTTTATTGATGTATTGTGTAAAAGGTTTTGAATGTAACCAAATACACTAATAAAAATAAATAAATAAAATAGTGTAAGGGTGTGGAAGTAGGAGACTGGCACAGGAGAGACAGTCTTGGCTGCAGACTTATTTTCAAAGAAAGCAAAGAAAACCCCTGTCTTGAATTCCAGAGAGGTGGTTTTCCTGCCTCAACTTAAAAAGGATGTGTCAAAAGCCCATCCTCCTGTGTCAAACCTATTTCCATCCCTTACACTTCTAATTAAACAACAAAAGGAAAACAAAGGGGGGGTCTGGGAATCTCTCTACCAGCACGAACACAGCCCAATGACCTGTTCTTAGGTGAATAACCCCTGGGAGAGACTCTACCAAGTCTTCAGCTCACTGTCCCTTTCACAGGGAAGAAATGTCCCCGTATATTAGTCTTTGTCCTGCCCAGGGGCAGTCCAGCATCGAAATGCTAGGCAATTCTCCTCTGAACAAGAGTACCAACAGCAACCCCATACACGTGTTTCAGCCTTGTTGGGCATCATCAGTGAGGTGAAGCTGTGCCGCTCTAAGAACAGTGAGCAAGGGGTCCACGTCTGGATCGCCCTGGTAACCCAGACCCCCCTTTGTTTTGCATAAACAACAAAAGGGTCTGCCGAGTCTTCTTAACGCAGAAGATTTGTTCTCGTCTTCTGGGTAGCCGAATATCATGCCATTAGTCTCACAGGACTATTTCTTGAGGCAGAGACTCCTTTCCCCATGTTATAGTTGTTTTCAGTGTAGCACACAAAGTTCCAGATTAGCAAGTAAAAACTCTCTATTCCCAAATGAAGCAACCGTTCCAACCTGAATACTGGTCCCCAAGAGAGTGCCTCCCTTCTCTTGGTTTTCTATCACAGTGTTCACAAACCCCAGGGGGATCGACTCCCTTCCCCTGGTTTCGCTTTGGCTTGCACAAATCACAATATACCGGGGTATGCCTCTTCTCCTAACCTTTCTCAGGCTTTCACAATTCACAATGACGGGGTATGGATGTTCTCTTGGCCTTCTTAAGCTTCCACAATTCACAATGCCAGGGGGTATGAATCTTCCCTTAGCCTTCTTAGTTTAACAGGTCCAGTTCAGTAACGAGTCAGACACTGTGACGAAGGAGAAGGTCAGTGGCGTCCTCTTCCCTGAATAATGGCCTCCAGACCTTTCTTCGTGGGCTTACTGGGCCTCTGCAGCTTTCATACAAGTCCCCTACCTTGTTTCTCTGGCTTTCTGGGCCTCCCCGGTTCTCATATGGGACCCAGACCCCATTTTGCTGGCTTCCTGTGCCTTCCCCAATGTCCCTCCTACCTTCAGACTTCTCGTTGGGTCTCAGGTATGAGCATGGATTGCCTTTGCAGTTTCGTTTGCTCACCTGCAGTCGCCTTCCCTCACAGTGTCTGCACACGCTGCGGCAGCTCCGCAGCCAAGGAGGCAGAGCGCTTTGAAGCTTTCTCCATGCCTGGGCAGTCAGGTGACTTGCTCTCACCTCACTCCCGCTACTCCGAATCTCTCGACGGTCTGTGGACCGACTAGGGATGCCTTGGCAGCAACTGCAACGTCCGGGCCAGCGTTCTCTCCCCTACTCCAAGCTGAACGTCCTTCTGGCTTGCGGTTCCTCCAGGGAGGGACTGACTACTCACCAAGTCCCTTTTCCCTTTTTCTTCTCTGCATTTGTTGGCTGGTCTCCCATTGTCTGGACCGCTCGAGTTTGTTCTACAGAGTACTCTGCATTGCTCCGTGCCACCTCCTACTCGTCTTAGTATTAGTAGTTTTACTTTCAAGTGGGTTTCTTGTGATCATCTTCATCCCAGTTTTTATACACGCTTCACATAGGTAGTCCCTACTGTTCCTCGTCCCAGTACGGTCTGTGTTGGGTAAGTCTCTACCCTACAGGAGTATATGGCAGTATGGAGGACTACAGGGCTCAGTGTAGGGTATGAGAGTGAGCGAGGAGTGGATGCATTCTGCGGTTACTGCGTTCTCCCAGATTTCGTGTGAAGGAATTCGCCCCTGTGGGACGACTGTCCCCAGTCCCACAGGGTCGAGTTCCTTCACACGAAATCCACCTGCCGATAACCACCCCGAGGGGTACTATTGGCTAGTGGCCTCACCTCCCTGCCCCTAGGGAAGCAGGGAGGCCATCCTGGAATTCGTCACAATAGTTGGGCTGCTTTTTAGGACCGTTTGTGCAGATTCTGAACTGTTCTTTCCTGTTGAAGCATGTCCCTTAGTGCTTCACTTGGGCTCCTGCTGAGCTGGTAAGCAGTGAAACAATATGGACAACCTTTCCAAGTGCCGATATCTAGCTTGTGTGCGATTATGTAGGGCACTGCAGGGAGAGATTATTCTGCTTTAACTGGCATATTTCGCAATGTTTGCTAAACAAGTGGGGAAGCCTATTTTCATCACATTATGGGGCTCTTATTTTTCAACAATACCATCAGAAAATCTTGATAGCCAAAATGAATATCTTATTTGCTGGATCTATGATTCCTTCGAGAATTTTAATTTATTTCTGACTCAAAGGTGTGTCCGTTTATTATTCCCATGAACACAGATATGTATGGAACACTTTTGGTCCTTGTCTGTGCAGAGGGCATGGGAACAGACACGGTTGCGATACCTGGGATCCTCAGACTCAGCCATTCAACTTCCTGAGCTCAATAGAGTACCAGGAGTGGACAATAATGGGGTCACTGATGCCTACAGCACTTAGAAAAATGAAGATTCTAGTATGAAGCGCTATTTAAACCTCTTAATTGATTACCATTATCTCGTGCAGAGTCTCCCACAGACTGTACAGAATAAGAGGGACAGATTTGACGTGGTTAATGTTTTATGTTAAAAGTCAGAACCTACACTCCTTCCTTTTTGAAAATTGGAAGTGTGTGGAACTGTTGTACGAGAATATAAAATGTCGTAGGGTTAACATTGAAAGCAAAACGTAAATGGCCACCTTCCTGGCACTATTTCAAGAATTTACAGGAGGAAAATATTACCATACATCTGTTTTGCCAGAAGACAGCATCATGCAAGGTAACCCAGCAACAACCTCTTCTTTTGCCCATTCCACTCTCTGGGTAGTCTACAGGAACCCATCCCCTAACCTCTTCAGACATGCATTGCTCCATGGCCCTCTCCATCCTCCTCGCGCCCAACACCTCTCTGGGCAGAGCTCACAGTCAAACTGGTTGGGCTTCGCTTTTAACTGAATACATGTGGCAGAGGTACACATATGCTTCTGCTGGAGGGCCGAATGCACCTCAGAAGCCTTCGAGGGTGGCACACACTGTCTAAGGAGGGACAGGGATGTATCCCATGAAAAGCTTTTTAAAAAAATGTGTATTATTACATTCTACTTAACGAATGTAGGTTACAGACGCATACTTCTGGCCAATGATTAATGTAATATGGATGACTACGACATGAGCCCAACTCTCGGCTTTAGCACAGACAAGTAATTGTCCACAAATTCAAAATCTGTTTTTGCAGTTTGCAAAGCAGCAAGGGTGCAGATGTGGCTATAGGGCAGCTCTGGGTCAAAAAAAAGTTACATACAGAAAGGAGAGCAGGGGCAGATTGAGCGACAGCGGCTTGCACCAACCAAGCATTGAGCTACCGGACTCCCAGGCCTACTCCATAGAATAACTCTCTCAAGGCCCATAGGATGGTAGAAGCAGTTGGGTCCATTTCCTGGATGGCTTTCTGTTGATTGGAGGGAATGTCCCCTTCTTGGTTTTTCATTAGAGACTGTTTTGCGTCAGATCAAGTCACTTGAAGGCATCTATCCAAGTGACACTTGTGGAAAGGCTGGTCGTTTTCTCATTTTCCAGAAGAATCGCTTTAGTGACAGCCATTGAACCCAGAGATTGATCCTGGTGGAACTAGAGGGAAGGGAACTTGTTGAAGGTAGGGCGGACTCGGGCGGGGTGGGGGGGGGATTCTAAAGAAACCCCATCAGTATCTGCTAAGAGCCCAGCACTGTGTTTAAGTTGTGCTTAAGTTATACTCCCTTTTTTAGAGCCATTCCAAAATTCTCGGAGCTCTTTTCCAGGAAGAGGAAATTAAAGCAATGAGCACTGGTAGGCAGAGGGATTGAATTATGTATTTATTGCTGATTTAGAAGCTGCTGTCTATGAAAAGTAGTAAAATAGTAGCGCCCAGACATGGAGGAGAGAGAGAAGAAGGGGAGGAGGGATCGGGATGATGCTCAAAGCACCCCCCCACCCAACACTGAGATCAGATAAGAGTGAGGGGATATGGAGCAAGGAGGAAGTGCTCAGCAAGGAAAACATTACAATGAAAGTGCATGGCTCTCTAGGAATATGCAGCATGATTGCAAGGGCAATAGATTTAACTAGGACAAACAAGTGAGAAAATAGGTGCCGGGAGTCCACACCCATCCAGAAGGCTTCAGTGGGAAGGGGAGCAGGGGATGAGGGCCAAGCCCAGCCAAGGTGGCGGGGAATCAAAGGCCACCAGGGAACGTCTGGGACTAGAGGTCAAACGATTCGAAAAGTGGGATCTTATTTCCCTTTCTTTCAGTGCAGTGCAGCCTTGTGATCTTGGGGTGGGATAGTGAGGGAGAGAGGGATATGATAGGTAGTGTATCTGTTGATGAGTGTAGAACCAGGAGTAACAGGCATCTGTGCCAATGAGCTTTCTGGATGTGCGTTGTTTTGTGCACTGGGTGCATTATTGTTTCTGGATGGGCGTTGTCCAGTGTTTTTGTTGTTTGTTTTCAGAGGTTATTGGGTTTGTGATTTGGTTAGAGGGCGTTGCGTGGTTTGGGTGTTTTAGCAGGGGGGTTCGCTAGCTCGTCTGGGTGTGTATGGTAAGTGTGACATGTTGATTAGAGAAGGGAAATGGTTGGTGGTTTTGGGGTGGTCTCTGGGTACTGTGCAGCTGTGCTATTGGTTCTTTTTGTGGGCATTTATCTTGCTGAGCCTTTAGTCTGGGTTAAAGTTTCATAGCCTTTGTGATTGAGGTTTGGGTATTGTATGCGGTTGGAGCCGGCACTGTATACAAAGGGATGTGGGCTTCCCTACCATCAGCCACAATTAATGTACTTAAGACACAATGCCAAACGGCACCCAACGGGATCAGGCAACTAGGTGACCAAACACAAGCCCAAAGCCAGCAACTGGCATAGCCAACTCAACAGTGCCCTGCACCCAACCACATTGCCCGTGCCAGTGCACCATGGTCAAGGCCTATTCTGCCGCAGTGCTGCTTTGTTATGAAATTGATCATGCCGCGTCTTGTTGAGGACTGTGTAGGCCATGCTCGCAATAGTTGAAAAGCATTCCAGGCTTAAATGTACCTAGGATAAATACCATCTGCTGTGCAATGTCAGAACACGGCCCTGTGGAAAGTGAGTGCAAGCCTGCACTCTAGGACAGTAACCATGACCAAGGGGAGTGCGTGATTCAAGACTCCCACACTCACTTTCTCTCACGCACAAGCACGCACTCACTCTGCATCACACACATTCACACCCACTATCATCTCATGGCTTTATGGTATATCAAACCTTGACACCTCATGCTATGGAATGACATAACAGTCTGATAACTCAACATTCTCAAGTTGCAAATAGCATGATTCGGCCCATTTGACATTCCCGTTAGGCTTTCGGTTTGTCATTCACAAGAAGATCACAGTTGGACATTCCTAGAGCTCTGCCAGTTTGACCCTCCCAGTAAGCTCCTAGCTCGACATACCCAGTACCGTTCCCCAGGTTGACATTCCCATTAAGCTTCACTTTCCCGATAAGCTCAGTTTGACACTCCAATACAGCCAACATTCCCAGTAACCTCAGCTTCCAGTTTAACATTTACCATCAAGCTTGGCATTCCCAGGAAGCTCCAAATCGGGATTACATAATGATTGCCCTCAAGCATTCTACATAAGCCCCAAGCATGTGGAGAGCAGGCTGCCAATGAGGAAAGCACGCGTGTGCTGCTCAAATCGAGAGGGCCCAAAAGACATGTGTGCGCAGCATAGAGATAACGGGAAGCGGTGTGAGGGTGCTCGGGAATAACAGCGCAGAGAAAGGCTTGGTGCAGAGGGAGGCCCCATGATCGCAGTTAGTGGCCACAGCTTTGCTGCTAGCACCTAAACAGACCATCTTTCCTTGGGGATAACTTGGCCGCATTTAATCACAAATTGCAGAGATAATAAGAAAAACTTAACATGACAAGTTAGCAGTTACAAGCGCCTAAACATTTATTTATTTATTTTAATTCTTAGGAACGTGCCACATCGCCCGTAGGCCTTAAGGCCCACAAAGACAAAACAACAAATAATCAGAAAAGACAGACGGAATTAGCACAGGATCAAAGAAAGGGCCTATGGAGCCCTAAAAAGGAAGGTTTTGAACAACTTTTTGAAATCAACAATGATGTAAAGGTTTTGAGATCCAAGGGAATTGGATTCCAAGTGGCAGGTGCCAGGACATCAAAAATAATGTTTTCAAATGTAACTGATAGAAACCTGGGTTGGCAAAGTTTGGCCTGATCCAAGGACATCACTAAAATCCCTCTAACATGATTTGGTATGGAGAGGGGTGGGGCCCTGCCTCTCCTGATCGCGTATCATAACCTTCCGGTGAGCACCGGTTTAACATCACCGGATGACCCCAAATACTGGGAGCACCCCACCCCCTCTGGGCAAATTCCACTGGCCAAGCAATCCTTTATGCATGTGCCCCCCATCCGCCACCGTGCCCTGAGCCTTCAAGTCGGGGAGACACTCACTCCCTCCTCCCCCACCGCGAACCACCCCAAAAAAAACAAGCACCCCAGCATAAATGATTTGCTGCTTTCAAAGTGCCACTGTTTTCGAAGAACCATGTTCAGTACTTCAAGATTGGCGTGTTCCTTTAATTAAACAGCCAGCAACGCACAGACGTCCCGGCCACCTGCGACACTCGCACAGTGACAGCGGCGCCGTTGCCATTTGCCGTACAATGTTTACAGACGCTCAGCGATTGCCGTTAGGAAACGGGATAATTAGTCGTCATTGTTCGACATGTCTGCATTTTAACATGTTTCCGTGGGATTTATGAGGAGGTGGCTCTTTTTTTTACCCTACTGTGGGTGTACAGTTACCTGCACGGTGGAATTCGATGCTAATCTTCCGCTCCCCAGCCAGGTTATATTTCTACCACATGAGGGGAGGCCTCGCACTGCAGCTCTCGTTCCCGCCAGTGAGTCTGGGCCGCCGCACGCAAGGCCTCAGGTCTAAACATAACGGCGCTGAGACAAGATCATTTTTTCTGGGGCACAGCGTGTCACGTCTTAGGCGAATCACAAGAATTATATAAGGTTTTCATGAGTTATGCATGTGTTATTCTTGGGTGATACGAAATTAGGGGGCACAGAACGAGTTGTGTAAAACATGACCTTGTCCTGCCTTTTATTTAAATCTCTAGCAGATTTTTTTGTAGGCTCATTAATTTCCATGCTTAAACTGTAGGCTTGAATTGAGGATGGGGAAGTTAATAGCTACAATCATAAGGGTACTGAGTGGACAAAGTGGCGGTAAAAGTTTATCGACACTTGTTATGCCACGCAATTTTGAGTACGATTTGGCAGGCGAAGTTGAACAGCAGGGCGGCCCGACATGTTTGCCTGCTCTTTGAGGTCTGCCTAAAAAATCTGCTCGCTTTCAAGCCAGCAAGTATTTTTACGCTGGCAGAAACCTGCTAAATTCTTATGGAATCCACCTGACTTTTCCACCTGGTGAAAGCAGGCACATTGCAAAAGAATCCATTGTAGATGGCTCCCACAATCATTCATTGTGGGTGGCATTTACAGTTTTCCAGGCATGTAGAGGAAAAGTGAAGAGTAAAGACTATTTTACTATTTTTACCATTTACTTATTCACTAAGTGGTGGAAACAATTTAAAAGGAAGCGGGGGCCCCTTTCTTTTGCACAAAAGTGCAAAGTGAAGTGGTCCCCTCCATGCAATTTAGGATTCAAAACAAAAGGACTGCATTCTTGTTTTGATCAACATGTTTCTATAATGATGTACACATTGTCTGGTTGGTTTATCATAGGACCTCTGGACTTTTAAATCATCTGCATACAATGCAGTATTATTTTAGGTTTTCAAACCCAAACATTAACACAGACTTATACCAACTTGAGGCGGAAAGATATGTGGCCAAGTACCTAAATAGCAGACCAAGCTCAACTAAGAGCTCACCACTTAGCCAAAGCGCATGAACCTCAGCAAATATTTTAATTTTGCTACACCTTACCTCCCAAAATTAGGTGCCACTTGAAGAGAATCATTTTGCAGTGTACACCATTTCAAAAAAGCCTAACTCATGTCTTAATAGGCTAGTGTTTTTCCATATACTAGCTGTTCCGGGCATAACATACGTCGTTCTAGCATATCTTAAAGGTCAATATCTCAAACACCAGGTTCCTTGCTAAACTCATCGATCGAACCGCTTATTCCCAACTAAACGCCTTTGTCAAAGCCAACAACCTTCTAGACCCTGCTCAATCAGGTGTCAGATCCCGACACGGAACCGAAACCACCCTGACCTCAATCTGGGATGACCTTAAAAACACTGCAGACGTTGCAGGATGCGCGGCACTGATCCTTCTTGACCTATCCGCCGCCTTTGACACAATCAACCACTCAATCCTCCTCGACCGCCTCCACTCCTCCCTAGGAATCTGTGGAAACGCTCTCAAGTGGATAGCATCCTTCCTTAACAATAGGAAACAAATAACCCTCTTCTCCTCCTTTGTCTCCGCCGCCCGACCTGTCAATACTGGATTTCCACAAGGAGCGTGCCTATCAGCCCTCCTATTCAACCTCTACATGTCCACCCTCCCACGAATAATCCGCTCGCACAATATCCTGTGCTACAACTACGCCGACGACATCCTAAAACTCCTTAACTCAAAAACCAACTGCCAACCCGACCTCACTTCCTGCCTACTTGACATTGTTCACTGGATGTCTACAAACCACCTCCTTTAAACCCCACCAAAACTGAAATCATGGTGTGTGGCAACACCAAACTTCTTCCTCGCCCCCTACCCTGGCCATCAGCCATGGGCAATCCCCCCCTTCCCCGACAACCTCTACTTCAGTAAAAAACCTTGGATGCACTCTCAACTCAGACCTAACACTCTCCCACCAAGTCAACAACGTCTCCAAGTCCTGCCATTACCACCTCAAAATTCTTAGTTGCATTTTTCCATACCTCCCCTTTCCCAACAGACTTGCCGCAGTCCAATCAATTGTAATGTCAAGACTGGACAATGCTAACCCCTTCTACCTCGGAATCCAAGCATACCACCTGACTAAACTACGAAGAGCACAAAATGCTGCAGCCAAATTACTACTAGCACTTGGCCCAAGAGATCACACCTCCCCAGCTCTCAAAACTCTCCACTGGCTCCCAGTTGGACGAAGGGTGACCTCCAAAACACAATGCATCTCACACCGAGCAATGCATAAAACCGGACCCCAAACGTTCAGGAGAAGCTATAACCCTACCATCCATCGCGCACTCTAAGATCAAGCTCAGCCAGCTTCCTGGTGATACTAAACACCAACTCAGTCAAGTTAGGTGGATCATCATTCTCAGCCTTGGCCCCCACACTGTGGAACTCTCTTCCACCGCACATACGACTCACCGAACACCTCATGTCGTTCCGCAAATTACTGAAAACGTGGCTCTTCCCATAAAAATCGACTCTTATCACAATCAGAACAAACCACCACAATAAGCAGAAACCAAGGTTACTAAATCAAAAAAAAAAATCCTGCATAGTAACTGATCGAACAAACAGAAAACTAAAGTGCCTAATGTAATTAAAACGGACAAACTAAATAGAACGGATGAAGTGGATGAAATGTATGAAGTGGATGATACGGATGAAATAGATGAAGTGGACGGAACGGATGAAGCGGATGGAACGGATGAAAATGGAAGGGCTGGAACGGATGAAAGGGCTGGAACGGATGAAAGGGCTGGAAGGGATGAAGCGGCTGGAAGGGATGAAGCGGCTGGAAGGGATGAAGCGGCTGGAAGGGATGAAGCGGCTGGAAGGGATGAAGCGGCTGGAAGGGATGAAGGGGATGGGACGGATGAAGGGGATGGGACGGATGAAGCGGATGGGACGGATGAAGCGGATGGGACGGATGAAGCGGATGGAACGAATAAAGTGGATGAGAACTGATAAACTGGATCGTAACGGATGAAGTGGCTGGAACGAAAAGTAGATCGAACGCACTGAAAAGATGAAACGGACAGAGTGGATGGAACGAATAGAATAGATGGTACGGATAGAGTGGATGGAACAGATAGATTGGATTGAACAGATAGAGTAAATGGAACGGATGGAGTCGGTGGCACAGAGAGTGAATGGAACAAATGGAGTGAACGGAACAAATGGAGTGGATGAAACAGATGGAGTGGATGAAACAGATGGAGTGGATGAAACAGATGGAGTGGATGAAACAGATGGAGTGGATGAAACAGATGGAGTGGATGGAATAGATGGAGTAGATGGTACAGATGGAGTGGATCAGATGGAGTAGACAGAAGAGGTGGAATAGACGGAAGAGATGGAATAGACGGAACAGTTGGAGTGGATGAACAGATGGAATGGATGGAACAGGTAGAGCGGATGGGACAGGTAGAGCGGATGAAATCAGGTAGAGTGATGGAACAGGTAGAGGGAATGAAACATATGGACCTGATGAAACGGATGGAGTGGATGGAACGGATGGAGTGGGCGGAACGGATGGAGTGGGCGGAACGGATGGGGTGGGCGGAACGGATGGGGTGGGCGGAACAGATGGGGTGGGCAGAACAGAAGGATAGATGGAACAGGTGGAGTGGATGGAACAAATGGAATGGATGGAACAGGTAAAATGGCTGAGACAAGTAGAGCGGATGGAATCAGGTAGTGGATGGAACAGGTAGAGTGAAACATATGGAGGCTACTAAATGGATGGAGTGGATGGAACGGTTGGAACGGATAGAGTGGACGGAACAGATGGAGTGGACGGAATGGAGTATATATATATATATATATATATATATATATATATATGAGAATGTATTACTTACCGTAAAAGCATTTCTGATGGTTGTATCTGCTTAGATTCACATGCTGTGCATAGGTCCGACATCCAGTGGTCACTGCGGAGTATTGCATTTTGTTTTTCGTAGTCGAAAAAGGGGACGTCGACAAGGCGTGTCTGAAACACTATCCCTATAGTGACGTGCGTTGTACCCACAATCCCTCACGCGTCGAGGTCCCTCTGTTTGTATTTTTCTGCCCTGAGGGAGCCTTCTAGACGTGAGTGAGTACAGAAAAGAGAGAGATATATAAAGGAAGTCTATGTTCCTTCCATCCGAGCGGGGAGGAAGGGTGGGCGCATGTGAATCTAAGCAGATACAACCATCAGAAATGCTTTTACGGTAAGTAATGCATTCTCTTCTGATGTTTGTTAATCTGCTTAGAATCACATGCTGTGCATAGACTAGCGAGCAGTACCCGGAGTTGGCGGTGGGTTATGAGAAGGAACAGTAGAGAAAAGGTGTCGTAATACTGCCTGTCCCACCTGGGAGTCAGATCTAGAGTGTGTATCTAGACAGTAGTGTTTTGTAAAGGTGTGCACAGAACTCCAGGTAGCCGCTTTGCAGATGGACTCAAGGGGAACATTTGCAATGAATGCTATGGATGCCCCCGTGCCTCGAGTAGAGTGTGCTCTTGGCCTAAAGGGCAGTTCTCTCTTAGCAAGAGTATAGCAGAGAGTGATGCATTGAACAATCCATCTAGAAATAGTGGATTTTGAAACCGCATCTCCTTCTCTTCCTGCTGCCACCGAGACGAAGAACTGATTAGTCTTCCTCAGTGGTCTGGTTCTTTCCATGTAGAACATGACCGCTCTGCGTACATCTAGTGTGTGCAGAGTCCTTTCTCCTAAATTGGAAGGATTTTGAAAGAACGTTGGTAGTTCTATAGATTGGTTTACGTGGAATTTAGAAATAAATTTCGGAGCAAACCTAGGGTGAGTGCGTAGAACCACTTTATCTTTGTGAACTGTAACGAAGGGGTCTAGAATAGAAAGAGCCTGAAGTTCACTTACTCTCCTGATGGAGGTGATAGCTATTAAAAAAGCAGTCTTAAGCGTGAGGTGTTTAAGAGATGCTTTGTGCATGGGTTCGAATGGAGAGCCCATGAGTCTGGTAAGTACCACATTAAGGTCCCATCCGGGAGCTGGGTCAGCTATCGGGGGGTGTATTCTCTTTACTCCCTCCATGAAGGCCTTTATAACAGGGATCCTCCACCACGACACTTTGAGTTGGGAAGTGGTGTATGCAGAAAGTGCCGCTAGGTGGACTTTAATGGAGTTAAACACTAGACCTGAATCCAATAGGTGGGTCAGGTATAGGACCACATGTGTGGGAGAGCAGTCAATAGGGTTGATGCTTTTACTCCTGCACCAGATGACAAATCTTTTCCACTTGCTAGAATAGCAGTGGCGAGTGTTCGGTTTTCTGGCTTCCCTGAGGATGTCCATGCATCTTTGCGGGAGTTGTAGATGTCCGAACTCTATGATCTCAGGAGCCAAGCTGCTAAATTCATGTTCTGGGGGCATGGATGCAGAGTCCTGCCCTTGTCCTGAGACAGCATGTTGTACGGGCAGGGGAGTTTTATTGGGGGGGATAGAGACATCTCCATCAAGTGAGCGAACCATGGTTGTCGTGCCCACATTGGGGCCACTAGTATCATGGTCACTTGTTCCTGGTGCATCTTGTGCACCACTCTGTTGAGAAGGGGAGTCGGGGGAAAAGCGTAAACAAATTTCCCTGACCATTGCATCGACAGACCGTTCCCCTTGGATTGGTTCTGGGGGTACCTGGAGGCGTAACTTAGGCATTGTGAGTTTTCCAGGGTTGCGAACAGGTCTATTTCTGGGAATCCCCATTGTGTGAAGACGTCGAAGACGATGTCTTCGTGCAGGCGCCATTCGTACTCTTCGGGCAGGGGGAAATCTCTGCTGAGACTGTCTGCCAGCAGATTGAGTTCCCCGGGTACATGTAGTGATAGTAGGAACATGTCCTGTTTGAGAGCCCACTTCCATATATTCTGGGCCAGCTTGGACAGGCCTGGAGAGTGGGTGCCCCCTTGCTTGTTGATGTAGTACATGGCTGTGGTGCTGTCTGTAAGGACCATTACTGTTTTGCCTTGTAGGTGTTTCTGGAAGGCTCTTAGCGCCTTGAACACAGCTAGTAGCTCCAGAAGATTTATGTGTTTGGATGCTACGTTCAGAGTCCACACTCCGTGAGCAGTCTGATGGGATAGGTGCGCCCCCCATCCTGTGAGGGATGCGTCTGTGGTTAGAGTGGCTTCCGCCGCGGGTGTGGCAAAGGGTTTCCCTTTTTCCATGTTTTACTTTGTCCACCACCGTAGCGAGAGAAC
Organism: Ambystoma mexicanum; assembly: GCF_040938575.1. NCBI lineage: Eukaryota > Metazoa > Chordata > Amphibia > Caudata > Ambystomatidae > Ambystoma > Ambystoma mexicanum. The sequence goes on along the minus strand of NC_090924.1, from coordinate 124,217,478 downwards.
CAAGGCTTGCGAGACCACAACTAGATCCTCCCATAGTCCGCTGGCCTGACACCACTGGCTGTTGAGCCACTCTTGCATTGGGCGCATGCGCAGGCGCGCGTGAGGTACCAAATAAATACACGACGCCATCATTCCTAGCAGGCGCATTGCTTTGCGTACCGTCACCTCTCGACCGGTCACATATTGAGGGATTTGAAACAGCATGTTTTGGACCCTCTCTTTGGAGTGGAAGACGAGGCCGTCCTTTGTTTGAATTAGAGCCCCTAGGAATTGCTTGATTTGACTAGGATCTAAACTGGACTTCTTTTCGTTGATGGAGAAGCCCAACTTGAACAAAAGGTCTACCGTCTTTTGGGTATTGGAGAAGCATGTTTCGCAAGAATCCCCTGTTATGAGCCAGTCGTCGAGGTAAGGGTAAACTGGGATGGACAACCTGCGCAGGTGGGCCGCTGCCACTGCCAGCACCTTCGTGAATACCCTTGGTGCTGATGCTATGCCGAAGGGTAGCACTTTGAACTGGTAGTGTTTGCCCTCTATCATGAACCTGAGGTATTTTCTGTGCGCTGGCAACATTAAAATATGAAAGTATGCATCTTTCATGTCCAATGTTGTCATGTAATCTCCCTGAGAAAGCAGTGGGATCACTTCCTGTAAGGTTACCATACGAAACTTTTGGGGTTTGATAAACTTGTTCGCTGGGCGCAGATCTAATACAGGGCGCATGGTTAGATCCTTTTTGGGTACAAGGAAGTACACTGAATAAATACCTTCCGTTACCTGAGATAGAGGCACGACCTCTAAGGCTCCTTTTTCCAGCAGTTGTTGTACTTCTTGGAGAAGGATGGCAAGATGTTCCGGTGTCATGCGACGTCCCCTCGGGGGTCTGTAGGATGGGGAACTGTTGAATTCGATACAGTATCCGTGGGCTACGGTGGAAAGTACCCAACGGTCTGACGTTATCTCCTCCCATGCAGGAAGAAAGGATGTCATCCGGCCCCCGACCGGTGTTGCATGGGAGGGGACGCGAATCTTCGCGTCACTTGGAGTTGTTGGGGGCTTGGGAGCCTCTGGGGGTGGATCCCCGACCTCTCCCTTTACCCCGGCGTTGGCCTCTTTGGCTGTACTGCCCACTATTGGTCTGGTAATTGGTGGCAGGGTATAGTTGATGCTGACTTTGTTGTTGTTGTTGGCGTTGGCCACGAAAAAAGCGTTTGTTGCCATAGCCGCGTCTGGTAGTGGGCTTAGAGATTTGGTCAAGAGTCTTGATAGTGTCGAACTCTTTTTTAGCCATCTCTAGAGCTTCATCCACTGCTTTCCCGAAGAGGTTAGAGTCTTCCACAGGTTTATTTATTAAAGACGCCTGTGTCTCCGGTTTAAACCCTGAGTTGCGCAGCCATACATGGCGTTTTAGGAGTATTCCCTGCACCAGGGAACGTCCCGCTGTTTCTGCCGCGTCCAGAGAGTTTTTTACAATGCTCTGGTTCACCTGGGTTCCTTCGCCAATAGTTGAAAGTAGGCGTGTACGTAAAGGCTCCGGTGCTTCCTCGGCGTCCTTGCGCAGTTTGGCCCACTGCGCGTCTGCATAGCTAGCAAGCAAAGAATTGTTGTTCGCAATTCTTGCTGAGAAGGCAGCCGAGGAAGTTACTCTTTTTGCAAGGGCATATAGCCTTTTGCCCTCCTTGTCAGGGGGTGCCTCACTGGTGGAAAGTGGTACCCCTGCCCTCTTTCTAGTATTAGATACTACTAGGGAATCCGGAATGGAATGTCCCCTAATGTAGAGCGGGTCTGAGGGAGAAGGAGTGAAAAGTTTTTCAATTCTCGGATTGACCCCTCTGATCAATGCGGGAGTGGCCAGCGAAGGGATGATTCTTCTCTTCACTGAAGCTAGGAGGGGAATGGTCTGGCTGACCGGGGGTTTCTCTTTAATTACTTTTTCCACAAAGTCTAATTCTGGAGAGAGCTCCCCAGTGTCCAGTTCGAAATGTGCTGCTGCTCTGCGCAACAGTGCATTGAAAGTGGGCTGATCGTCAATTGGAGACGTGTTCCTAACCGGTGAATTGTCAGGATGATTTAGGTTTAGGACATCAGTGTCGGAATATACTGATGGGGATTGCCAGGGGTGCGAAGGTCCTTCTTCAGTGTCTTCTCTGAAGCCTTCTTCTATAATGTCTGGCCTGTCTTCCAGACATTCCTCCTGGTTCTGTCCTTCTTCATCGTCCATGAAATCATCCTCCTCCTCCAAGTATTGTTCCTCCCCAGTGAGGTGGTATATGTTATGGAAGTCTGAGGCTGTGTCCACCTGGAGATCGACTAGCCTCGGATTTTTGGCCCTGGGGTCCTCCTGAGGCCCTTCTCTAGTCCTCTTGGGAGTTTGAGAGGTCTGGGTATTCATAAACCTTTCCATCCTCTCCATACAGAGGTGGAGTCTTTCCATGGTTTTTTCATGGGGTACCCCAGAGCGGTATGGCGGGGGAAAAATAGAGTCATCTAGCTGGAAACGGCTCGACCTCTCCCAAAGCGTCGAGGAAAGTGTCCCGTCGCCCTCCGAAAAACCTTCAGGTGTGCTGGGTGACCCCCCGACTGAAGGGGGTAGTCCCTGCCTTTCTTCGGGCTTTTTTGGCGTGTCTTTCGACTTATGCGTAGCGCTCGACGTGTTCTTCGGCGTACGCTTCTGGGCGTCGGCTACAGCGATCCTCGCCAAGCTTTCGGCGACTCGTTTGTCGGCGACTAGTTTGTCGGCGGAAGCTTGCGTTTTCGACGCTATGGGTGTCGAACGCTCTACGGCAGTATGCGCCTTCTGTTGATGCGCGCCGGCCGATGGTTTGGGGGCGGCGCCCTTATTTGCCGAAAGCCCAGTCGCTGGTCGTGGCTGCGGTTGCGAGAGGGGCTTCGAACCCGAACGGTCCGAGGAGGCCGCCGGTGGAACCTGCGTCTCCTTGGGCGCCAAAGCTCTTTTCGACTTAGACGAAGAAGAGCCGTGGGTTGTGTGCTTATGTGAGTCTTTGTGTGCGTCAGTGTCGCCGGGGTGTTCATCCCCATAAGCAGGGCGTGAGCCGAGCCCGTCGGGGCCGGGGACAGACGACGAAGCGCGCAAGCGCTCCTTAGAGGGGGTCTAGACTTCCGTAGCGGAGGTCGTGTTATCGCGTTCCTCGTCACTGTCGGTGGTAGCAGCGGCGGGTGAACCTTCGGCCTTCGACATCGCGTAGGCCGCCCACCTTTTAACCCTACGGTCTTTTAGAGTTTTAGGCTTAAGAAGCCGACAAGCCGAGCAACCTTCCTCCTTGTGATCGAGGGGCAAGCAGCGGTTACACCGTGAATGCTTGTCCTCCCAAGTAAATTTGCCTTTGCAAAGCGGGCAAAACCTAAAGGGTGTCCTCTCCATAGCCGAGGCAATAAATCGCGATAAGCACCCCAAGGGAAAGGAAGGGGAAAGGGAAAGGCATTCTCAGAAAAGACCCAGAGATGTCCCACGACCCCACTCTCCCTACTGTATATGGCCTGCGAGGCCAGGCCACGTGTTCGGCAGCGCCGAAGGATTTCCTCCGCTCGACCCTCCGTCGAAGATCTTGCTCGGCGGAGAACAGCTTACAACTGCGTCGAGGGAGGGATTATTAATATTATGAGAAAAAACGACCAAAGGTCGAGGAATTGCAATGTCTCTCGAGGAGCTCCGCGTGAAGGCGACCAGAAGCTGGGCGGAAAAAAACAATCTGAGGGACCTCGACGCGTGAGGGATTGTGGGTACAACGCACGTCACTATAGGGATAGTGTTTCAGACACGCCTTGTCGACGTCCCCTTTTTTGACTACGAAAAACAAAATGCAATACTCCGCAGTGACCACTGGATGTCGGACCTATGCACAGCATGTGATTCTAAGCAGATTAACAAACATCAGAAATATATATATATATATATAACGGCGACCCTTCAAATTTACCATACAAAGCAGATGTAGCCAAGTGTGTAGATCGCCCTGAGGATATTGGTTATATTTACAACTGGTGCTGCTGTTGCGCCAGGCTCCATCTCATCCATACTACTTCCCACACGCCTGCACCCTTAAAGTGTGCTGCAAACATACCACCAGAAATAAAATGCTATGCTTCAAAATGTCAGTTAAGCCACAAAATGGCCCATTCCATTCTGCAGTATTGTGGGGCCCCTACTCTCTGGCCTGCTGGGAAATACTCCATTGTTCAGGGAGGCATTGTTGGAGCGCGCTGAAGCACTCAGATGGAGTGAGGGCTGTCAGCCTCGTTGCCCAGTTCTCGCATAGGAGAGGAGCATCATCCTCACTTCTCCCCAGCCAGGCCAAAAAAGTCATGTTGGCTCTGCTTGAGAATTATGGTAAACAGAAATGGTAGGAAGGCAGAATGGATGGAAGGTGATGGCGAGGGCGAGGGTGAAGTGGGAGTGGCTGAACTATAAAGGGGAGAGCTGATGGGAAGATCGGTAGACAGATGACACTGCAGTCGTTTTATTTCTTTGGGATTGTACTGTTTTTATAGTCCTGTTAATGCATATATATTGAATACGTTTCAAAAGTTATTAAAATGTACACAACTTATTCAACTCTCAATAAAAACCTTATGGAGACACAGATAGATAATAAATGTGTACAACCCACCGGGAGGTAATTTACAAAAACAATAGCGATTGAGGAGATGATCCACAAATGGCATGAAAAATCGCCCTGCGTCTTATTATGGTAGCGGGCAATATTAATACTACTAGCCTAAGTAAGGTGATCATTAATAAGGACCAACATGTTATAACCTGAACAAACGGGGGTAGATAAATCACATATAGATCACATGCTTTGCTCCCAGATCTTGTCCTTGAAGTGTACAGCCATTAAGACAGAGTTTAACACTCTTAGTGATCATGCCATCTTGAGCTGGGAATTGCATTGCAAGGATATCTTTTTAAATATGCACCAGGAAATTAATATTGAAGTAAATAACATAGGTAATCTGCTGATTTGGACAGCTATTCAAGATTTAAATGACCACCTAAAACAACCAAATTCTGATATATTAAGAGCTTTATAAGACCCCAATTGTGCTTTAGATATTATAATCAAAAATTAAATGAAACCCATACAGATCAACTTTAATAATAGAATAGCCAGAAACGATAGTAGAAAAGTAATATTGTTTGATCCACTTATCGCTAAACATAAGAGCCTCCATCGAAACATTTGTAGTAAAATCAAGAGCGATAAAAACACTAGTCTGGTGGAAAAAGCGATTATTAGAAAAAGGGGTAATACGGAGTATAGAAACTGGGTGAATTGTCACAAAAGATCAATGAACACTATAAACTGGGTCAGATTATTCCAATGGTCCATGGCCAATAATTCCAGAAAGTTCTGGTCACATTTCAATGCACACAAGACGAGCTTACTCCAGATTGAAATCAACCCAATAATGGAGCCCGATTGGTGTCATTTTATCGCGACTATGTACTATGTAGAAAGGGAAATGGAGGAAACTTACATCCAATTTCAGAATGAACTGGCTAAAATTAACTGGGACATTGATGAGCATAGTTTGATTGGTGTAATATCTCAACTAAAGAGCTCGAGCGCCTGGTCCCGATGGCATCACGAATGCGATACTCAAGGCAGATCCACAGTTATGGGCAAAGATTCTTAACCTTTTTATGCAAATTCTGAATACGGGTATTTTGCCGATTAGATCAGTTGTGGTCCCCATTTACAAAAAGGGCGATAGGCTAAACCCGAATAATTATGGACTGCTAGCTATGAACGATTGTAGCCAAAAAATCTTTGCAGCCATCATATTGAAAAAATTAACAAATTGGGTGAATGAAAACAATCTATTGAGCCCCTTACAGGTGGGATTTAGGAAATGATATAACACCATCACTAATATATCTAGGTTGCAGTACCTTATTGCCCAAACAAAACAAGAACTCAGGACGAAATTATATTGCTGTTATATAGATTTTAGTACGGCCTTTGACTTGGTCTCTCGACCCAAACTCTGGAATAAGCTAGTGGCCATGGATATTGATAAGACTTTATTGTAATTTATTCAACAACTTTATTCACATACATCCATCATGATTTGATTAAATGTATCCGGAGTATACTCCAAATATCAGCAAACAAATAATGGCCTTAAACAGGGTTATGGACCGACTCCTTTGCTATATAATCTTTAAACGGCAGATATGAAATTCGAGTTTTTAAAAATACTTAATTTTCCTCCTAAAATCAATGGACTCCATCTACTGTAGCTTATGCTGACAATATTATTTTGTTCGACCAAACAGAGATTGGCCTCCATCGTTCCATGAATGCAATGATGACATATGCTAATAAAAACAAAATGGTGATTAATACAATTAAAACTAAAACTATGTGCCTGGGTAAAAAAGGTACGCATAATAGAAGGTATTGAAACTCAATGGACAGGCATTGGAAAATGTTAACGAGTACGTTTACCTAGGATTTCTGATTACCATTAACCCAACAAGATCATACTATGGCCATTATGTCTTAAGTAAAATATGGAATAAATGCTTGGCGGTCAGACAAACATTATACATAAAGGGGGATACAACATACAAGGATTACTTGAAATATATCTTACTGCCATTATTCCGGGCATACTCTACGCCATTGTGGTTCTTCCCGAGAGTCAGGTGAATTGGCTCAACCATATTGAGTCAAAGAAGTTACGAACAGTTATTAACATGCCGCAATCTGTGCCTGTTGAGGCACTCCGGTTAGAGTTTGGTCAGAGTTCTCTTAGGTCCAAATGGTTTGCACAGAGAGCTTTATTATATGCAAACATTCTGCAAAGAAATGAGAATTCCAATATTATGTTGAAACTATTGGGTGTTAAGCTTGATGATCAATAAAAAAATCCATTTGTAATTGAGCTAAAACAATAATGCTACATCTATTATTAGGGCCTTGGGTTTGGATGATGACCTACTGCAGAATGTTCCGAACTATGAAAGCAAAATAAAAAAAGAAGGTTAAAATATGGGATAAGTCCTGTAATGTTGATGCTCTACCTATTAGGAGAAGATATTTGGAATATTCCCATCATAGTTTCGACATCAATAAACTAGCGGTTTGTTGAAACTGAGTTCACCTGAACTTAAACGTTTTATGCTCTATTTATGCTTTAATAGCCTCCCTACTAGGCAATACACAAATAAAGGTGAAATTAATACAGTTGTATGCTGCATGTGTCAAAATAATATAGAGGTTTATCGTCATTTGCTTACAGCTTGCCCAGCACTACTAAAGCGATATATAAAGGGATATTTGGGATTTGCTACAAATATTGATAATATCAACAAGGACCAATTCTGGGCCACCATTTATGTAGGTGATTCACTTTGAACATCTGCAGCATTTATGATATGGAAGAAGATCGTACATTATTCTGTTGCCAATATGACTTGAAATGGTGCTATATATGTAGACTATGTACTTACCTGAAGGTAAAACATTATTGGTTTGGTAATAGGTTAGTTGCAATTTGGTTGAATACATATGAATTTTATTTTTGATTATGTTTTTCATAATATTGTTGATTGTATTCATATGTAATGTAAAGATTTTTTTTAATTTTAGTAGATTTATGATGTATTGTAAATCTTCTGGTTGTTGGTACTAAAAGTTTTCAATTAATTAAAGCACTTTAAATTTTAAAAAAATTACAAAAAATTAAACTCTCACGCTCTTGTTCAGGGTGCTCTGCGGTGCACAGTTTTAATTTTTCATAGTGAGGCAGGAGTTCTCCTTTCAGGGAAGGGGGCAGAGGGTGAGAGGGATGGAGCACAGATGAAGAGAAGGGAACTGAAGGTGAAAGGAGTGGGTGGGCTTATGGATAGAAGAGGAGAGCAGGAGATTGTAGAAAGGATGAGCAGATGGAGGGGAAGAGCGGATTTCCCACTTAGGCCGAGTGATCCTGGGCAAATCACTATCAGTTTTATAAAGGGTTAATAATATGTAGGGGAACCCTAACTTTGGCTCTTAAGTGCTGTTCGGTCCCGTTGCATGCAATATTACATATTCACGAGGCAGAGCTGAGAGGGAAAGAGTAGGATTGAGGTGAGCTACCCTTTACTCTTTCATTTCGCTCTCCTTGTGATAAGCAAGCGCCTCCAAAGGCACTTAGAAGGCAGAGTTTACTGATTGATTCTTATGAAATCTGCCTGGTTTTAACCGGGTGCAAAACCGAGACGATTCCACTGGAATCCATTTGTTTTACGCCTGCATGCGTAATGGCGAGACACACGGACGAGACAAAAGAGCTCAGCACAGCAGAGCAGAGATATAACCTCCGCCCCTCCTCCAGTTTGTAACTGCCCAAAAAAGGGTGGGACGTTAAATGGAGGCAGAAAAACAACTTCACCTTGCCGCTTCAATTTAACCTGTTGCCCCTTGAAAAATGACGATGTTTGTAAGCAAAACCAGATGAGGCGAGCCGGCTGTTTCCAGCTAGAATCATACCCTTAAGCACACCACTCTAATAGCAGAAAGAATGATTCATAAACGTGGAAGCTCTGCCAGCTGGTTCTGCCTACCCAGGGCCCTTTTTTCAATGTTGTCCACTGGTCACAATTTGCTGGTCGGGATGTTAAATAGATAGACTAGTGAGAAACCAACTTGAAGTTAAAATAAAACATCCCTGATTCAGAGATTAACATTCCACTTTCTTAGATTAGCCAAAATAGCATATTAGTCCATGCAGATTTGTTTTCCTGCTTTTGAAAATACACATTGATGAATCTACTGAATTGTGTTGGTGTTGTCCAATACTCAAATATATTCTATTTTTATTTCTGTTTTTCAGTGAAGAGAGTGTGAACACCTGCAAAAGCACAAGCCTATCCATAATTTGTTGTTAAGTAACAGATTTTTAAGAACTGTAACTTTTGTTCGTTTTTTGCCTTGTAAAAAGCACATTTGCCTACATTGACAAAATGGAAAATTAAATAATCTTTGGACAATTAAATTTCAGGCAATAAATATGAAGCGTACATTTTGATTCATGCCATTTGTTTTAAAAATGAGGCCTTGTGGTGTTACTTCCTAGTAACTAACTTGCTCCCTGCGTAAAGAAGAGTGAAATGAGAAATAGGGCGAGTACAAAGCAGGTGTGTGCCTTTCCCTCAGTACAGCAGGTCTACAATGAATGATGTTAATCTAAAAGCGTGTATCAGTGTAACTCTCAACCCAGGTGTCGCACAAGAGACCTCGGTACTTGCTTTACTGTGCAGCATTCTGGAGTGGCAGGAGCTGTTGTGAGTTGCCCCACGCACTCATCCAGTAAATAAATGGGAAACTGGCGGTCACGTTTTAAAACTTTATTATTTATCTCCAAACTGCCTTCCCTCCCCTCCCCCCCCCCCCCCCCGACACCTCCCCTTCCTTCTCCTCCCTCCTCCGTCCCTTCGCGCGCCTCCTGGCTCACTTTCTTAAAGGGGCCATGCTCTATCCGCCCACAACACCCCCCTTACTTATCATATGAGTTTGCGGCCTACATCTGTTCGATGAGACATGGGGGCTTGTGGATGATTCTCTGGGGGCAGCCAGGTGCCTCAGGGATCGCTTCGTTGGGTGCCCTCAGTGGGGGATCCCCGGGCGGTTCCGCGCTGGATTCGTCTTCTTCAATTGTCTCCTTCGCGGGGTCCTCTTGGAACATCTTGCAAAAGAACGAGGCGTTCCGGGTTATCTCTCCTTCGTTCCCTATGGCCGTAATCATTGGTCCTTTGACCTCTGTGACTAACGGCTCGGGTCTGTATCTGGTGTCCGTCTTCTTGCTTTGTTTCTGTCGGACGAGTACAACCTCGCCCACTGGGAGTTGATGTTCTTCGGCTTTCCGCTTGTGGTCTGTCCATTCTTTAGCATTCTTTCTTTACTCTGCCTCTCTTTCTCTAATCCACTCATCTTCCGCCAGCGTTTAGTCTTCGAGCTGCGGGATCCGGGTTCTGGGTTCGTATTGTATCGTGAGTTCGGTGGGGGTGTGCCCTGTCAATTTGTGTGGTGTATTCCGGTAACTCCTCAACATTTGTGAGATGGCTTGCGGCATGGACATGAGATCTGCGGCTGCTTTTTGGCGAGTCCATTTTATTGTGGCCATGAAGCCTCCACCATGCCGTTGGCCTGTGGCCATAGGGGTGTTATCCTTTGATGATGGAATCCTAAATGCGCTGCAAACTTCTTGAAGTCCTGTCCCTGAAACGGTGGGCCATTGTCTGTCTTGACTATGTTGAGGACGCCCCACTCACTGAATAACTCATCAACTCCAGTCACCACGTGATGGAATGCTGTGGACGGGACATCCTTGACCATTGGGAACCGGTAGTATTCATCTATGGCTACCAAAAGGTGTCCTCCCTCCTCTCGTGGCCCATAAAAGTCCATCGCCATTCTCTGCCAGGGCCCCTCGGGCAGAGGGACCATTTGGAGCAGACATGGGGGCCTGTTTGGCATGGTCACTTGGCAGGCCATGCAGTGTTTCAGTGCGTCTTCCACTATTGTGTCCAGGTATGGAAACCATACCTGGTTATGCAGAATATTCGTTGTATTTGCGATTCCCTTGTGTGCTATGAGGATGAGGATTTTCTGAGGCTCTTGGGGGCCACCAGTTGATTGCCCCTGAGCAGTGGTCCTTCGGAACGTCATGGCCAGTTCACCTTGTATCCTCGCCATTCTCTGTAGATCTCTCTTGTCCACCTTTCAAAGCGTTCCATGGCTAGGTGTCGCCACCTGTTGGCGTTGGCGAGCTGGATGGCGGCTTGTATGGTGGGGTCAGCGTTGCTCTTTTCAGCGAATAGGTCTTTCATGATGGCTGGGTGCAGGGCATTGAGAGACAAGTACGCTATGTACGCTTCTGCCTCCAGTTGCACATCACTCTCGGGTGTCCCTCTGGGATGCCGTGAACGGTAATCTGCGGGGTTGGCCTCTTTCCCAGGTTTGTGGACTATGATGTAGCTGTACTCTTGCAAACGAATGCCCCACCACTATGCGAGGTGGCATCTTGATCTTGGGGTTTCCAAAGAATGAAAGCAGGGCCTGGTGGTCCGTAATGAGGACAAATGTTCTCCCTATGACAAAGTGGTGAATCTTCTCGCATGCCCACACTGCGGCGAGGCTTGCACATTCGGCCAGCGAGTAGGCCTGCTCGATGAGGGTGAGCTCCCTGCTGACGTCTTCCGAATTTCCCTTTCGGATCTGTCTGGGCCAGGATGGCTCAGATTCCCACTGAACTGGCATCCACTGTGACTTCAGTGTCTCAGTCGGGGTCGAGGTATGCCAGTTGGCGGTCGTTGGTCAGTTCTTATTTGATCACATCGAACGCTGTTCGACAGTCTTTGCCCCGTGTAAAAATGGTATCTTGTTTGAGGAGGAGCCTGAGTGGGTTGGTCAGCGCTGCATAGTGTGGCACGTAGCGAGTGCAGTAGCCCACCATACCCAAAAAAGACCTTAGCTCAGACACATCTTTCGGGGCCTCCAGACTTATGATGGCGTTGATTTTGTCGGGGTCCGCTCTTATTCCTTGGTCGGAGAATATGTGTGCGAAGAAGCGCAGGCTGTGCTTGTTGACCGCACACTTCGGGCCATTGAGGGTGAGGCCACTGCCCTGCAGGATGGTGCAGACCTGCCGGAATGCGTTCTCATGCTGCTCCTGGGTGATGCTAAATATAAAGATGTCATCACTGTAATTGAAAGCGTTCGTGACTGGTGCAATTAGTCATTGGATGGTCTCCTGAAATATTTTGTCCGCTGAGTATATGCCGAAATGGAGACGTTTGTATCGGAAGAGACCCTCTGTTACGCTCACCTGGTTCCCACAGGGGCGTCGATCGGACCCGGACAGCTGCGGTCTCCACCAACGTGATGCGTAGTGCAGAGATGACAGTCTGGACTGGCCCACCTAATCTTGTCTGCTGGACTCCTAGAAGTATTCTCCTGCAAGTGGAGAAAGGGATTTAGCCACTCGTGGACTTTAGTGATGGCCCCCCAACTGTTCTCGTTCTCCCCACTAATCACCTCTGATATCCCCTCTTGGTAACCTCACCTTATGTTTTTAAATGATGAGCTCTCCATCCTGCATGGCATGCAGGGGCGCGTAGATACCAGTTACTTCACTGGTTGGAAGGTACTGGAGGAGTTCCGGAGAAATATTGACTCCAGTGTCTATAAAGTTCAAAGAGTTCAATATGTCCGATGTTCACTCTTGTTCCATTCCCTCGTTAGGTTGCAGCTGGGCCCAAAAGAATATTGCCTGGAGGCAGCTGATGGCGTTCAGGTAAGAGTCTGTATTACCAAACACTGTCCGGTAAAAGTTGCATGAGTTTAACTTGATGTTTTCTCTCCCTTTATAGGTGCAGCATAGGAAGATGTGGCGAATTAAAGGATGATAACTCGGTGGTAAAGCAGGTAAGCCTATGGTGGCAAGAGATTGTCTTTGTCGGTTTTCTTGGCTCACCTTGTTATTCCTTTTGTTTTCCCCGTGTGCTGGGTTTCGACGAAGAAAATAATGGAGGCAGCGCCGAGTCGAAAGATGCGGTGGACTGGTGAGTATAACTTGGCGTTGCTGCTGGCGAAGCAACGCGTGCTGAAATAATGTCCTTTCCAGGCTCGGAGCTGTGCTGGGTCCGGAATCAGGTAGAGAATCAAAAAATGTCCGTGATCTAACCTCTTCTCCTTTCTTTTCCTTTTGTCTAGGAGCTCCAGATTCGAGGCGGGCGTGGCAGAAGACTGGATGCTGACTTGCAGACACGGTGAGCGTTACGTTGCTGGATGCAGAATAACACGAAGCATGGGCTGCTGTTCGGGCGTGGTTTAAATAGCCTGCAAAGTAGTCCCAGGTAAGAAGTTCCCCAGAACCACACCCGAGTGAAAAATAGTCCCTGTAATAAAATAGCCCCATCCAGGCCTCATGTTGGCTTGGACTCATTTGCAGCATGGTCTGCATAAGGTAAGTAAAGTCTATGAGCCTGGCGCCTATAGCGCCAGGACTGATTTCTATGATGAGCGTGGCGCCTAAGGCGCCAGGACTGAAATCAAACAGCCCCCAGCCGGGGCTGTTGGGGTTTTAATAAGTATCTGGATGCCTGCTCCCGGGGCTGATGGACTCGATCCGGATGCCCGGGGGTAGGCATCATGACACCCTCATGTGTGGTGAAAGTGGTGATGGGTCTGGATTCTGGGTCGATGACTAATTGGTGGTATCCTTGATTGAGGTCTTATTTCGAGAACCGGGTGGCTTGGTTCAGTCTGACCAGCATGTCGTTCTCTCTGAATTGCGATGTTGGGGATCTGCATGTCTACACAGAGACAGAGGCGTCCATCTGGCTTGGGTACTACCACCAGAGGAGATACCCACGGGGTGGGTCCATTGACTCTATGATGTCGTTTTTGAGTAGTAGCTGCAACTCACGTGGCACTTTGGCTTGTAGATCGAACCCTATTCTCCGGGGATGTTGCGGTACGAGGCGTATCGTGGGGTCAATGTGTAGTCAGACAACAGTGTCCTTTAGCATACCAATGCAATGGAATAGGTTTGGAAATATGTCCTCCAGTACATCAATGTCCAGTTCCTTTTGTGACATGGTCTGTAGTGTGTGGATTTGTGGGGGGATGCCTTGTATCGTCTCAGACTGGTCGTATCGGATATTAATGAGTTGTAGAGCACTGGCCATCTTGTAACTGAGAAGGCATCTTCCGGTCACTGGGCTGTTTATGACGAGTATTCAAACCGGGACGCGTTGCCTTCTATGAACCAGGTCGCACCAGAACTGCCCTTTTGATTGTAGAGGTATGGTTGCACCCCACTGGAAGATATGAACTTGGGATGGTTGTAGGGGGTACGTGCCCGCAATGGTTTAGTAGCTCCCCGTATCTATAAGGAGCAGGGTATGGTGTCCTCCTATGTGCACGATCACTTTCGGGGTCAGTGCTGTCATCAGAAGTATCGTATATGAGTCTGACGTACTCTCTGCTGTACCTGTCGTATTCCTAGTATTGTTCTGTGCTCCAGTGTTCCTCTTCGACTGGAGGGTTCTCATACAGGTCTTCCATGGGAGTATCTCTCCTGTGTCTTTGGTCTTCTCCTTGATATGATGACCGATGGATAGTGTGATCTGGTGACTCAAATGGTCGGCTGGGTGTGTCGACTTGTAGGTTTTTCTACAGTTTGTATGAATCCTGGCTGCGATGGGTATGTCACAGTGTTTCTGCCGAAGTTGGATCTCGTGGGGTCAGTCTCTGGGTATGGCCGTGTGTTGGGAGATCTCTGTATGTCATATCTCCTGGTTTGTGCCGACTGTGGGGAGGGCCTATACACCAGCAGTAGTGGTGCCTTTTCCCGGCACATGTTTTGGAAATTATTTTCCTGGCTGCACCACATGCACATTTGACCAATGGCTGGACATGGACCCTTGTGCGGAAATTCAAACCCACATCTGTAACATTGTCTATCGGGCGGGTTGCTGTTCCATGTATCCTGGGAGCTGTCGTTGGGTACCAGGTTTGTCTCTGTGGATTTGATAATATGGCTGCTATGGTGTCCAATTTCTTTGGGCTTTCGATGTTGGATGCTTGTGTGTCGAACCTTTCGTATATCCTTGCTAGGTCTGCAACTTCCTTCAGTAGTAGGGGTTTCTTGAGGAGGTGTTTCCGGAATTGCAATGATGTGCACCCCTCTATCGCCCTTAGCCTAATGGCTTCGTCGTCACCGAAATATGCGAAGTCACAGTATGTCATTTTCCTCTGGAGGCGTAAAATGAATTGACCAATGGTTTTGTGGGGGGCATGCACGCACCGGTTAAACATGTATCATTCGTAGTCCCTATTGGGGAGGACTACTAGTCGTCCTTTGATGGCAGCAGTTAAGAGTTGGTATGTGGATTTATCTTGGGGCGGGATGGTTTTAATGATGCCTTTCACCTCCTTCCCAACCAAGTTTGTGAATATGTCCAGTTTATTTGGAGAGTCCTGGTTCCTTGCTGCTCTTAGGAACTCCTCGAATTCCTCCATTTATTCCTGCCAACGTTGGCTTTGATCCTCATGTGGGTTGAGTGTAAAGGGGTTCGGGCGGCATAAGAAGGGGACTGGGTTCATGGGAACCACTCCTGGTGCGTTTGGATCCTGCGCAGCTGCTTCTCCTGCGCTACCTTGAGACATGGTTGTTTGGCCGTGTTCTGTGATTGGCACATATCCACTTTGTTGTGGTTAGGGCGTCGGACGGTGTCACACTCTTGGTGCTGGGCATGTGGTAGTAGTTTTGTAGGTGCATGGGCGTGGTAGCTGAGCTTGTATACTGCGCGTGGCTGGTGGGTCTCTGGGTGTATTGGTCCTTGGCCACTGTGTGCGTGGCCCTTGCGCAGTTGTCTTTGAGAAATCTTCACTTGTGGGTATATTTCACCACATGTGTGCAGCGCTTGCTGGATGCTGTACCATGGTATTAGATTGTTCCTCGCTTTCAAGTGGACGTTTGCTGTGTGGCTCTCCACCGACATGCGGGTTCATGCATGTTTGCTATGTCAATGAGGGTTCATAAGCATTTGATTAAGGTGCATGGGTGGGCGCAGCTTTGCAAGCTCCTTATTGCTTGTTCCCTCGTAGCGTAGCTCTGCTCCTCACCTTATCGCTTCAGGCACCCGCCCTGGAGCTCCTGGTTTTTCTGCGGGCAGCTAACTTCTCCAGCTGATCTTCCCACAGCTTGCTCGGGGTCACGGGCAGTCCTCCTCGCTGCAGTCTGAATGTTACGCTGCAACCTCCTCTGTAGGACGCCTTGCTTCTTCGGCTGCCTCCATAGGCCACGCACGTTCTGACCCCCTGCGTGGGTCGTGCAGCTGCTTCCCTTCGCTCAGCACCTCATGGGCGTATTCTTTGGCGTCCGCTGGCGCCGGCCACCTCTGCAGGCCACGGCGGTTCGCTCTCATCTTCAATCTCCTGTTACATAGGGCCCAGGCGGCGATCCTGGGTAGGCTGGCACTCTTCACCAAACCATGTCCCCTCCTATATGGGATGGCAATCGTGGGCCATTGGCTCATCGTCAGTTGTGGGTTGCCCCACGCACTCATGCAATAAATACACAGGAGCCTGGTGGTCACGCTTTAACACTTTATTCTTTATCTCCAAACTGCCTTTCCTTCTGCCGACCCCTGCCCTTCCTCCTCCTCAGTCCCTTCCCACGCCTCCTAGCTCCCTTTCTTAAAGGGGCCATGCTCTATTCACCCACAATAAGAGCCAGACCCGGATGGGAGGAATATTAGAGACATTCTGGACCAGGACCGTTTTTACAAGTCAGTCCCCAGGGCATTTTCGTATCTACTTCTCAACACCAGGTTGGCGGGAATGGGAAAAGATCCCATGATTTATCACAGCGGGGAAAACAGAGGGCAGAGGTATTGTATGCTTCAAAGCTACACCAAACCGTTCAAAAGCAGAACAAGCAGCCTACTTGGATGTTTCGAAAACAGTTGTCCTAGACATCTTTAACCAAAACGTATTTCTGGTTCCATGTTCGTTTACACGGGTGAACTTCATTAATAAGTGAAATTCAGACAACGTTTCAGAATGTATTTCCATTTCATGTATCCGTTAAATCAAAGGGAAACGTGTTTTGAGAGGTTTTCAACATTGGGGACATCAGTAATTATAAAGGATGTATCAGTCACATCTTTTGAAAAGGCATTTGTTGGATTAACCAGAGTCCTGTTTTTTTCCTTTGAATTCCAGTGCTTTTAGTTTTCCCTTTTCCGGTATAAATGCAAGCCACTAATTCCAAAAGCGCATTTAAAATGACAGCAATGGATGGGTAGTTCCTGCATGAACTGGCTTTAGTCGAGAGCTTCAACACCCTTACCTTAATGGCGTGTGCCAGGCACACCTTTCCAAAACACATCCGTTTGTCTATGGTCTCCATGCAAATAAACTAATTGCGGAATACATTGTCCTGCCTTGTGATTGCTAATTAATGGAGAGCCCCTGGCATTGAACGCTTTCCTTTTACTGCTTCTTTATTGTATTAACTAAAAGGACCTGCACCTGAATGGGACTAGGCCACAAAGATTTAATTTGCTTATCTTTCCAAATTAGAAAGAATGTGGAAAATATAAGAGCTTGCTCAGTTTAAAGTATGCATCGAATGCTTGCCTATTAAATAAAGTAATTGGAGTGCACATTTTTCCCCCATCAGAAAACTAACATTTTTTGATTTTTCTGGTTGATTTGGAGTTTATTCCCAAGGATTTGGAGTCCCCCGTCACCCCCCATAGATGTTGCATTTGTCCCACAGCCTTTGACATTCGTTCTCCATAAAAGGTCACCAGTTGCTGTAGACTCCCTCTGCTCCCAATAAACCCACTCACAGCCCCCACTCATCACCTGCAGGCCGAGAGTGTCAAGCTAAGCATGAACAGATGTCTGATAGCAGTACTGGGACTATGATGCGCGGGCCAGAGCACATCCTGACACTGTCGGAACAGATAAACAATGTCACTTCCTGATGTGGGGTAAATGTTAATGTTAAAGGATATTTGTACCGCGCACTATCACCACCGGAGTGGTCCCCTGGCGCTCTGGCAGCTCTGAAAAAGGGAGAGGGTTGTGGGTTAGTGGGAATGAGCTGGAAGAGTGCAACTTAGCAGTGATGTGCTGTTGGCAGCCTCAGCCCGGTGCGTCCATTGGCTGGGCTTGGGGTGTTTTACGGTCGGTAGTCGTCGTGTGCTGTTGTGCAAGTCTATGTGTGGTTTGTTTTGTTGTTGTAGTGTAGTGAAGTTTGTGCGGTTTGCTGCGTTTAAGGCTTGTGGTTGTGTTTGGTTCGAGTTTGAGAGGTGTATGCAGAGAAGTGAAATTATTTGTGGGTTGGTTGATTCATGCTTGCACGCTTGGTCTAGGCTTGGCGGGAGAGTCGTAAATTAATCATTGGATTACTTTTCTATCTAAATGCGACGCAGGCTAGGTTGAGGATTCCATCTAAGTGCTGCATATGCTAATATGTACAATTCCATCTAGATGTGGCACATGCTAGGCTTAAGAATTCCCTCTCTGTGCGCACATTCTAACATTCACAGTCCTATCTAGGTGCGACGCAGGCTAAGTTGCAATTAAAAGTGCAAATTTGCAATACCTTGCAAATGGTGGAAGGACCTGGAGATATGATGCCAAAGCCTATACCTCACTCAAGACGCTATAGCATTCGTTTGCAGACACTCGTTTTTTCGAAGTAATTTTGTACGAAGAAATTACTTTAAAAAACATATCTTAATATATATAGGGGGTAAGAGGTTAAAAGGGCCATGGGTGGTGTTGGGGTAATAGTATAGGGGAGGGGGGCTTGAGGGGGACCCCCAAATTATAAAAAAACGAACACATGAGTTTTTTCAGAGTCATTTCTTCAAAGAATATTTCTTCGCAAAAATGGGTACCAGCAAAGGGACATGGAACCCTCAAACCTATTGGCTTTATCCGTATTTGAATGGACTTATTATCCATTGACGGTTCCAAACTAAATGGACTGTTGGGTGAGGGATACTGGGATAGGGTAACATTCCAAATAAAATCAGGGCAAGACTACAGGCCTCAAAGGATGACTGATGAGAGAAGTCACCCTCCAGAAGGGAAATCTTAGCTTTCTTCATAAAAGTCAAATGACTGGTATCACGACCAGTCAAGTTCCAAAAAGATGGACCTAGACTGCAGGTAAGTGGTGTGAAGGCATCTTGGAGTAAGACCCAGACAACAGATTCTGAATTAGAAACACAACACTTTATTAACTTAAAAGTCAGGACGGAAAAAGGTCCATCTTGCCCTATATGGTGGGATTTCCCTATCAAATCAAAATAAAACTAATGAAAGTCTGAGTCAAAGAGTTCAGCTTAAAAATCTGTCTGTGTCCAAAACCTATACTCGCCCTGACAACTAATCTATAAAATGTGTAGAGATGTCCGCAACCAAAGAAAACAGTGTCCAACACAAAGTTCTGAGCTACACTCAGCTTGCAGCTTCATTTCAGCCCCCTTCTCCAAGTATAAAAACAGTTCCAACAAAGGTCTTTGCATCGTCTTACCTAAGTTCAGGATGATATAGTTTTAGCCACTATTCGGGGTTCCCCTCCCCAAGTTCCAAATAACTTGGTTCCGAACACAAAAGGATCTCGAGACTCCGTCCTCAACTCCGTCCTCAACTCCGTCTCGAGACTCCGTCCCGACAATATTTATAGCCTTCTTAAAGTTCTGCGCCACATTTGCTCCCTCTTTGTATGATTGGTCTTTGTACAAATGTCTTGAGTAATAGTTAAACTTGCAGTTCCAATAGCTTTCCAAATATATTGCATAGTCTTCACCCATTTTGTTATTTAATAGGCCACATAGTGGATTCACTTGCACTGTTAAAGTTCTGTTCAATATAAAGTTCAGTATATATTGGTTTCACTTAAGTTCAAAGTTCTGTTCCCTTGATAGGTCAGCATTCATGGATTTTGCTTGGATTAAAGTGCCCTACATTTTTGAGTTTGGCACATGGTTTTATTGGAGTTTAAAGCTCCATTCACTTTTAATTCCCATGTGTCATAGTTTTGCTTGTTTATCAAGTTTTCATTCAGTTCTGAATTCCATAACCATGAAGTTGTACTAGGTTGTACTTGTTAAGGGTTTCATTTGGTTTGGAATTCAATATTCATGAGGTTAGGTTCTCATTCGGTTCAACCCATTGTATAATAACTTTATAAATTGCCTTTAATGAAGTGCCCAGAACTCAGAGACTTTCGAAAACATGCTCTCTTATGCACGCGACCACTCCAATACAATGTAATCCTCCATGAAAGTTCAAACACTCGCAGACCGAGTTTCTCTTCTGATAGAAACTCACTGGTTGCATTCATGGGCTTGCCAGCAGCGCAGATCGTTCGGCCCTCTGCTCTCCGCCTCAAGACACCACCTTCTGCCCGTCAGGCACTCCTGTGCATTCTTCTGTCCACTGGAGAACGAGCACTGAACAACAGAAAAAGGGGCAGCGTTCCTCCACGACTCCCCTCCCTGCGTTATATCGGTTCCACAGAGCCCCAGCTCCCAAGCCGCACTTCCATGAACCGTCAGCGTGCTTCACACACACAGCTCTCTGCTGCTTCTCTTGACCGCTCTACTGCTGCTTCGACACCACTGCTTCTCTCTTTGCTTCTTAATTTGAGTGCCTTTTATACACCTGCAGCCCAATGACAGGCTGCAGATGCAAATTCCAAAGTGGCCCTGCCTGGCCATAATCAATGGAACATGCCTGACCGCGATAGTCCTTAAGGGGCATCTACCTCGTCCCAGTGCCAGAGTGGTAAAAGCACCTTGCCTTCATTACTCCCGGTTGCCTCTTCTTTGATCCAGTACAGTCAATAGTCATATGAAGAAATCAGGGGAGTGGACTTAAAATAGCCCTTGAAGGCTGGGGGAGGGTTGGGTTTGTTGTTAGCAGGACACAGGGGATTCCATGTCTATCCCAAGGGCATCCCACTCAGTCACCAAAGACCCCCCCGTCCCTCACCCATCTTATCTTTAACTCTTTTTGATTTCTTCCTGGCCCGTCTGGACTGAGATTATATCATACTCTTCTCAAGGCCCAACAACTGTCCCTGGAATAAAGATTTCTTCTTGGAAGGGAAGTGGGGAATACCACATTTGATTAAAGGCACCCCACTCCCAATTCCCAAGGACCCTCCACCCAGGTGATCCTCCTTCGCTTCTCCACCCCTGGGTCTGGATCCAAGAGCGATGGCCTTTCCCTGGCCACCTGTGCAGAAGACCCCATGGGGGTGGAAGTGAGAATACCCTCAGGTTTCTCCCAGTGGTCTCCCATGAAGCATTTTAGTCAGTTCTAGGATGGTATGACAATTTGACGTAAACACTATGTGGGGGGGATTTTAAATGATGATCTGTAAATCATGCATCAGAAGAATGCACAAAGGTTTTACACCCTTTTTATTTTTGAACCGTGTCATTTTTGTGGTTTTCCATGCAGCATGTATTTACTGATCCCAGCCTCTCCCTCTGCTCTGCAATGCCAAACCGACAGCATCTCCACCCGCAGCTGATTTTCATGCTAGTGTAGTGTAACATAACAGAATGCCGACTGCTATGAAAGGGTACAGGAATGAGTAGTGAATTAAACTCCTACTTATCCCCACACTACTACTACTAAAGAAGCAGTGATCCCAATCATATAGATGAAACAGGTACAGCCCAAAAGGTATACCTCATGCACATTTTAAGGTAACGCAGGCCAAAGGTAGGCTACACTCATCAGGAGGGGTATGAGCTGGTAAATAAGCAAACCAAACAAATAAAAGAATGTCCAGCCAAGGTTCTATGAAAATACTCTATGTAAACTAACAAAAACTCAAACTACTAATAAAAAAATACCAAGAACTGACCCACCCTTATGAGAATAGAGGGCCACTCTAGGTGGGTAGGCAGGGCTGTGTATGCAAATATTCCGCTCGCAAATATCAAATTAATTGAAAAGGTCTTCAAAAAGGTGAAGAAGGGGGTTGGGGGTACTTACAAGTGACTAGGGCCCTTTGGTACGGTCCAGGGGAACAGGACCACTTCAAATACCTTAATTTCAATTGTCTTTGGAGCTCAACAATGTTGAACCATGTGGCAGAAATGTGTAGACTAATACTTGTTGAAAATGTTTTCCTTGTAGAACGGTGTAAAACAGTATCAATTGCTTGTGGCTGTATATTGTGCAATTCCAGCAGCCACCAGGCCAAAACGAGACATGGCTTAAATTAAATTTTTATGAACTGCCACCAGACTTCTGAGGGCACGCAATTATGATATTTTGAACAGAGGTGCTTACAGTTACAAAGCCATCCATGTCTGTTGGAACTTTGGGTTTCAACAGCAGGGTTCAGGAATGAACATGTATAACTGAACTATCAAAATCCCGAAACAAAATACAGTTACCCTTGAAGGGTATTGCGGAACCTACTAGGAAACAGGCTAAGCCCAACAGACCCAAACTAAATAACTCCAAACAGATAACTAAAGGTAGTCATAACACCACCAGCCCTAACTTAGCTGACCATAAACCATATCTCAAAGGTGCACTTATAAATGCCAAGTCGCTAGTCGCACACGCCACAGAGATCTCGGACATCATTGCCACAGACAACTTAGACTTTTTGGCCATCTCAGAATCCTGGCTACATGATGCGGCTGGCCCAGCCTTATCGCTAGCAGTCCCAGACAACTATACAATCCTACGTGCGGACAGACTTACCTCCCGAGGTGGAGGTCTAGCAATCATAGCTAAAACTAGCCTGGACATGAGGATCATCACTACTACCAATATGCAATCCTGTGAATGCTTCACGGCTAAAATAGCCATCGCCAACTCCCAAACCCTAAACATTATCCTCATCTACAGACCACCAGGTCCTATCGGAACCTTCTCTGAGGACATCTCGACATCCCTGTCCAATAACCTAAAAAATACATCCCAAACAATAGTGCTAGGAGACTTTAATCTAGGCTATAATGACAATAAGGACACCCAATCTTCAGCGATTGCTCTGACCTTGAAAGAGCTGGGATTCTCCCAAAAAGTTGAACTACCCACCCACAACAAAGGTCGCATCCTTGATTGGATAGCAGAACATAATTGGGAAGTAAATATTACGGATTCTGTACCGCAGTTCTGGACTGACCACCACCTGCTATTATTCTCAGTGACAACCCACCGGGTCACTGCCCCGTCCTCACTTGCCCCACCTCTGCCAACGAGAAATAAAAAACTAATGACAGTGGAAAATCTGATGCCCATTATAATACCTAAATTAAACTCACTACCCGACTGCATGGACCCTAATCTGTTAGTCGAACATTATAATGCAGTCATGTCCTCAGTCCTGGATCACATAGCCCCGCTCAAACTAAGAAATAGCAAACCTAAAAAACACCTCAATTCTTGGTTCACGCCCCACCTAAAAAATCTTAGGCTGGCCAAAAGAAAACTTGAAACTATTTGGAGACTTTCCCCATCTGTCAAAAATAAACTCAACCTCTCCAAAGCCTCCTCCCAATACAAGAAAGAAATACTATTAGCCAAACAAGAAACCTACAATACTAGAATATCCAACTCAAAATCTAGTGTCAAAGAACTGTTCAGCATTCTGAAAGAACTGTAAAAACCTGTTGTACCCCAAGAAAACTGCACCAAGGATAAAAAATGGTGCTCTAGCATACAACTTGCTTTAACAAACAAAGTAGCAAGCCTACAAACCAAAATTGCCATCAAGAAGGCATCACTTACACCACACATCCCTCAGAGCTCAGCGCCACCGCCACTGCCCAAGTTAGGAGCCCGATTCTGCTTCTCTAAGGTATCGACCATAGAGGTAGAAAAGGTCATCCTGGGACTCAAACCGTCCAACTGCAAAGGCGACCAATGCCCAGCACAAATCATCAAGGATGCTGCGAGAGAACTGTCGCCATTTATAACCAAACTAATCAACTCTTCCTTTACCTCAGGTTCAGTACCGATCAACCTAAAAGAGTCCTGGGTACTGCCACTACTAAAGAAGCAAACCCTTGACCCTGCCATCCCGACTAACTTCAGGCCCATCACGACTGTGCCCTTTCTTCTAAAAATTTTAGATAAAGTGGCTTACTTGCAAATTCAAAGCTTCCTAGAGTCTAACCACCTACTTGGAACCCGTCAATCAGGATTCCGCCTGCAACATGGGACCGAAACAGCGTTAATAGACCTTAAGGCCCAAATAGACGATTGTAGAGACAATGGCCAAGCGGCCCTACTTCTCCTCCTGGACCTATCAGCGGCATTCGACTTAGTGGACCACACAGTCCTCTGTAGTCACCTCGACTCGGCAGCCCACTTTTCAAAAGAGGCCATAATTTGGATCCAGTCCTTCCTGAGTAATCGGACCATGAGAGTCTTCGCTCCATCAGCCTCAGCAGACCCAATCCCTATAACATGCGGTGTTCCACAAGGATCTTGTGTGTCACCCACCCTCTATAATGTCTTCACGAAGCCTCTCTTTGATGAAATGGATCATCTGGGCATCGCTTATACTAACTACGCAGACGATACCCAGATCCTCCTCCCGCTCTCAGGAGACTACGCCAAGGACCTGGCCCTAGTGAACAGGATCTATAGCATCGTCCAGGCATGGATGGCCACACACGGCCTATGCCTGAACGATGATAAAACTGAGCTTATCATCCTGGGCACCACTACCTATATATCCAAACTCAGCCCTGATTATGACAACTTCATTATTGATGGGAACAACATAAAAGTAGCTCATGAAGTAAAAACCTTAGGATTTTACCTAGACGCCACCATGAACTTTACTAAACAAGTTAACTCCCTAGCTTCTGCCACAGCATATACATGCAAACTTATCAGAGCGAGCAAACAATTCCTCTCCACAGATAGTTGCATTACACTAGCCAGAGCCTTGATACTATCCAAATTAGATTATTGTAATGGACTTTACATTGGAGCTAATAAACAGACCATCCACAAAATTCAAGTGCTACAGAACAATGCTCTGAGAGCAGCACTCAAGATTAATAGAAACGAGCATATTTCCTCCACAAGAAGAGAACACAAATGGCTCGCCACCGCAGACAAAATTCATCTCAAAATCGCCTCCCTCACCCACAAATGTATCAACAACAAAGCTCCACCTTACCTCATGGATAGATTACGTAAAAGGACTTCTTCCAGACCTACCAGAATAGCCAACGCAAACTGCCTCTAAGTCCCGCGTTTCAAACTTGCCACTATAGGAGGAAATAGCTTCCCGGTAAAGGCTGCGCAGTTATGGAATTCCCTCCCCCATGACGTTAGAGAACCTCAGCCTTTCGCAAAATTTAGACAAAAACTCACCAGGTGGCTGAGAGCCAACGACAGCTAACTACTCCACCTGTCACATTGTACATTACTGTATATAATTATATATTACGCAAACAGGAGCAAACTCCTTGTTCCCCTGTCCTGATCTCCCCTTGTTCATATCTGCTTGCTGTAATATTGCTGATGTCTGTCTACTCTTCCTGCCTCTTCCTGTACGTGCAATTAGCCGAGCATATCTGTAACCAAGCTCGGCGCATCTCTGTACCTTCATCTGATTTCTATGTACCTGTAACTAAGTTGAGCATATCCTTATCTGTTTGCGCCCTGATACTCCAGGGTTTGGCGCGCTATACAAAAAAATAAACTAAACTAAACTAAACTAAACTGTTGTGTTGCTATTACCAGGCAGCCACTGGGGGATGTCTGTAGGCAGTCACGGCCGAGGTACATGTGTGCATGATACTTTTTAGCATGAAGCATTACAAGAGTGAGCTTGATTAACAGAGTTCAATCTCGGAGGCAGAATCAACCACCTAATTTTATTCACTAAAAATAATAATGTTCTTTTTCCACCATCACAGATTACATACTGTCACAGAGAGGCTGTGGATTCCTATGGAACGTGCCTGCTCAAAGCTTGCACACTCAATAAGTACCCATGCATATGCCACCCACTACACACATACATGGCGGGAGGCATTTAGGGTGGATTACATTCCGTGGAATAAAAATGCACAGAAACCTGCGAATACACATTACTGTGAATTATTGCACCACGGAGTACAGACAATCGAACTTGCTTGGAGGGGGCTGCGTACAAGTATGAGTTTCCCTTCGAGCAATTGGAGGGGACGTGGACTATGTGAGGCAGAGTGCCTTCAAGCATTACTCATACTGCACATGAAGCAAGTGAAGTATTCATATTGGAAGAGAGATTGACTCACGCCTTTTTGGAAGATCTTATCATAGCGTTTCGAATGCCCTGCAGAAAGCCTATGTCATATTTGGACAAACCTAGGTACAATGAATCTGAAAGTGACATGACTTTTTTGGGCATTTTCTAAAAGATTGCTAGTGAAATTCATGGTCTGTCATTCTACTAAACTGATGTCAAAACATTTCAGATTAGTGCTCTGAGACACAAACATTGCCATACTAAGAGAGAACGCAAGAGGCCATGTGTGCATTTGGAGAACCACCATGCAAGGGGACATACTTACTCGGTACCACATGAAGATGGACTTAAAGGCATTTTCATTGGAGCAGGATCCGCAAGCCATGGTGATCACCTGTTTCATTCCTTTTGGTACTACCTGGAGAAAAAAAGGAACATTGCAGCAGTCAGGACTTCTTTTACAGCACATCACTCATTTACACATAATGGGCCAGGATGCAGACCATTTTCCAAATGCACTATACAAGTGCCACGAAACAATCAATTTATTTGTAGGTAACAATTGCTAGCACGTCGTTTTTTTGTCACAACTTTTATAATATTCCAATTTAAGGATGGGATACATTACTCACCGTAATCGTATTTCTGATGCTTGTATCTGCTTAGATTCACATGCTGTGCATAGGCTGACATCTAGTGGAAGCTGCAGAGTATTAACTGTTTGTTTTTCAAAACTCGAAAATGGGAGTCGACACAGGACGGGCCAGTAATACTATCCCTAGTGTGACGTCCACTGTACCCATGATCCCTCACGTGTGTAGGACCCTCAGATTGTATTTTTTCTGACATGAGGTAGCATGAGGAGTAGCGCGAGTACAGATTATCCAAGCAGATAGATAGAAAGATAAGACTACAAGCATCCATGCGCCTTCTCTCAGAGGGGAGGAAGGGCGGGCGTATGTGAATCTAAGCAGATACAAGCATCAGAAATACGATTACGGTGAGTAATGTATCCCTTCTGAGGATTGTGGAATCTGCTTAGATCACATGCTGTGCATAGATTAGTGAGCAGGAGGTGATAGATTAGAAGAAGGTGGTGGGATGCGAGAAGGGTAATGAGCAAATAAATGTCTCAGGACCGCTTGTTCCACTTGAGTATCTGTCTTGGAATGAGCGTCAATGCAGTAGTGCCGAGTAAAAGTGTGAATAGAGCTCCATGTAGCTGCTTTGCAAATGGTGTCAAGGGGTACATTTGCAATAAAAGCCAGAGTGGCCCCAGTGGCTCTAGTGGAGTGGGCTCTTGTCGTAAAAGGCAGAGTTCTTTCAGAAAGGGAGTAACATAGCTGCATAAATTGACTATCCACTTTGAGATGGCACCTTTAGAGACGCGATCTCCCTCTCTGCCTGTAGCTACGGAGACAAACAGTTGGTCAGTTTTTCTTAGCGGCCTGGTCTTGTCTACATAGTAGAGGACCGCTCTTCGCTCATCTGGAGTGTGTAGTTTCACCTCAGCAGAGCTTTTGGGTTCTTGGAAGAAGACCGGAAGCTCAATGGACTGGTTAACGTGGAATTTAGAAATGAGCTTAGGTGAGAACCTAGGGTGTGTTCGTAGAACCAGTTTATCCTTATGAACAGTAAATAAAGGATCCTGCACTGAAAGAGCCTGAATTTCACTAACCCTTCTTATGGATGAAATGGCTACTAAGAAGGCAGTTCTATAGGTCAGGATGCTTGGTGCTGGGACAGTACGTTGTACCAGCCCGGGAGTCTGATGGGTTCGCACGCTCCTAGTCTGCGTAGGTGTGGGAACCACGGTTGCCTCGCCCACATGGGAGCAACTAGGATGAGCGTCATCGATTCCCTGTGCATCTTGTTGACCACCTTCCTCATGAGAGGGGTTAGTGGAAAAGCGTAGGCAAACATCTCTGACCAGTTCATCCACAGGGCGTTCCCCTTGGAGTCTGGCTGAGGGAACCTGGATGCGAATCCTGGGCATTGCCTGTTTCGCTTGTGGCGAATAGGTCTATAGTGGGGAAACCCCACTGTGAGAAGATGTCTTCTACGACTTCTCTGTGTAGACACCATTCGTGTTCTTCTGGGAGGGGATCTCTGCTTAAAGCGTCTGCTAGTAAATTGAGATCCCATGGAACATGTTGAGATGACAGGTAAATGTTCCGTCTGAGTGCCCATGTCCAAATTCTCTGGGCAAGCCTGGACAGATTTGGCGAACGAGTCCCTCCCTGTTTGTTTATGTAAAACATCGCTGTCGTACTGTCTGTTACAATCTGTACTGACAGGTTCAACAGGTGGGGTTCGAACGCTCGAAGCGCTCTGAAGACTGCCAGAAACTCTAGCAAATTGACATGATTATTGGCCACTGAGTGAGACCAGAGACCCTGAGCTGTGTGGTGGAGAAGGTGTGCTCCCCACCCTGACAGGGACGCGTCTGTAGTAACTACAGCTTGTACCTCTGGATCGTAAAAGGGTTTCCCCTTTGACAGGTTCTCTCTTGTCCACCAGTGAAGACTTGTTGGCGAAACGACCACTAGATCATCCCACTGACCACTTGCCTGAGACCACTGTTTCGCCAACCATTCTTGCATGGGTCGCATGCGCAGGTGCGCGTGGGGGACCAGGTATATACATGACGCATTCATGCCTAGCAAACGCATCGCTTTGCGCACCCTTATCTGGCGACCAGGCCGATATAGAGGAATTTGCAGCAGTAGATTTTGAATTGTTTCCTCTGATGGAAAGGCCAACCCCTCTTGAGTGTTCAGGACAGCTCCTACGAACTGGTTGGCGGTGCTTGGCACCAGGCTTGATTTTTTTCTCGTTGATAGAGAAACCCAATTCAAAGAGGAGGTCGATCGTTCTTTGAATGTTTGCACTGCAAATTACCGGGGTCTCCCCCGTGATGAGGCAGTCGTCCAGGTAAGGGTACACTGGGATTGCCTCCCTGCGTAGGTGTGCCGCTGCCACCGCCAGTACCTTGGTGAATACCCTTGGAGCCGAGGCTATACCGAAGGGCAGCACCTTGAACTGGTAGTGCTGACTGTCCACCTTGAAGTGCAAGAATCTTCTGTGCGCTGGGAACATGGAAATATGAAAATAGGCATCTTTCATGTCCAATGTTGCTCGCTTTTTAGGAGGGGGATTACCTCTTGGAGAGTAGTCATCCAAAATTTTGGGGCTTGACATACTTGTTTGCAGGGCGTAAGTCTAATACTGGGCGCATTGTCAAATCTTTTTTTGGAACAAGGAAGTAAGTTGAATAGATACCCTTTCTCTTGAGACCCTCCTATTTAATCCAGACCGGGCTAAACAAAAAATGTATCTGATGGATTGGATTGATACGAGGGATAGATGTCTCCAATATAAGGATTTTGATGCCTCAGTATTCAGTCCTAAACGCTATAGAGAAATGCCTTCATATTTAAATCTAGCTCCATCAGCTGCCTCAAGATATGCCATATTGCGCTTCCGATTTAATATCTGTGCTACCCGTGAGATTAAAGCCAGAAGGAAACTGATACCTTTTGATGCTAGATGGTGTCATTTTTGTAAAGATAATAGTGTTGTTGAGACACTGCAACATGTAATTATTGATTGTCCGGCACTTATAAATTTAAGGAGGACTAATTTCGCAAAACATCTTGCGCACTTTGCACAGATGGACCCTGAACATCGTTGGATAGCATTGGCTGCTACTAAATCCATGAGTATTAGTTTAGCCACCATTAATTTTTTGGCAGCTTTGAAAATGGAATGAATGGCATTTTATCGATCTGCACAGATGCGCTTTAAATCAATTTAAATTAACTTTGAAAGTGTTCTCCAAGTGTTTGTAGATTGTATTCTTGTGATTTTTTGTGATGAGTTTTTTTATGGAGATTTGTTGGTGTAAAAATTGAAAACCGAAAATTGTTATTGTATATGTAAATATCGCTTTTTTTATTCATTGTTAATTGAATGATTGATAAAATTGT
This sequence comes from Ambystoma mexicanum, assembly GCF_040938575.1. NCBI lineage: Eukaryota > Metazoa > Chordata > Amphibia > Caudata > Ambystomatidae > Ambystoma > Ambystoma mexicanum. The sequence continues at coordinate 124,187,713 of NC_090924.1, read as the reverse complement.
AATGATTAAAAAAGTTGATTAAATTCAACTATATTCAATAAAAAAATAAAAAAAAAATAAGATACCCTTGTTTACCTGGCTGCCCGGGACGAGTTCTATCGCATCCTTTGCAAGAAGACTGACAATCTCCTCGAGGAGGATCTTCTGGTGGTCCAGTGAATGTATCTTTTGTCGTGGAGGGTAGTTTCGGGGGCGCTCGAGCAGTTCGATGCAGTATCCTGCAGACAGCACCCATCTGTCTGATGTGATCCCTTCCCATGCTTGGGTGAAGTTGGAAATGCGCCCCCCCTACTGGGGATGCGCGAGAAGGTACCCTGAGCGGAATGTCACTGCTTTGTGGGAGGCGTACCGCCTCTGGTGGGGCTGCCTCTACCTCTACCACGGCTCCTCTTGTTTCCTCTGCCGTAAATCTGGGTAGTCTGCTGGTTGTTACCCCATGATGTACCCTGTCCCTGTGTATAATTGAAGCCCCTTTGGGAATTCTGGCCATGTGGGCGACGAAAATTACTGTTCCCTCTTTGATTAGGGGGCTTATTCGTCAATTGTCCCAGGGACTTCAGAGTATCATACTCGTCTTTGGCAGTTTTTAATGCGTCCTCTACCGCTTTGCCAAACAGGAGATTAGGTTCCCCCGGCATGTCAATTAGGGATGCCTGGGTCTCGGGTTTAAACCCGATTGTCTTAACCAAGCATGTCTCTTAATGACAATGCTCTATGCTATGAGCCGGCCAGCGTTATCTGCGGCATCAAAGGTTGCCTTAAGGATGCAACCGGACACGGCTCTTCCCTCCGACACGATCTGGGCCAACTGACCCTTTAGTGGTTCCAGAGCGGAGTCAATGAGGGCAGCTACCTGCTCCCAATGGTGGCAATTGTAACTCGCCAGCAGAGTGGTAGTGTTGGTAGTCCTTGCCTGGTAAGCGGAAGTGGAGGCTACCTTCCTTTCCCAACCCGTAAATTCTCTTGCTCTCCTTGTCTGGAGGGGGGGGGGCTCAGATGATGATGATAGAGGTGTCCCTGCTCTCTTTCTGGTGTTTGTAATTACCAAGGAGTCGTGCTTCAGTTGACCCCTTATGTAAAGCGGGTCTGACTGGGCGGCCCTGAACAATTTCTCGATTCTGGGGTTTACGTCCCTGGTGAGATAAGGAGTGAGAAGGGAAGGATCAATTCTCTGTTGGATGGACTTGAGAAATGGGATGGCTTGAGCAACGGGTCTTTTTTCTCCTACTAGTTCTTCGGCAAATTCCCTCTCTTCCTGCGCCCCCCCCACCCCGAGTGTCTATGCGGAAGTGCTCTGCAGCTCTAGACAAGACCTCATTTAGGAGGGGCTGGTTATCTACTGGCGAGTCAGTAACCTGAGGTTCTTTGCGAACAGGAGAGTCTATCCTGTAGACCTCTGCAACGTCTTCCTCCTCCCCATCCTGGCCCTCGTCATCTCCATAATAATCCACCCTGTTTGGTCGTCCAACATTACTAAATCTGGGACCTCATCATACTGTTGAGGATCCTCACCATACTGTAGGTAGGGTTGTATGTAGAAAGGGGCTGCCATCAGGCCCTGAGTTGGAGTCTCAAACCGAGGTTTCTTACTAGGGGGCTGAGGGTCCTTGGATCCTGAAGGAGTAGCGTTATCTGGGGTATAGCTGAGGAAATGTTCTGGGTTCTTAGACAGGGTTATGAGGAGAATGTCTTTCCTGGCTGATTTCTACTCTATGTCTTCACTGCTCCATTCTCTGGAGCTTGGAATGACTACTTCCTGAAAAGTTTTTTCTTCTAGAAAGGTTTTGGACTTAGGGGCAGGAACAGGGATCTTGGATTTTTGTTTATCTGAAGACTTCCGTTTTCCCCTATGTGTCTGTGGTGCAGAAGTAGGTTGAGAAGACTTTTTCTGCTGTTTCCCCCCCATCCCCTTGAGAAGAAGAGTGTTTCCCTGATGTTTTTACCTTCTCCGAGCTTATCGACGCCTGGCGTCGAGATTCGGGGGTACTCTCTCTCTCTTTGGAGTGTGCAAATCGGGACTCGGAGGCAGGCGCCGAGCAGGCTGCCGGAGCCGACTCTTGGTGGGTGGCCTGGGGGTGGAGGTCGGCTTCGTCTTCTGACGAACATACCTCCGTGACTTGGGGAAGCAAGGCACTCTTGGCAACTGTGGACAGTTGCCTTGCATCATGCGACGATCAACCTGGAACACCCAGAGGACACCGATTCTGTGGACCGCTCTCTTTGTGCCTCTTTCCGAGAACTCGACACGCGTGTCGAGTCTCAGTTGGACTTAGAGTGTTTATTTGTAGTAGTGGTGTGGGTAGTGCTCGTGTCGCCGGGTGTGTTCCCCATAACTGCCCTGCCGGACAATCTTACGAGGTCGGGGACTTGCGCTTGGGTGTCTTTCGACACCTCTGAGCCCTCGCCGTCCGAAAGTACGGCGTCGCTGCCATCACTGAAGGCACCCTCCGCTTCCATGGCCTCGAGTTGCCTGGCGTGGTGGGCCCAACGTTTGGTTGAGCGGTCCTTTAATGTTTTTCGCCTTGAACAGGCTACACGCTCTGCAGTTCGCCTCGGGGTGATCCCTCGGCAAGCAGAGGTTACAGGTGGCGTGTTTGTCAACCCAAGGTTACTTGCGGTTGCACTTGGGGCAAAATTTAAATGGAGTACTCTCCATATGCACCTATGGCAGCGGGCTAGTGTGTGTAGGAACTAAAAGAGTGTAGAGTAGGTTTCCACCCCCCACTCTGCCTAAATGCAGGGCCGAGGCCAGAGACCTTCCAAGGCCCAGGCCGAGGCCAGAGGCCTTCCGAGGCCCAAAGTCCATCGTGCAGCTCTCTGCAGTTGGTTGTTCTTCGGACCGGCTTCGATCTTCAATGTCTCGACGTGGGAGTGAAAGAACGGGGAAATTAATATTGAGTTTTTTGTAAAATGGCTGAAAGCCAGGAAACTCCGTGCAATGCTTCCGACCAGTATGGCGGAAAAAAACAATCTGAGGGTCCTACACACGTGCGGGATCATGGGTACAGTGGACGTCACACTAGGGATAGTATTACTGGCACGCCCTGTGTCGACGCCCATTTTCGAGTTTCGAAAAACAAACTAATACTCCGCAGCTTCCACTAGATGTCGGCCTATGCACAGCATGTGATCTAAGCAGACTCCACAAGCCTCAGAAACTATGTTATATAGACTTTTAAAGGCCAAAAGGCGGAGTCTACTGTGGCAGGATTCCTACCCATGACAGCATCAAGCCATAAACCTAATGCATTATCTTTCTGGTTTATGGCAGGTTTTTATTTACTTCACAAAGCATTGTGTGTGTTTTTCTATTGAAAGTATCTGTGACAATGAAAGGACTATCCACATAAATAATGGAAACTTAATTGATGGATTCAAATTTCTATAGATCGAAAAAGGGCTCCTGTCAAGCTAAAAACAATGAACTCCTGAATTGAATGGCGCAGCATATTATCGAGCAATATTAAACAAATGTACATAAAAGATGGACCAGCCTCCTCTCCTTTAGATCCATGCAGACCTTTCAGTGCATGGCACCATTCTTCACTGGGTTGCCTCCTGTCCCTCCCACTGTACCTTCCCCATCTCACGAACACTGCAATCGCTGATCCCACCTGCTCCTGGCTTGGTGTCCCCCAAGGCTTCGTCCTTGGCCCTCAACTCTACAGCCTTTGTGCTTCCTCTCTCAGACAATTAATCTCTTTCCTCCATTACCCCTTTGTGGATGACATTCAAATCGTGTTCTCCTTCAATAAACGTAAACTGCCCTATCCACCTGCTTCTCCGATTTCCTCTCTGCAGCGACATCTAGTGGTAGATTACAAGTGTCGAGCTTACCGCGTTAGTGACTGAAGTCATCTACCTTCCCAGCTTTAATGCTCCTCCTCTATGGCTCACACTGGTCTCCTTTCTCACAGACATGCTCTCTCCTGCTCTTGAGGCAAGAAAACTCAGCGTCTTTCACAGCGATCACAGTGTATACCACTTTATTACTGCTACCACCAGTAGCGCCAGAATGATATTCCTTAACCTTCAGGAAAATCGTCCCCTCCTCAAACACCACTCTGCCCCAAACCTGCGTGCTAACTCTTATACTCAGTCGAGTAGACTGGCGTGCTAGCCTCATTCACAGCCTCCCCATCTACGCCTTTGCCCCACTTGGCAAACTTTTTAACTCTGCCACACACAGTCTTCCACATTCTTCTCCCACTTTCCAATAGTGACTCCAGGTTGGTTGGTTCTCGATGAGAAACCCCTTCCTCTTTAAATCCCTACTGATTATCTTAAATCCAATCTAAGGCCTTGCCACCCTCTTACCTCTCGCTTCTTTCCTCCATAGAACCTCTTCTCCCACACCCTGTGTGGCCTCTTACTTCAGCACCTCCTCTCCTCACCACTGACTGGCACAACCGCTCCCCACCACCCCACCCAACATAAAAAATGCAACTTCCATGCACTGCTTGAACTCTGCAATCAAGTTCCACCTTCTGAGCGTGGAAGGTGCATCTATGATTTATCACCATATTACTCCTCCGAATACATGACCACCATCTCCCCTGTAACATATCCAGTTGACGGACAGTCGTGGATCCTTTGCTCAGCATATGCATTTTGTATTCTCCATCGTCCACTGGTTAAGAAAAATACTTGAATCGGGTTGTCGTACGTCCATTCAATGATTGGAAGAGAAGTTGGCGGCCTTTAAACCAGCAAACAAGTTGGCAAGATGTTGGCTAGCTGGGCACAAAGAGGAGTATTTGTATTTTTATGCTGCATAGCATAGGCTCTAAGATTACATTGTACAGCTATTTGTATTCAGTAACGTTTTAGGGGTTTTGATAGAGGAATGGGGCCATTTGAAAATACAGGTATTCCCTATGTCTAGCTGCTCTTTCTGCTGATTTCTCTTAAGAGGACTCCTTAACCACCCCCACATACAGAACAGAATGACCAGTTCCGTTTTTACTACGTACCCAAGGGTGGCAGATTGAGACCAGTAGCACGTGGCATTCGCAACTATATTAAATAGTGAACTTACTGATAGGGCGACCAGCATCAGTCTTAAAAAGAGGGCAGAGAAAATGCAGGTCTTCAGGGACTATGCGTGACCCGAGGACTGGCGCTACCATTGGTGCTACCTTTACGGCCCGGAGAGGGGCAGGTATTTTTTGAAAGAACCCATGCTTTCAATGGAGAGCTTCCAGTAACTGAAAGCCCCCATTTATGGTTAGTCACAGCTCTCAATGAAATGATATCTTTCCATGAATGTCAGTCACCCACATTTCAAGTGTTAATCTGTGTTAGGCGATCCTCTGCACACCGATCCACTGCACACCAGAGTACTGCTCACATTTCCCCAACACCTCCCTCCAGGGTTCGAGGCTCATGTGATTCGGTTTACCCAAAGGACCGAAAGCTTCGTACCAGGTATGATTTACGGGCTCGATTGCAACCCTTCCTGCACTGGCAGTTGCCATGGAGAACATACAGCAGAAGAGGCGGCGTTACATCTCCACGCCGATCGGTCACTTGCTCACGTGATCCAGAGTGGCGTTCATCACGTGACCTTGGTGGACGTCACATGATCCCGAAACGCTCAGTATATAAGGCTTGAGACACGGAACACTCATTGCTTCTCAGCTGTCTTCAGAACCTGTTTGGCGTTACGTTTTGGTTTGCTTTCCTGGTTTACCTTGATCTTGGAACTTTCTCTTGGACTCCTTCGGATTACCCCTTTATACCTTTGCTTGGAACGGTTTACCTGTTGCTGGATTTCGGACACGACCCTGACTCGCCTTTGGATCATCCCTTGGTACCTTGTTGAACTTTTACGCCATTTCCCTTTTTGGGATTCAAGTCACACCTTCAGTCCTACAGGTGGTTTATCCTGCATCTACACTTGTCTGCGGTCCTCATGTTCTAGGGACCGTCTCATCTGAGTCTCGAACCTCCCTCCTAGGTTTCCTGGGTTTTCCAAACACCGGATAGGTAAGGCTATTCAGATCCTTTGGTTATTGTGATTATATACTGTAATTGCCTTGTACTTAACCTCGTTCTTTTTGACAGCAGCATTGGTGTTCCAGAGGTTCCGTGAAGTAACATCTCCCACCTGTGGCCCCAAAGGTCGCACAGCAGGTTTCTTTTAGTTCCCCTGTGCGTCACTTGAGGACGGAGGTTTCAACGGTCTACACGACACTCAAGTCAGAACAATCTGCCCCTTTGGTTTCGCAAATACAAACAATAACGACATTGGTCTTCTGATTCAGGCAAACCGCTTATTTTGTTTGCAGCTTCCTAGTTATCGCTTTCTTTTTAGTTTGAAAGATTTCTTTATTTGTATTTGGTGAGCAGATTCAGCACTTTCTGAGACTGATAAACAGAGGGTAACTAAGTTGAATAAAATAATACCTGTTATTACAGGGCTAAGAAGGTGAAGGAATTCGGAATGAAGTGCTATATAAGATCATGACAACATAAAACAGCCAAGCAGCTGATTGTATGAAGTTAATTGTACACAGCAACATAGTTTTTCGATTTATTGAGGGGGACCACATATGTAAATGGCTAGCCAAGAGTATAGAAAAAATTGAGCTAGGCATGTTGCTACCAATTCATGAAGAGCCAACAAGAAAAAGAAGAAAGGAAAGAGGAAGTAAAAAAGGAGAGGAGAGACATTGGAAGACGTTGTACTTCTAAGTTCAAAGACCTTGGCCGTGAGGCCAGCGGTGCGGGCTGCACTCCTATATCCACTGCAAAGTGGCTTATTTTCAGTGAGTCAAAAAGCCATCTCACTAGTACTCACAATCTGATGCAAAATGCTTATATTATATATATACTGTTTATTCGAACAAAAAAACAAACAAATGTCATCAATTAATATTTCTTCTTAATGCAAATGCTTTCTGGGATAGGCCAATGCATTTCGGACTAGATCCTTCATCAGGGCCTGGTCTCCCTGTAACAAAATGAAGCCTCCAAAAATGGCTGCGCGTTCGCTAGCAGAGATCGCAGTATTTCCTCTGACACGAACAATTCTCGAAACAACAATCTGTAAATATATGTATCCATTAGGTGGTACTCTAGGTCTACTCTAGTTATCATCCTTACGGCTGTAGGCACAAGCTTACCTAGTGCTGTATACAAACTCGTCTCAATACACGGTGAAACCGCAGAAACGCGCGTCTCACTAAATATCTAGTGTTGTTTAAAGGTTACCATGGGAACCCCATGGTGATAATACCTTTGCTAAGTCAACCAAATATGGCGGCCATGTTAGAGTGGTATGTTCGCTACCTATCTAGAGTGAATGTTAGTGGAAATTCGAATGTGCATCATAACACTACCTAAATCATCTAATTTAGAATTAACACTTAAATCTATGCGTTCTGATTCTGAAATATAGCTTATAAAATTTAGGAAAAATCTCCTTACATAAAATAAAATAAAATAAAATTAAAACTATACTTGACCAAGCTAATATAGTAATGAGTCTTCAATATACAAATGCAGAAAAAAGGAAAGAAAAGGAAAACAAGAAGAAAAATGACTATTCGCTTGTCACGTGCTTGTAGTACAATAAAGAAAAAAAGTGGTAAGATCAAAAATTAAAAATGCGAGAATAGGATATATATATTAGCCTGGACTTTCAATGAATTCTAACACATAATTATAGCATCCCAAAAAACGAAAACATTCACATAGAAAGCAACTCAAATCAAACTCAGAAACGCGCGTTTCACTGAATATCTAATGTTGTTTAAAGGTAACCATGGGTCCCCATGGTAATAGTACCTTTGCTAAGTCAACCGAATATGGCGGCCATATTAGAGTGGTGTGTTCGCTACCTATCTAGAGTAAATATTAGTGAAAATTCAAATGTGCATCGTAACACTACCTAAATCATCTAATTTAGGATTAACACATAAATCAATGCGTTCTGATTCTGAAATATAGCTTACAAAATTCAGGAAAAATCTCCTTACATAAAATAAAAACTATACTTGACCAAACTGATATAGTGATGAGTCTTCAATATATAAAAGCGGAAAAAAGAAAAGAAAAAGAAAAAGAAGAAGAAAAATGACTACTCGCTTGTCACGTGCATGTAATACAATAAAGAAAAGAAAAAAAGTGATAAGATCAAGAATGAAAATGCGAGAGTAGGATATATATGCTAGCCTGGACTTTCAAATAATTCTAACACATATTTATAGCATCTCAAAAATAAAAACATTCTCATAGAAAGCAACTCAAATCAAACTCCTCGTTAATTCCATCAGGAGCAAGAGCGTCCAATTTATCAATCCAAAAAGCTTCTTGCTGTGCCCTCCATTTCTTCATATCTCTGTTATATTTTTTCGTGGGTAACACCTCCAATACTGCATATCTCAATTGTGCGAGAGAATGTCCTTTTGCTTTAAAATGTCTGGCCACAGCCGAAGTCATGTTGTTATTGCGGATGCACGATTTATGTTCATTTATTCTTATCCTTATTTTCCGTGCTGTTTCTCCTACATAATAGATGCCACAAGGGCATCCAATAGCATAGACAACGTTCTCTGACAAACAGGTAGCATGGAACCTCAACTTAATTTTTGCGCCAGTTTTAGGATGCATTATTGTGTTTCCCTTCATCACATTGTTACAATTATTGCAACTCATGCAAGGATAAGTACCAGGATGTTTATCCGGTTTTCTGGTCGAGTCTTTACCTCTTGTGTTCACCAACATATTCCGTAAGTTGTTGCTTCTCTTGTAAGCAAAAATTGGTGGTTGTGGGAACAGATCCTTAATTCGGGAGTCACTCGTCAAAACATTCCACCTGCTCCGAATGATGTCTTATTTTGTTACTTTGTATAGCATATGTAGTAACGAAAACAAGTTCAGGTTTAGTCTTTTCTTTTCTTTGTGTGAGCAATTCTTCTCTGGTCATTGTTCCTGTCTTGACAGTTGCTGCTTGCAAATCTGATTCGGGGTAACCTCTTTCTTTCAATCTTTCTTTAAGATATTCCAATTGTCTCTCGCAATCTTCTGGATTGCTAACAATCCTTTTTATTCTTAGCATTTGACCAAAAGGTAAATTGCGTAACATATTCGGAGGGTGAAAGCTCATACGGTGAAGGAGATTATTGCGATCAGTCTTTTTTGTGTAAAGCGTGGTATCGATCCTGTTCCCATTAATCACTGTTTGAACGTCTAGATACTGTACGTTAGGATCACCAATTTTAAGTGTAAATTGTAGACGTGTGTCTATACTGTTAAGGTATCCTAAGAAGCTATCCAAATCTTCTCTTTTGCCTGACCATATTCCAAAGATGTCATCAATGTATCGAATCCACGTTTTCAGATACGGTTTCCATCTTTCGTTTTCAAGAATATTCTGGCTTTCAAAAGCATACATGAAGCTGTTGGCATAAACTGGCGCCATGGTTGCCCCCATAGCTGTCCCGGATATCTGTCTATAATATTTATGATCATACTGAAAACAAGAATGTGTGGCTATAAACTGTAGTAAGATCATCAGAAACTCCTTGTTTGCTCCGATGTCTCCTGTTTGAAGTAGAAGATTCTCAACTGCTTCCTGGCCTTGATCGTGAGGTATACTGGTATATAAACTGACCACATCGATCGTAAAAAGTATATCCTTTTCTTCCAATTGTATCTGGTTAAGTATCTGTAAGAAATGAGTAGTATCTTTAACATATGTAGGAGTATTTTGTATAATAGGTTGCAAGAAATAGTCTATATATGTGCCAAGAGGCTGTAAGATACTTTCTGTCGCTGCCACAATTGGTCTTCCCGGAGGTTTTTCCATTCCTTTATGTATCTTTGGCAAGGTGTATAAATGCGGCATTTTGGGGTGAGCTGTAAATAGATATAATTTAGTTTTTTCTGTGATCCATTGATTCTCCAAAGCCTCATCTAGGAGTAATTTGAGGTCATTTCTTACTTCCAAAGTAGGATCGTGTGGCAACACTTCATATGTATTTACATCCGCTAGCTGTCTGAGGCATTCATTATGGTAATCTCCAGTGTTCTGTATTACTATAGCGCCACCCTTATCCGCTGGTCTGATTGTGATGGAATCGTCGGTAAACAAACTTTTAATTTGGGATAACTCTCCTCGCCTCAAATTGTATCTGTTGGGATTTTTAAATTGAACCTGGGATAAATCTTTCAACACTACTAAGTATCACTGTATGTTGAACATTCAAACACAATACTATAATTTCCCATTTTCGGACAGACACCATTTTCATCACAAGGAATACCCCCCATTTGACATGATTTGATGATGTTGATTGCACCCATGCAATAATTAATAACTATGCTGTCAAGTTAATGGCTAATACCTGCACATTAACTGGCGAGGACTATATAAATCACCACCAGTCTGTGAAATGGCTGCCTTGACAAAGCCGTGTGAAAGAGGCGAAACACGTCGGCTGCACACTGGAGGGTCAGCTATCCCCTTTTTGTATTTTCCAATATTTATAATATTGAAAAAAAGAGATTTTGACATGTTTTATGGTTGGGCTGAAGTGTGGTTCCTTTTGGCGTGTTGCAGCTTTTTTCTGTAGGACCATTTAAGAATGAACCTACAAAGTAGCTGGCACTGAATCATTTCCGGGTACAACTGTCTAGGTCAAGGTACACGGGTGCAAAATACTTCCAATTCTCTTTGGTTCTACAACCACATTCACTCTGCTGGGATTGACGAGCCTGCGCCAAGGCACAGCCCAAATGTTCTAGGAGCAGAAAATCAGGCTCAAACAGTGAGAAACTGGGATGCAGTTTCCCAGCTTGTTGAAATAATTTCAAGATCACAAGGAGTGTCTTAAAATGTCATGTAGGTGGATTCCAAGATGGCCCCGTTGTAGGAGGACGCGTCTGATCGTCTCTCCTCCCTGGGCCGCAAAACCTAGCACATCAATGAAGTGGAACGGACGATCCCGCGCCGGGTAGCACAACAGTGGGACACGTTTGAAGGGCTGCCCCCCCCGAAATAACAACCGCACAAGACACGCGGCGCTTCGAGCCCAGAAGGGGGCCCCTCCCCTCCCCCCCCCCCGAGACAGACTAGCTGAGCCACGGCCAGGCCCGGCCGGAGGGTGACATTGCAGCAGCCGGAGGTGACGCCAGCCGCGGTAAGCCCTACGGGCTCCCAGGTGAAGTGCCAGTGGCTTTGGGAGCCGCAACCAGGGTGAGCGGGTGCGGAAGCCCAGCTGGCGGCAAACATCCGCACGGAGGAGGGGGCTGCGAGACTGAGCGGAGTGGGCGGTCTCGGGCCTCCCCGGCGGAGTCCGGTGTCGGGACGTGGCAGTCTCCCAACTCGGACCAGCAGGAAAGCCTGGAGGGCCGACGCAGGCAGCGAACCCCCCCCCCGGGACAGACAGCGAGCCGGGGCTGGTGCAGGCCGGGAAGAACCGGCCCATCGCCGAAGCAACGCGGGGACCCGGAGCCCAGGCGATGAAGCTCCGAGGAGCGGGGGAGCACAACTCGGCACCGGCGCACCCCGTCGGGTGAGCAGAGGACTCCGGGTGCAGCGAAGCGGAGGCCGAGCGAGGGCCAGGAGAGGTGAGAACAGCCTCGGGAGAGACCCCCCCGCGGTGCAGAAAGACCCACACCTAGCACAGCAGAAGGGGCTGGGGGGGCACATTGCAGAAGGAACATTCACTGACATTCACTGATGGCCTGAGGCCCTAGCACCAGATCTGGGCCACCCCCCATTTCTCACAAGGCGAAGGATCTCGCACGTAAGCGGCGATAAGGAGGGGGGGAGACCCACAAAAAGACACCCAGCCGTGCACCTCCAGGAGCGGGGCTCACGAACAAAGAGGGCCCACAGATCCACCCGCAGTGAAGCTTCGAAAAGGCCGCTGCACCCATCAACTGCTCACAAGTGCTACCTCGACCGACAAAAGCAAACAGGAAAAACTGACACTGAGGGTCAAGCCCGCAGTTGCCTGGGGTTGGACCTCGCCTGGGAGCGGGCGTCCCCGCGAGCCCAGCTCAGAGGGTCGCACGTGGAAGAAGTTTCCCCGGGGCCGGCGGGAGTAAGCCCCCCAAGGCACACCATAATCAGGCCCAGCAAGGAACATAAATGTCCAAGACGCGGGCGGGTTCCTCCACGCGGTCCTCCCCGCCGAGAAGCCAAGCAAAGAACTTGAAGCAGTTCTGGGGGACCCAGGCCGGACCCACACCCACATCGGAAGACCTCCCCCCATTAGGCCCCATCTCGACCAGAGGCAGAATGGAGGAACCTACAATGAATGAAGCGGACATGCAGGCGTGCTTTAAAGATCTGCAATCGCAACTATTAACTTCTGTCCAAGAGCAATTCAAACTCCTGAGGGGAGAGATGGTGCAACCCATCCAGGAAATCAGACAGGACGTTACTAAACTGGGGGAGAGAACGGATACCCTGGAAAGAAAACTCCAACAAGTAGAAGAGGACACCCATAAGTCAGAAGAGACATTAGATAGGATAGCCCAGACCACCATGTACCTTGAACAGCAATGCGAAGACCTCGAAAACAGATCAAGGAGTTCCAACGTTAGAATCAAAAACCTGCCTGAAACTATAGGGGACCCTGACCTAAGGTCTACAGTCACGCAATTGTTCACGGAGATCCTAGCTGAAGAAGGTGACCCAGTGATAGGGATCGACCGTATCCACAGAGTGGGTCCTACAAGAGGGGCGGAACCGGGACTGCGACCCAGGGATGTGCTGGTGGCCATGACATCCTAAACCCAGAGAGAGCAGATACTGAGGAAGGCCAGGCACTTCCCCCAGATAAGAGTAAATGGCCAGGAGATACTATTATACCAGGACTTGGCCCAGTCCACTCTGCTTGAAAGACGGCTGATGGGCCCGGTGGTCCGCCACTTGACCGCAGCCCAGGTCAAATACAGATGGACATTTCCGTTCGGTCTCCTATTTACATGGGAGGGAGTCCAGCACAGGATCACGTCCTGTGAAGAAGGAGAAAGCTTACTATGCATATCAAGTGGTGAGGAGCGGACGTGCCAGGATCCCCGGGGACGACTCAAGGGGCCAAACCAATAAGAGACATGGGAGACGATCCACAAGAAAGGGGGAGTAAGGAAGCCCAGGCAAGCTCGGGGGGAACACCAAGAACGCACTAAACCCAGAATGAACTACGCCCCGCTGTTGTACCATTAACGGGAGAAGAAGAACCCGGTTGATGCGTCCGTAAGTTTCATAGCAGGCCGGGAGAGGAACTAGGAGAAAATTGATGGAACTGCTAGTGGGGTTTAGGACTCCCCACGATGTGTTTAAGAGGGAAAATACGAGCCGGGAGCTCTGGACATTTCGTCTCAGGGCACGTAGCAATCCGGCCCTGACCTCATGGGTACTGTTGGGGGGAGGGGAAATGGGGGGGTTTCCAAGTTAAAGGCGTCGAGGCGACATTTGGGCAGGACACTATTTCCGTTTGAATTAAGAGGCAAATCACCAACCCCGCAACGAACACGACATACAAGGTCCCGGTGATGGTGCTATCGCAGAATGTACGAGGTATGAACACTCCTGCAAAAAGAGCCAAACTGGACAGGCAGACTTGGAAGCAGAAAGCGAACATCCTACTGTATCAGGAAACGCATATAAAGAAGAGAGACAAAACCTGCATCAAGATAAAGGGGGCGAGACATGTCTTCCAGTCAAAGGCGGAGGGGAAGAGAGCTGGGGTCCTGGTGGCTATAAAGGACACCTTGAAAGTCCAGATCCACAACCAAAGATCTGATAGGGAGGGGAGGTATGCCTTCCTGAACATTATGGTTGAGGGGAGAAGGATCACCCTAGTGTCGGTCTATGCCCCCAATATGGGCTAAGAGGCATTCCTCAAGGACACGATGGGATCACTTGAGCAATTTGCAACGGGGGAAATCATCCTGGGAGGAGATCTGAACCTGGCCTGGGATCCCTCACGGGATAGGTCGAGCAGAGCTAACGAAAGCTCGAAGGCCCCATCGGCAGCACTAAAGAAGGCATTCAACTCCCTTTGCCTGACCGATGCCTGGCGAGCACAGCATGGGGACTGGCGGGGCTTCACGCACTACTCCCATGTCCACAATTCTCTATCGAGGATAGACTACATATGGGTTTGTACGCCCCTTCTGGGCACAAACAGAGATGTGGAGACAGGCCCCATCGTCCTCTCGGATCACGCCCCAATAACCTTATCCCTGGCACTTACAACTAGGCAGTCAAGGGTGTGGCCCTGGCGCTTCCCCTCAGAGCTCCTGCAGGATCCAGGGATGGCAGAAGAAATCCAAGACAAGATTGATATGTACTTCATTGAAAATGACACGGGGGAGACCCCTCAAGAGACGTTGGAGAATGCCTTTAAGGCTGTCATGAGAGGTGAACTAATAGCAATGAAATCCAAGAGAGAGAAACAACTAGGGCAATTGGAGAGAGACCTGGAAGCTCAACTGCTTGTTGCCCAGATGGAGGCAGTGGCGAACCCGAGTAGGGCTAAAAGGCGGGCCATGCAACACATCCAGGGTCAGTTGGAGCTCCTGCATACCCGAAAGGTGGGCCAAGCGCTCATGAAAACGAAGCAAAGATTCTACATCCTCGCCAACAAGGCGGATACCCTACTTGCCCGGCAACTCAGGGAGGAGACCAGGGAAAGATCCATCCTGGCGCTGGTGGACCCCTTTGGTGCCCGGAAAACGACCAACGCGGAACTGGGTGAGATAATGAGATCCTTTTACCAAGACCTATACACAACCAGTGCCCCAACAGCGGAGGATCAACAACTATACCTTCAGGGAGTATCCCTTCCGCACCTGACGGATGAAGCCCAGGAGGCATTGGACCAGGATATATCCCAGGAGGAGGTGCTACAAGCCATCAAACAACTCCCCAAAAACAAAGCTCCAGGCCCAGATGGGTACACTGAAGCCTTCTACAAGAGATTGACGCGCCCTAGCCCCGAGACTTACAAGCCTCTTCAACACCTTCAAATCAAGGGGCAATATTACAGCGTCAATGAACGAGGCAAAATTAGTACTCTTTCTGAAGCCTGGAAAGGATCCCACACTCCCAGTGTCATATAGACCAATAGCTCTCATTAATCTTGATGCAAAACTCTTCACGAAAATCCTAGCGAACAGGCTAACGGAACACCTGTCCTCTCTGGTACATGCAGATCAGTCGGGCTTCGTCCCTACAAGGCAAGCAGCGGACAACACCAGGAGGGTATGCCACATAATAGAAATGGCCGAACGCACTGACATTGAGGCTATACTAGTCGCCTTGGACGCTGAAAAAGCGTTCGACCGTGTCGAGTGGTCGCAGCTCTTTCGAACAATGACACACATGGGCTTTGGGGCCTCCTACATAGGGATGTTAAAAGCAAATTATAGAAGTCCATTCCTAAGAATCGCCATCAACAGCTAACTGTCCAAAACGGTCACGCAGACGAGAGGCACAAAACAGGGGTGCCCCTGTGCCCCCTCCTGTACGCTCTGTTTTTAGAGCCTCTCCTAGCAAGGATTTGTCAACAGCGCCTAATTAAGGGGGTACTGATGGGCGGACTAGAACACAAAACAATGGCCTTCGCCGACGTCATGCTACTGGCGTTGACTGATCCGATCAGGTCTCTACCTACACTGATGAGCGAACTAGAAGCATTTGGTGCTATCTCAGGCCTCAAAATTAACAAAACTAAATCTGAGATACTGAATCTTTCTGCCGACCCCGTGACCATCTCAAAATTGACCCAGGAGCACGGTGTCCAGGCGGCAAGAGGCACGATCACCTACCTCGGAGTGAAGCTCACCTCCAAGACGAGTCAACTATATGCAGCAAACTACCCAGACTTGCTTATTCACCTGCAAAAGCTGCTGATGAGATGGACGCCACTATCCACATCGTGGTGTCGGCCCTTCGCTGCGGTGAAGATGACAATCCTCCCTAAAGTCCTCTACTACTTCCAGGCTCTTCCGATCAGGCTCCCCAGGTCGTTCTTTCGCTCTTGAAATAAAATGGCATCTGCATACATATGGCAGCGCAGAAGACCGAGGGTGGCAATGACCACTCTGACAGCGGCGGTTCGGGAGGGAGGCCTGGCATTTCCACACTACAAACGATATTACGAAGCGGCACTGCTGCGAGTTCTTAAAGAGTGGGTGGCAGATTACCCCCACACTAAATGGGCAATGCAGGACATAGCGGTGGCCGGGGGCCCGCTCTCTAACCTCTTATGGTCCTGCAAGAAGTATAGACATAGGAACACGCGAATAAGTGAAATACTGGGCGCCTCCCTCAACGCATGGGACTCGGCATTAAGGAGAGGACGCCCGATGACGCACCCCACTCCGTTCATGCCGCTATTTCACAATCCCGATTTTCCACCGGGTATGAACCCAAAGGCTTTTACCTCATGGAAGCAGGCAGGCTGCACTATTATTGGCAACATGTACAAAGGCAGGACAATCGGGTCATTTGAAGAATGTGTACAAGAACTGGGAGTAGCGAGGACCGAGAAATATCGTTATGTTCAAATGAATCACTGGCTGTCATCCCGGACCAACGAAGAAGCAGCAACGAGAGA
Organism: Ambystoma mexicanum; assembly: GCF_040938575.1. Taxonomy (NCBI): domain Eukaryota; kingdom Metazoa; phylum Chordata; class Amphibia; order Caudata; family Ambystomatidae; genus Ambystoma; species Ambystoma mexicanum. The sequence continues at coordinate 124,171,127 of NC_090924.1, read as the reverse complement.
CCTTACGCAATTTGAGACTTACCTGATAACTGATCCAGGCATGCATGGGCTGATCTCAAACCTTTACGCCCACCTGAACTCGCAAGGGGAAAGGGTATGCTGGTTGTACATGAAGAGGTGGGAGGGGACACTGGAGATGGAAATTCCGCGCTCCCATTGGGAGGGAACTTGGCGAAACGTTGCCACCTTGACAAACTCCATCCATCTGAAGGAAATGTGGCAAAAAGTTCTGCTCCAATGGCACATTTCCCCGAAGAGACTGAAGGACATGTATCCGACCATGGATGGACTGTGCTGGCGGGGTTGCCGTCAAGAAGGAGACTGAAAACATATCTGGAAAACATGCCCAAGGATTATTTCATTCTGGAACGAGGTCAAGGCGCAAGTGGGGAAAATGGTTCAAGGGGCAGAAGGCCTAGGAGACAGCATATGGCTAGCCGGCATATGGGACCCCGCCCAGAAAACGCACCCTAAGCACCAACAGAAGGTGATTATGGTTTTGGTTGTTGCGGCCTGGCTTGTCATAGCCCAAGGCTGGAAGCAGCAGATGCCACCGACACAGCTCCAATGGCTAAGAAAGGTATGGCACTTTATAGCCATGGAGTGGGTAACATGTAAACTGCGGGGCACCACCAAGAACTTCCATACGAACTGGGGTCCAATTCTACAACATCTGCAGAGTGACTATATGCTCCAATGGTGTCCTCATAACATTCAGATTCTTAATATGTTCTGAAGCCAAAATTTAGTGTCCTTTTCATAAGATTGGTTGTAAAGTTATGTCGTCTCGAGCCCAAGGGAAGGAGGGGGAGGAGGGTGGAGGGAGGGCGCACAGACGGGATGTTAGTAAAGTTGATTCTTGTTGCTATTAAAAATTCAATAAAAAGATATACATTTATTTTTTTAAATGTCACGCAGCAGATAGTGTTAAACTGTACGTGCAGTTTGACCATAACAAAGCCCTCCAGATAAGGAGGGCTAGGGACGGAAAGGGGGGTTACACATCCTGAATCAAAATCCAGGACAATTTTGTAAAGTAATTAAAGAAGTAATACGAAAAGGACATTGAAAGTAGAGCCATACCATTAAATGCGGCAGACCAAATGCTGAACCAGTGGAACATTTTGATGACCATTATATGAGAGTTATCTTTAGTTCTATTAAGAATTGGGGTGTGTTTAAACTCTTTCACTGCTGGTTTAGCATCATTGCAACCATGACTATTTCAGAAGCAATTTGAATACTCCTAGATATCTGTGATCTTGTTGCACGAGCACTCTGGTTTCAGTAGGGGGGATAAAGGCTGATGGTGGATCAGTAGGAACAGGACCAGGGCAACGAGTGTACATTCATTTTCTTTCACTTCCATGCATTCCTCTCCTCTACGCCCACCCTCCCTTTATTCACAATCAATTGCCACGCCCCACCACTGTACAGGTTCCACTGTTCTATCCCATCACTCTTTAACCTGTTCCTTTCCCAAAATGGAGAAGCATGAAGGAACCAGTCATCCAAGTGCTAATCAACTAAAACCCCTCTAATAAATACCACCCCCTGCCAAAGAAGCCAAAATGTTGGTATAGACCCTAGAGGGTTACCCCAAGGCCACAAGGTCCAACTATAAACAGACAAGAATAATACCTCCATTGCAAAGGAAGGTACACTTTGATCAGCGGGCAACTCTGGTGCCTAAAAGTATGCATCTCAGACAACTAGGTATGTGACAGTGTCCCGTGGGGTGACCAGCGGAATGATGTTCAAACTGATATCTGTACAAGAAATAACTACTTTAAGTTCCATGGCAATCAAAACCCACTGAGGCCTTCTTACAACCAAACAAAAAAGACAACTAAGTAACAGCCTAGACTTTACAAGTCAATGGAAACTGATAGCGAGAGGGAGAGATCAATCACAAAAAGGTGCAGAAAAGGTACTTCTCTGGATTGACGTCTTCCTATGTTGATCCCTCAGCCAGCATATGATAATTGGACAACGTTTCAGGAGCAGGATGATCCATCAATCAAGTAACCCTTTCTTTACATCCAGAACCCAGGAATCTGTCCCCGAGGTTTAGCATGATTCAACAAACAACTGGGACAGCCAGGGGCCACCCTTCCTGGCCTCTGCTAGGATCTTGTGTTTGAGGCAGAAGAAGCATGAGGCTAGGGCTGAATCTGCCATGGGTCAACTGCTACAAAAGCAATGGGAGCCACGAAGCGTCAGTGCAGTAGTGGAAGAAACAGTGAAGGGGGGTAGATCGGCTTAGAGGATGCATAGACTTACCTTTAAAAAGAAAGGTATGCACACCTTCCTAACAAACCAACTAGTTACATACCAAACAGTTGCCATGTACAGAAGAGGGTCAGATCTGTGTTATTTTGAATGGTGTTTGTGCACCAGTCACGCATCCATACAGAATTAAAGGTAGCCTTGAACCCTGCCACTCAGTTTCTAAAGCAACCTCTGACAAGACTTCCACCTGTTAGTTCTGTTCTGGACAAAACAGATGCGAGTGTGAAGCCTCCTGAAGAATTCAATCCCTGAATGTCTTGGGAAGAGAGCGAGAAGTTGAGGCAGCATAAGTTGAGGCAGCATATGTATTCGCTTTCAGTGGCAAATTAGTGCGGCATGGCTTGAGCACTGCTTCCATGAGTATGTCCCAAGGATACATGGGTGGTGACTTCTGTGAAGTCACTCATGGGTGTCCTGCCAGATTGGACAGCATCAAATCAACTTGAATAGACTTGGGTAGTTCCACTGTTGCCATCTCTGGAACATATACGAATCAAAGCAAATCTTTCCATTCCACCCAGGTCATGTCCCTCATGGCATCATGGACAGGCAATCTGCACAAAGGAGGTTATACGTGTTGCAAGAAGAGGTCTGCCGATGCAACTACGCAGAAAGCCACCTTGACTACTCAAGATCACACTGCAAATGAATAATGACACCCCCAAGCACATCACAAGCTAACCAGCTATCCATGCGCGGTGCAATCTGATCTTGTGTGGGGGCATATGTCAAACACAAGGGCCATTATAACTGTGCCAAAAAGATCAAGGCCGTGATGAAGACTGTAAATATACAGCAGGGAGAAGGGTAGGTGTTGTACTGTATTCTTTGTAGGTATGAAAGCCAGGGTTTCAAAAGCATCTGTGGCACAACACTCAGAAGTCTGCCACCGGCTCCTCGCTTTAGTTAATCAATTTACCCACGAAAATATATGGAAGTTGAAAACTGCTGACTGTGAAGGCTGTTGCCTTGCAGTGACATGATCACTCTTAGGAGTGGACAGCTATAGCCATGCATCAATTCTACGGCGGCACCTGCTTCCCCAGCAATGCAGACTAAACAGCATTCTGTAGGCAAGGTGCTCATATTTAAATAAAAACAGATTAGATGATTATCTGTCTCCAGGAAGAAGACACGGCTAATGGAAGTGCCGCCACTGGCATCTAATTGATTTTGGCCCCACCCCTGTTAACAGACGGGTACGCAAGTATCCTCGCCACAAACCAGGTAGAGACACCAGTCATTTCCAACCTGCACCCATCAATACCTCGGGTTTCAAACCACCTTTCTCTTCTTACTAACCCTCTCTCGTCCTTGTCTTCAAGGACCACGTGCCTAGAGGCCACCAAGATGCCAGAAGGTGTGCTATATGAGACCACTTTATATTACATTACTGAGGTGGGTAGAGGGGAATAATATGATGGTATTCTCTCAGGATTATTCTGAGTGATAACTGTTAGTATGAAGGCACGGTAATTCAACCCATGTTTACTAAACAAATGCGAACGTAGGAAATATAAAAGATTATGCTTGAACTTTGAAATGACTAATAATTTTTTCTTTACAAGAACTTGCCACAGAATGCAATCATTGAAATTAGCTACCACCACACAGTACACCTGACAGAAATGCAACCCTACACGCTCCAGACCTTTCACTCATTCTCCAATCCAGGCCTCCTAAACTAGTGGACACGAAGCCAAAGGGCATGCTCTATGCAAAAAACAAATAAGACAGCACATTTACACCCAAGACATGGACATGTGTGAACATTTGGACTTACCGCCAGCAGGGACTCTTCTAACTTTGCAGCAAAATTCTCGGGGGGTAAGATTCCAAGAGCAGGACGGTTGATGAACGCACTCTGAAAAGAACCATCAAGAAAACCATATCATCTAAAAGTGCTCCTAAGAAATTACAAATTAAAACCAATAATATTTTGAAGAAATGCTCTTTGCTTCTATACAACACATACATCTGACAGATACTTTTTGTAAAAGAGGTTACTTATACCACTGGGAGCCATAAACACATGAAGGCCCATAAGTATTTACTTTTCATCATTGAAAAACACAATAAATGCAAAAGAAAAGGGATTTGGGATTCCGGCCCTTCTAATGAGCTAAAAAACTTCAATTTTATAACTAACATTGCATACCTGTAAATAGTCTGATGCTCGTATCTGCTTACATTCACATGCTTTGCATAGGCCGACATTTAGTGGTTGGTGTGTATTATTACATGACTTCTTTCTCCAAATCAAAAAGGGACAACAACAGGGCATGTTTGTAACACTACCCTACTGTGGCATGTACTATACCCATGGTCCTTCATGCATCAAGGTCCTCAGATTGTTTTATCTTTGACAGGTTGCATGAAGTGTGTAGTAAAAGGATGAAGAAGTGCATGTTGACTATGTACCTTCTACTCCCAACGAGTGGAGAAAGGGTGGGTGCATGTGAGTCTAAGCAGATACAGCATCAGAAAGACAATTACAGGTATGTAATGTTTGTCTTCTGAGGCTTGGGGATCTGCTTAGAATCACATGCTTTGCATAGAGTAGTGAGCAGTTCCAGGAGAAGGAGGTGGGTTCTTAGAAAAGACCTACCATTCAAGGGGATTTGAATCTGTTCGTGTTGGGTTGTTAGAAAGAACATAGGCAAACACATGTCTTAACCTCACTTGTAGTTTGCACTTAGTGCCATATACTAAACAAGTTCAAACACATATGTCAAGTCAAACCGGTATATTGATCATTTTAAAGCAAAATGTATTCATACATCAATAAATCACCGTATAAATAAAAACATATACACCTTATTCTTGTGCACTTTCCACAAGGCACAAGTAAAGAGACACAAACATTTGTCTACAATTCAACAAGCTCTTTGTAGGGCTAAATAGTGGGGTTAGTACGTGACACTTATTATGTACGTTAATTGACTTATGAGTACATCACCCACGTTGTAATTTGTCAATGAATTACTTTTAAAAATCTTTCAGCAAGAGGCAGCTAATGCGGTCTCTATTACAGTGGGACAGATTCCTTTTTGTGTCCGATGGATATGTCTACATATGTTTCGGCTAGGTTTGTGTTTAGGCACCATCGCTGGTGACTATCCCTCTTGTTTTAGCCGTCTTCAGGACAAGATATTTCTTCGATATAGATGAAACATTCATATATTCCCCAACATTTCTTATCTCATGTTCCCTGGTCAGCGTTCTTGGTCGGACATGAGTATCATGGTTTTTTGTAGAAGGGTTATTTTCCTTTCTGATCAGGGGCTACTTTGTTCAGCTGCCCGTGTTATTTTCTTCCACTTATGGAGACAAACATTTGTATCGCCTTTTTACATATCGATCTTGCCAGGTTTCAAAGTGGTCGCTGTCTATTTCAGTGCCCTCATGGTACCGATATTACACCGTATGCGAGTGAGCAATAGAAGGATAAGGATACGGAGACAATAAATAAAACCTGATACCGACAAATAATATTGCTGGGTAAGAATACGAAGAACCCATAATTAAGTTCAAAACCCTCTGCATTGTCCACAAGGTCTTCTGGGGCCTGGGACCTCATTACCTTCATCTCTCTCTTCCTAAATACCTTCCCTCTCGAGCTCTTCGCTCTTCCGCCTCCAACTCCCTCAGGGTTAGTCGCTTCTCCAAGCAGCGAGTTGGTTATAGATCTCTCTTTCTTCTGCTGGAGCCTCCCTCTGGCACAGCCTCCATGCCTCTCTGAAACTTGAGGAGAACCATCTCTGGTTCCGGAAGCATCTCAAGACTTTCCTCTTTGCTTCTGCTTTCTCTCCTCTGCCCTGCTGATCTCCTGGCTGAATCTGAAACTGCACTGGTTACCTGGCTACCCTCTGATCTCAGGCCAGGTCCACCCGCAGCCAGTTGCACACCTGCACTGCCCTCCTGGCAACCCTGCACTTGGGCACCGTTTCTATATCCCTACAGCCCCTACTAGCACTTGCCACCAGGTGGCTGCACTTCTACTTATTGCCATATTTATTTTACTGCTATCCTATGTACCACACTTTTCCCCCACCTCTCTCCCCTGCACTTGCACTTGCGCAATCTCAATGTCACCTGGCCTAGTAGGATCGCTGTCTCTGTCTTACCTCCGTTTCCCCTACCTTGCCTCATCGCACCTTGAAACACTTGTGTATAGGCGTGTTATAAATGCCATATCATATCATACTTACTTATTTAAGAAGATATCCTCTGGAACTTTGACTTTCCTGCAAATGAAACCTAGCTCAACCTGCCTAATGCTGGCTCCTAGACCACTAGGGTCTCTCTCTTGCCTCAGGGAACTCATGCAATAGACTACAGGAAAGACTGGATAAGAAAAGGATTCTGTCTTGAAAGTATAACAAGTGTATGAGTACTTACTTGTCAAAGAGTTAGTATTGTAACTGAATCCCTGCAATAGAAAAATTACAAAGTGTCTAAAAGTTATTACATACCTTTAAGTTGCTGGATGCTCCTTTAAAAAGTATATAAATTGCTAACTCTGAATAGTGTTCCACATTCTAAAAAGTAATCCGTGTTGGTACTGCTCTATCATTGCTTAACTGAATGAGTGTTAAAGCTTACCAATAACCAATCTGTAGCATTCATCATTGCCTTGAGCACCTGCCTTCACTGACAGCATCTTTGTGTACCCACATCGAACCAACAAGACTTTGCCTTGCCCCGGCAAACACCAACTAGAACCACTGGAAGCCATTGGGTCATGCACCAATTCAACTCAACAGTAACAGTCTCAAACCAACTTGGTTGCCAAACTGCACCTGTTGGACCCTTCAAACTAGAACGCCTCAAACACCAAATGTAGCCGCAAAGAACAAGTTACTTTCTTACCTGGTAACGTTCTTTCGATGGGATGGTCCGACGACGTATTCCATATCTATGACATGTAATCACCACAGCTGTGCTGCTTCGGAAACTTTTTTCAGCGTCTGCGTCCTGCGTCGATGACCTCCTCCGACGTCCGACGTCATCCGATGTGATAAGTAGGACGCACGACGCCCGTAGCCTCAGTTGTAGTTTTTTCCCCCAGAACGTGTGACATTAGTCAACTGCCAGTCAGACACAAAGCCTTACGGAACGTAAGCTGCAATCGCAAAAGAAATTCTGCAGCGGGGAAGGCAGGGAGGGAGCGATATGGAATACGTTGTCGGACCATCCCATCGAAAGAACGTTACCAGGTAAGAAAGTAACTTGTTCTTCGAGGGGATTGGGTCCTCCGACGTATTCCATATCTATGACAGACTCCCAAAGCAGTACCAGAGCAAGGAGGAGGGAAAGAATTTAGAATAAAAATTTAGAATTGCCAATCAAATAGCAGAGCAAAGGACCGCCTTGCCAAAGGCCAGATCCTGTCCTCGGATGGAATCGAGGGAATAGTGACGTACAAATGTATGTACTGAAGCCGAGGTGGCTGCATCACAGATGTTGCGAATAGGAACACCCCTCTGCAGGGCAGTAGATGCAGCCATACCCCTGGTAGAATGGGCCCGCAAGCCAGCCGGTGGGTCCTTACCCGCCAAGCGGTAACACTCCGAGATGGCCAAAATAATCCAGCGAGACAAAGTCTGTTTCGTCTCAGCTTGCCCCAAACGCTTTCCAGCGTAACCAATAAAGAGTTGATCGTCCACTCTGACCCGGGACATGCGTGAAACATAAAAGCTTAAAGCTCTCCTAGGATCAAGCCTATGGAGCCTCTCCTCTTCCTTACCAGGATGCGGAGGAGGATAGAATGCCGGAAGAACAATCTTCTGGGCCAAATGAAATTCCGTCACTACCTTCGGGAGAAAAGAAGGACGAACTCTAAGGACAACCCTGTCCTTGTGAAATAACAGTGAAGGGTGGCTTAACTGAAAGTGCCTGTAACTCACTCACTCTGCGAGCGGAAGTAACCGCAACTAAAAACACAGTTTCAAGAGTTAACAGCCTCAAAGGGCAAGAATGTAAAGGCTCAAACGGAGCACCCATAAGAAACTTAAGAACAAGGTTTAAATCCCAACCGGGCACCAGGAAAGGTGACTGAGGGAACACATTAGTGAGCCCTTTCAGAAACTGTGAAATTAAAGGGATTTTAAAGTAAGAACACTCTTCAGACGAGCGCTTAAAGATGGACAGCGCCGCCAGGTAACCTTTAATGGTACCCACTTGCAAGCCCCTGTGGGCCAAAGAAAGTAAAAAGGACAGAACCATGGGGATGTCACATGCAAAAGGATCCACATTCTGAACTCTGCACCAGTCGCCGAACTTACGCCAACGGCAACGGTACAGAGACTTTGTTGCTGGCCTTCGGGCCGAAAGCAACACCTCCATCACGTCTTCAGGGAGGTCCCAATCCTTATACCTCAACCTTTCAGAAGCCAAGCGTGAAGGTTGAGGGATCTGACCTCTGGATGGAGAACCTGACCCCCCTCCTGTGAGAGCAGATCGTCTCGGTAGGGAAGACGACGTGGAGGGCAGATGGACAAGTCGAGAAGGTCCGGGTACCACGTCCTCCGAGCCCACGCCGGAGCAATGAGGATCATCCGGGAACCGAACTTCCGTAACCTCCGCAGCACTTGCGGGATGACGGGGACTGGAGAAAATGCGTACAGCAGCGGGAATGACCACTCCACCACGAACGCGTCTCCTAAGACTCCTTTTGGAGGAAATTCCCGCGAGCAAAACCTTTCGCACTTCCGGTTGACACTGGAGGCGAAGAGATCCACTTGAGGGGTCCCCCAAAGGGCGAAGATCTCCAGGAGAATCTCCTGAGCCAACTCCCACTCATGAGAGATCGTGCTCTGCCTTCTCAGAGCGTCCGCCGTCACGTTTTCGTCTCCGGCCAGATGAACTGCCGAGATTGAAACTTCCTGCTGGATGGCCCAGAACTCGAGCTGCATCGCCTCCCTGCACAGAGGAAGTGACCCTGCCCCCCCCCCTTTTTGTTGAGGTAGTGCATGGCCACTGTGTTGTCCGTCAGGATCAGGACACTCTTTCCTTGCACAGTCGGCAGAAAAGCCTTCAGGGCTAGCCTGACGGCCCTCAGCTCCAACAGATTGATATGGAGTCTGGACTCCGACGGAGACCAATGACCGCTGACTGTCAGCCCATTGGCATGAGCTCCCCATCCCGTGAGGGATGCATCTGTCACGATCGTCACCTCCGGCCAGGGAAGCCAAAATGGAGCCCCCTTCATCAAGTTGCCTTCGACGGCCCACCACAGAAGGTCCCGGCCGACCGAGGGCGGCACCTGAACCGGGTCCGACATCCTGCCGGAGGACTGCGACCATTGCATCTTGAGTGCCCACTGCAAAGATCTCATCCGCAGGCGAGCCTTTGGCACCAGAAGAATGCAGGATGCCATGAGGCCGAGCAACCTCAAGAACTTGAACGCTGGGAGCGTCTGGGCAAGTTGAAACTTGTGCACCATCTGCTGAATGTGAACAGCCCTCAGCTGGGGAGGAAAACACTGCCCCAGGGAAGTGTCGAGCACTGCTCCGATGTACTGGAGCCGCTGTGTTGGCGTCAAATGGGACTTCTTTAAATTGAGGGAGAAGCCCAGCCTGTGAAGGGAGTGGCAGGTGACGGACAGATGATCCAGGACTTGCTCGGGAGAGCTCCCCTTGATCAACCAATCGTCCAGGTAGGGGTAGACGTGAATCCCCCTTGCCTGAGATGCGCTGCCACCACCACCATGAGCTTGGTGAAAACCCTTGGGGCGGAGGTCAATCCGAACGGCAGGACCCGAAACTGAAAGTGCGAGTCGCCAACCGCGAACCTCAGGTACTTCTTGTGCTTGGGATGGATCGGCACATGGAAGTAAGCATCCTTGAGGTCGAGAGACACCAACCAGTCCTGAAGCTGAAGGGCCTGGAGGACTTGAGAGAGAGTAACCATCTTGAACTTGTCCTTCCTTAGGAGTTTGTTCAAACCGCGCAAGTCCATGATGGGTCTCAATCCCCAGTCTTTCTTCGAAATCAAAAAATAAGGGGAATACCATCCCTTGTTCCTCTCCGCTACAGGCACCAGTTCTATGGCGCCTTTCTCCAGCAGGGCTTGAATTTCCTGCGCAAGGAGCGGATCCGGACTCTGCAAAGAGAGGTTCCCCGGTGGATTGTCGTGAGGCCTGTGCTGAAAGGGAAGACAGTAGCCGTGGGTTATGATCTCCAGAACCCACACATCTGAAGTAATGGCACGCCACTCTACAAGATGCTGCGCCAGCCTTCCCCCAACCGGCGAACCATGGGGCATGGCCTCATGACTGAGTAGTAGCGGCTGCGGCGTTACCTGAGGGCAAAGAGGCAACTGCCCGAGCGGCCTTGGCACCACGGGTACCCTGCCGTCCACCTCTGGTACCCCTGCGTTGGCCTCTTTGACTGCCAGCTCCTCTCGCTTTACTGAAGGACGAGTAATAGCGAAAGGAACCACCCCTCCATTGCTGTCCCCTAGGACGAAAAGGCGGAGGTTGGCGAACTGCAGCGCCCAACGACGTCGCTGCAGCTTTTGAGGTCTGCAACCTCTCAAGGCTCTCGTCAGCCTTGCTGCCAAAAAGGTGTTCACCGTCAAAGGGCATGTTGAGGAGCCGGGACTACACATCAGGAGCAAACCCTGACTTCCGCAACCACGCAAACCTGCGTATCACGGTGCTCGCCGCCATGGAACTGCTGACGCATTCAGCCAAGTCCAAACCCGACTGAACGGACTCACACATGGCATCCTTACCATCCTGGACCATAGCAAGGAAACCATCCCGTTCGTCCCCTTCGGGAATATGTTCAGCCGCTAACGCAACACAGTTCCACAGAGTGTGTGTGAAACGAGACAAGGCGCAAATGTAGTTGGCCGCCTGAAGCGCCATACCACCAGAAGAAAACACTTTCTTCGCCCAGCCATCAAAACGTTTGTCGTCCCTATCAGGAGGGATGGTAGGGTACGACGCCTGCTTTGCCGGGGCCGTGGCCGCCTGCACCACCAAACTCTCCGGAGTGGGGTGCCTGGTCAAGTAGCAGGGGTCGCTACTGGCTGGACGGTATTTTCGCGACAAGGACCTGCCCACCGCCGGGAGACTCTCCGGAGCAGTCCAAGCCGCCGCCACCCTTCTCTGTAAAGCCATATGGAACGGCAGTACCGGGTCAGTTGGGGGACCAACATCAAGGATGTCTGAGATCATCCTGCACAAACTCCCCTGGGGGAGCAGACCATCCCAAGTACTCAGAAACCCTAGCCATAAGGCGTCGGTACGAGGAATCGGCATGAGAGCCAGGCTCAGGCCTACAAAACTCCACCTCCGGAGAGGTGTCCAGTCCACTGGCATCATGCAGTGACTGCCTCAAATCGTCAAACTGACTATGGCCTGAGACAATTTCATCTGGAACCCGACTAGGAACCAGGCCATCAGAATCCTCATCCGCCTCTGAAATATATTCCAGGTGGCGAAAAGAAGGCACCCGAGAGTGCTTGCTCTTAACCAGAGCCTTCCTAGGGGGTTCCCCTGTGCCACGGGGTACCTCCGACACCCCGGCCTCGAAAGGCATCGAGGGCGTCGAGCGAATCGGCGCCGGCGTCGAGAGAACAGGCATCGGCGCCGAGAGGATCGGCGTCGACGTCGAGTAAATCGGGGTCAGATGCAGCGCCGCCAGCATCAGCGGCGTCGACACAGTCCTCGAAGCCAGAGCTCCGAGCGTGTCCTTCGACGACCTGAGCGTCGACGGCTTCGACGACTTCCTCGGAGCCTCGAGAAAGCCTGTCAATGCCCTCGACGCCTCAGACGTCGACGTCTTCTTCGAAGACATCACAGGTGCACACGGTCTCGAATGCGTCGAGGACCGGGACCTCGAACGGGTATGTCGAGAACGAGTTCCCCTTGTCCGAACGGGACCTCTCCCGTGACTCGTGCTGACCACTCTTGCGAGCGGTGTCTCTCGACCTCGCACGACTGACCCCACTCGGGGGCGCGATCCGCTTAGTACCCTGCGACTCAAGAATCGCCAGCATTTTCTTCCCGAAGGAAGCCCATTCCTCTGGCGTCGCACGGCTGGTGGGGTAAGCGACGTGCCGGGCAGAGTCCTCCGAAGAGGACCTGGAAGACGACCGGTGTCGGCGCTTCCGAGAATGCCTCGAAGAGGCTGAGGAGTGCCGAGACCGACTCCTAGAAGGAGACCCACGAGACTTCCGACGATGACGCGGAGAGTCTCCTCTCGAATCATCCGTCGAAAGCCCTGCAGACTTCGACTTCCGGGGCTTGGACACCCGACCTACTGACAACTTCTTCTTACGTTCACGTAAGGCTTTGGACGTGAGCGACTGGCATTCGATACAGTCATCCATGTCGTGGGCCTCCCCGAGGCACCAGAGGCAGGCGTTGTGCGAGTCCGTCACCGACATCTTGGACCCACACTCCCCGCACTTCTTGAAGCCCGGACGAGGGGTCGAAGACGAAGTAGAAGACATCTTCACACGCAGGATTTTCACAAAAACTAACAGGTTCAAAGAACTGAGAAGAACAGAACTCCAAAGAGTTGAGGCGTTAACCGAGATTCACGAAGCAACACGTTCGCGGAAAAGACGGAACTAAGGCTACGGGCGTCGTGCGTCCTACTTATCACATCGGATGACGTCGGAGGTCCTCGGCGACGGCGCATCGACGTCATCGACGCAGGACGCAGAAAAAAGTTTCCGAAGCAGCACAGCTATGGTGATTACATGTCATAGATATGGAATACGTCGGAGGACCCAATCCCTTCGAATAGCCCGTTCTGTAACACAACTCATCGCTGGATCAAAACAAATTGTTGCATTGCTAACTCGGCTTGACAGCAAGTCAAGTGCAAAGAGGCCCAGTTCAATGCTGTCGTACCACCCAAGACTAAGAATAAGGTACTGTACAAAAGGCCCTGTCCTTCTGGTTCACTTTTGGATCATAGTGACTTAGAAGCCTCTTATTAAGTCCTTTTCTTAAAAGAAATATCATTTGAACAGTGACATTGTAGCAATTTCTTGCCTGATCCTCTCTGTTCAAATACCCATAGTGCTATTCTATACCAACTCTGCGCCTTCTGTGTTTTCTTACAGGCGTGGGTTTCTACTAGATAGCGTTTTTCATTTTAATTCTATAATTAAAAGACCATATTTTGATATAACTTTGATTTGGCATTTTTAGTTTGGACCATTGTACTTAAGTGGTTTGGGTTGCTACAGTTAACACGTGACTCCTCCTGGGAGTATAACCTACCCATGTTAACACAAAAGAGGTATTTCCATTAGGCTGCATGGGTTTTAGGTGCATGACTGGGATCACTGCTAGTCTAGAACTACAGTGGTGCGGAGCAGGGCGTTTAGGTACTACTCATCCTTGTACTCCTGCAGAGCACTGGTGATTTCGTCACAGGTGGATATCACCTTGATTTTCTGCCAGAATAGACTACGAGAGCTTACTTGGGCAGCCTGACTGGCGTCTTGGTTGCATCAGGGCCATTTAAAATGAGGCAGCCAAATTATCAACAGGCATTCCCAAGAGAGAGATCCTGTCCCTTCAGAGTTGCATCGCCCGCGCTGGGTGGCTGCTGAACTGAATAAAGTTAAGGTGCTCTGTGAAAGTCCATGTACCTTTTCAGTTGTTTGGATGCCATTCTTCCTAGAGATGGTGTCCAATTACATCCTTAATCCCACTCAGCGCTCCAGCTCCACTCATGTTATGTGATCCTACTTGCTGCAAAACAGTTCCAGGTGGCACAACCTTTTCGGTTTTGAGACCTAAGCTTTAGAATTCTCTTTGCTCCAGTTTCAGTCATCCCTAACCGTCTTGCATTCAGGAGGCCCCTGTGTCATACAGCCTACCATTACCATGAGTCCCAATACCATGAGTTCAAGCACCCCTGCCCCCTTAAATACTCGTCCCTTCAATCCCCCTGCTGCTCACTGACCATCACACATTCAGACAGGGCGGCAGCAGCAATATGGCAGTCATGGGTATCGCAGGAGGAAAACGGGCACGAATGGTCACCCGCGGTCTTTGCGATCTCTGTTTCATTGGCAACTACCATGGCGCCTTGCGACAGTTCGCTGTAGCCCCTGGTACAGGGTTGTTCCGCGTCACGTGACTAGAAAGTGCCCGTCTACTTTAACGAAACGGAACACGTGACGCGGAAGCACTCAGAGGCTCCCCGTCATGTTACACTGTGGCGTGCATCACCTGACGGCCCGGCGCTGTTATAAACAGCGGTTACACGTTTACACGGTGCTTCAAAGCTGTTTTCTGAAAGCACTGTTTGGCGTTCTCTGGTTGTCTCGATTCTTGGTAACGAACTATGGACTGCTTAACGGACTCCTTCGCCTTGCCCTTGGATTACGTTTGCTTTTGGTATCTTGGTCCTTCAACTCCTGGCTTTGTGCACCGGTTCTTCTCTGGATTTTCCCTTGGACTGTGTTGATGCCTTTTGACTACTGACCCCGGAACGTTCTTGGATTTCTTACAGATTGTCACTACACGCACAGGTGTTTATTGTGAACCTCCATCCAACGTGCCGACCTTGTACTCCACTTGCTGCTGCCTGTCACTCATCGCAAGTGTAGGAAGGAACAAGTTACTTACCTGTAACTGTTGTTCTCCATCATGGGTCTGGCATGGATTCACATGCTCATGAATATTCCCCGTCGTCAGGCCGGGATTCCTCGGTATAGAAAAAATCAGTATCAGTTTTGTTTCTGATCCGTCTTTCTCAGTAGTAACCAATCACTGGTCTCTGGGTCATACTGCCCCCAGCCAATGACTGCCCTCTCCCTAAGCCCCTCCCCTGGCAGCCATCCTCAGATTTTTGGTAGCACGTGAAGTGGCAGTATGACCAAGTGAAGAGCCGCAGAGGGGTAGGCGGGAGGGTTCGCATGTGAATCCATGCCAGACCCATGCTGGAGAACAACAGTTACAGGTAAGTAACTTGTTCCTTCTCCAGCATGGGGTCTGGCATGGATTCACATGCTCATGAATATAAGAATACATAGCAGTATACACATGCACAACCACGGGAGATGGCACAAGGCTCAATATCAAGCAATACAACAACTCAACATTAAGCAACTCTTACCTCCTCACCAGGCTCACCTTAGGCGAACAGGTTACGCAGCACTGCCTGGCTGACTCTGGACTCCTCCCTGGAATCCCGGTCGATGCAGTAGAATCTCGTGAAGGTGTGCGTCGACCTCCACGTAGCAGCCCTGCAGATGTCGAGCAGGGGCACACCAGACAGGAACGCCGTAGTAGCAGCGATCGCTCTGGTCAAATGGGCTCTCGGACGGCCGGGCAGCGGTCGGTTTGCCAACCGGTGACAGTGCATGATGCAGCCGGAGAGCCATCTGGAAATGGAAGTCTTCGAGAGAGCCTTCCCTTGATTCACAGGTCCAAAGTTCACAAACAGCTGTGATGTCTTCCGGAAACTCTTCGTGCGGTCCACGTAGAACTTCAGTGCTCTAGCCACATCTAGCGAGTGCAGAGTCCTCTCAGCCGGCAACGAAGGCGACGGGAAGAACACTGGAAACACCAAGGGCTCGTTGAGGTGGAAGTCCGACGGCACCTTGGGCAAGAAGGAGGGGTGCGTCCTCAGCACCACCCTTGTGTCGTGAAAAGTCAAGTATGGAGGCTTGCAAGACAGGGCCTGGATCTCTCCCACTCGTCGTGCAGAGGTGATGGCCAAGAGGAATTCTGTCTTCCACGACAGAAACTTCAACGGCACGGAATACATAGGCTGGAATGGGGCCCCCCATGAGCCTAGTTAGTACCACGTTGAGCTCCCACGCCGGGGCAGGGGCCTTCACCGACGGGAATGATCGGAACAGTCTTTTCATAAATTCCTTCACCAGACGATGAGACCACAAGGACGCCCGTCCTGTAGTTCTGGTGTAACGTGAGACGGCAGCCAGATGTACCTTGATGGAGGCGTGAGATAGGCCAGCCTTGGCCAAAGACAGTAGGTACGGCAATACTTGAGGGGCCGTAATCCGCAGAGGGTTAATCTTCTGTGCACGTCACCAGACAGAGAACCTCTTCCATTTGTGTCCGTAGCACTTGAGAGTTGAGGATGCCCTGGCCTTTGCAAGAACCTCTCTGCAGTCGGCCGGGATGTCGTATCCTCCAAACTCTAGTGCTGCAGGAGCCAGGCCTGCAAGTTCAGCGACTCTGGTTCGTGATGAAGAATGGCGCCTCCTTCTCTGGAGAGAAGATCCACGTCCGTCGGTAGCTTGACTGGTGTGGACGCTGACAAGTCCAGAAGGTCCGGGAACCAGATCTGCCTCGGCCACGCCGGTGCGACGAGGATCATCCTGCACCGGGACCTCTTGAGCTGGTTGACGAGCCGGAGTAGCAACGGCAACGGCGGGAATGCATAGAGGAACAGGCCGTCCCAGGGGAACGAGAAAGCATCGCCCATGCTCCTCGGTTGGGGAAACCTGCTGGCGAACCTCCGGCACTTGGAGTTCGCCGCCGTCGCAAAGAGATCGATCTGGGGTTCGCCCCATCGTCGGACGAGTCGGTCCACTTGATCCTGGCGCAGTTCCAACTCGTGGCACGAGCACAGCTCCCTGCTGAGTGAGTCGGCGATGGTGTTTTTTATCCCTGCCAGATGAAAGGGTACCAGAAACATCCCTTGTGCGATGGCCCAATGCCACAGATCCTGGGCTTCCTTGGACAGGGCAGGGGATATGGTTCCGCCCTGCTTCCGAATGTAAAACATCGTGGTGGTGCTGTCGGTGAAGATCCTCACCACCTTGCCCTTGAGGGACGGAAGGAAGGACCTGAGGGCCCAGAACACTGCGCGGAGCTCCAAGATGTTGATGTGGAGAGTCTTCTCCTCCGAGCACCAAAGGCCTCTCGCGTGGAGGCCCCCGGTGTGCGCTCCCCAAACTTCCAGGGAGGCATCCTTCGTCACCGTCACCTGGTGGGCCGGGGCTAGGAAGCCTGTTCCCGCTGTCAGATGAGCGCGGACACCCCACCATCGTATCGCCTGACGGAACGTTTCGTCGAGCGAGATCCTGTCCTCGAAGCTGCCCGTCGTCTGGATCCAGTGGGCGTCGAGGAATTCTTGCAAGGGCCGCATCCGAAGTCTGCAATGGGGCACCAGATAAATGCAGGAGGACATCATTCCGAGGAGGGCCTTGATAGACCTCACTCTGGCCACGTCTGTGGCCAGTAGACGTTGCACCTTTCCTAGGATGGTCCTTATCCTTTCCTCGGACGGTGAGGCCCGCCGTGCCACTGTGTCGAGCTGTGCTCCCAGAAACAGGGCGACTTGCGACGGGACCAGGTGGGATTTTGGAAAGTTGATGGAGAACCCCAGGTCCGTGAGCAGCTGGACGGACCTCGCAGTGTGTTCCACGGCGAGCTCCCTTGTCCTTGCCCGTATGAGCCAGTCGTCCAGGTAGGGGTAGACGTGGATCCCCTGCAGGCGCAGCCGTGCCGCCACCGGTGCTAGGCACTTGGTGAACACCGTGGGTGCCGATTTTAATCCGAAAGGGAGGGCCTTGAACTGGTAGTGCCGCCCTTTGACCACGAACCTGAGGAACTTTCGGTGCCTCTTTAGAATAGGGATGTGGAAGTAAGCATCCTCCAAATCCAACGACGACAGGAAAATCGCCCTCCTCCAGCTGTCCCAGCACATGCTGGAGGGTGTCCATCCGGAACATCTGTGCCTTGAGGTATAAACAGTCGTCGCAGGTCCAGGATGGGACGCCATCCTCCTGTCTTCTTCCTCACGAGGAAGTATCTTGAGTAAACTCCGGAGCCCCAAAGCCTCTTCGGGACGAGCTCGATGGCACCTTTCCTGAGCATCGCCCGTACTTCCAACAGCAGTTGAGGGACGTGATTTTCCTTCCTGGTCACGGGAGGAATGCGGGGGCACCTCTTCTGGAACTCGAGGGCGTGCCCCAGGGCCAGGGCGTCCAGCACCCAACGGTCGGTGGAGATGGACTCCCACACGCCGACGAACTTCGTCAGCCGGCCTCCCACCGGGGTGCTTCAGCGGGGGCCCGACCCGCCGGACGGTTCAATCCTGCTTGGAGGCCGCTTTGCCACCTTGGCGATGCCGGCGGGATCCACCTGACTTGCCGCGTCCCCTGTAGGCCTCCTGCGACGAAGACCTTGCCGCTTGATGGTAAGTAGAGAAGCTGCTGCCGGCTCCCTTGGAGGCACCCTGTCTGCCTCCGGAGCTCCGAAAGGACGGCCGTCGCTGTTGGAGCACCCCCAGTGCACGGGCCGTCTCCGTGTCCGTCTTGATCGCCTGAAGGGATTAATCAACCGCCTTGCCAAAAAGGTTGTTCCCATCGAAGGGCATGTCCAAAACCTTGGTCTGAACGTCCTAGCGGAAATCCATCGCCCTGAGCCATCCTCGTCGTCTCAGGCAAACGCTGTTGCCCAACTGACGGAAACCGGTGTCGGCGATGTCCATAGCCACCGTAATGGCGTGGTCCGAGGCAATCTCACCTTCCTGCAAGATTTCCAGGGCCTCAGCCCTCTTGGCATCCGGAAGGAAGTCCAACAGAGGGGCGATCTTAAACCACAACTCCCTGTCGTAGCGGGCTACGATGGCCAGGGCGTTGGCCGCCTTGATGGTCGTCGCTGCAGATGAGATGACCCGTCGTCCCATCGCATCCAGTTTCCTACCCTCGCGTCCGGAGGGGAGGTTGAAGTCGAGGCGGATGCCCCCCCCCGCTTTCTTCTTGGTCGCCGCCGAGACGACCGAGTCCGGGGTAGGTTGCGCTCTAAGGCACAAGGGGGCAGCGTCGGGGACCCGGTACTACTTCTTGTACCGGTCCCTCTTCGCAGGAGCCGTGGCAGGGTTCTTGAGGAGGGCGAGCCCCTCATCCCAGATGTCATCAAGAAATGGTACGGCGAGGACCGTCTTCCTTTTAGCCTTGCGCCGCTGGTAAAGGAACCCCTCCTTCTTCTTTTCCTCGGGGCAGAGCTGGAAGAGCTCGGATGCCCTGGAGATCATTGCATGGAAGGATCCAATCTCGTCGGGCGGGGACGCCCGGGCAGGGGGCGACGGGGGACACGTCCCGTCGTCGCCTCCGTCGTCATCCGTCGTAGTCGTGTCCGTGCCTGTATCATCCCCGTGGGTAGTGGACCGGGGGGAAGGCAGAGAAGGCCGCAGAGGCGGGAGAAGAGGCCTATGATGCGTCCTCCTCCTCTTAGGCGGTGGGCTCCCCGAAGGTCCTGGCTCCGGATCCTCCGTTGGGTCTGGCTCAGGCTCCTCCGTCGAGGAAGGGACAACCTAGTCCTTATCTCAGAGCATAAGGACTGGATGGCTGACAAAATGGCCGCCGAGGTGTCCTGCGGCGCCGGAAACGATGGGCGCGAGGGCTCTTGAGGAGCCTCGTCTGCGTCACCGTCGCCCTCGTCATCGCCCTGGTCGGGATCCCTCCCGATGGGCTGTGTCTCCTCCACGACTTGGATGAGCTCCTCTTCAGAGGTCGTGTCCGTATCCACGACGGCCACCACCCCCTCCCCCCCTTTTTCCAATGAGGACTTCGTGGGGGTCTTCTCGATGGGCCTGAAAGACGACTCCCTCCGCGGTGCCAGGGAGACTCTGGTACCTGAGGGCGCCTCCACTGGTGTAGCCTCCACAGGCTGAGCCAGGGCCGCGGCGACATCCTCAATCGAGGTCCTAGCAGGGTGAATCACGGCCAACGTCACCTTCTGTACGCCCGGGGCCTTCACCTTCGGGGGAGGGTCTGAGCCGCGCTCCCCCTCTGCTGGAGTCTTCGAGATCGACCGGGGCCTCTCCAGAAGCTTCGCCGGGTTCTCGGACTTCCTCTTACCCGAGCCATAGCGTTGGCTCGTGGTCGATGGCGCTGGGGAGGGTGCGCCCTGCCGGGCAGCCAAGGAGCCCGACCGTTCGGCGCTCCCGGTGCCCGCGGACTCGCGGTGCTTAGCCTTTTGTTGGGCCCCTGTCGCCGGAGCACCCTCACAGGACTTAGAAGACCGCTCGGACTTCTTCTTCTTCTTCTTCTCGCCTGGTGGGCTCTTAACTTCCAGCCAGTTGGCGAGACGGAGGTGGCGATCCTTCATGGTCCGCTCCGACATGTTTCCACAAAACACGCAGTCCTTTTCCTTGTGCTTCTTTTTTTTTTTTTTATTTCACATTTATAAAGCGCTCACACAGCCCGCAGGCATCTTGTCCTCATGGAGACAGTAGAGGCATAACGAATGTTCGTCCTCCTTGAAAACGTTCTGAAGCTGGCATCCAGGGCAGGTCCTGAATAGCTTCCCGGGCGATAAGCTCCCTTTCTCCTGGGCCATGTCCGGGGTAGGCCTCAGAACTTCTGGAATCCTCCAAAAGCGTAACTCGACGAAATCTTCACCCTTGAGGGGCATAGAAAACTCCAAAACGGATCCCCGTTGATCGGAAGTAGAAACAGTGGAGCTTGAGGCTCTTTTAACCGGAAAAATGAGAAAATCTCCTGAAAAAAAGCGCGAAAACGCAGCAAAAGCTCGAGAGCTAAGCACGAGGACTCCCAACACTTCAACGTGCAGTAAAAATCTGAGGATGGCTGCCAGGGGAGGGGCTTAGGGAGAGGGCAGTCATTGGCTGGGGGCAGTATGACCCAGAGACCAGTGATTGGTTACTACTGAGAAAGACAGATCAGAAACGAAACGGATACTGATTTTTTCTATACCGAGGATTCACGGCCTGACGACGGGGAATATTCATGAGCATGTGAATCCATGCCAGACCCCATGCTGGAGAACCCTCCTGCCTTGAACACAGGGTATGGTTTGAGACCCCCACCCCTCAACCTCTTAGGTAAGCCTTGCAGTGATTCTCTATACACATATATTCTGCCCATCTTAAACCTGTTGTGCTTAACCCTTGCTTGCCTTACAGCGATCAGGGGATTTCCGGCGTTCCTGGTTCCTGCACCTTCGGCACTCAACACCTGTGGCTTCAAGGGTCGCACAGGGAGTCATTTTCTGTCCTTTCTGTGCGTCACTTGGGGACGGAGATTCCATAATCTGCACGACCATCAAGATATAACACCCTGACATGTTTTTTTCAAAATTCTACTATAACCCTGCTGTCAGCATGCCAACAGCTGTTTATAAAAACACCCATAGCCATATATACAGGTAAAGACCTTCCCTCGTCGAGCAGTCTGAGTGTTTATCCTGTACAACAAACTAGTCGCTACCTGATCCTCCATGTATACACAGGCTTCATCGAAAAGGTCAATTTTCATGCCCAGGAGTGTGAAGGTAAAGTCAGAGGAAGTTGCATTAAGTAGCCATTTGCCTCGTCTGCTAAAGGGTATATCCAATAGGTCAGTGCATGAACATCTGAAGACTGTGTGCTGCTCTTGCTGTCAATATCAGGAGCAGTGCACAGTCGTGATGGAGGCCAATGAAAGACAACAGTCCCACAAGAACTAGTGGGAAGGTGGTATTAATTGGCATAGTTCATGCACAGCAACATTAGAGGAAGTGATGTCAGAGGACATGATGACAGCAAAAAGGACAGCAGAGGATGTGACGTTGTTATGGCCTCTTTAAGAAAGACGCACTGTGACGCAGGTGCGTTGTGCAAATGAAAAAGGGCCTCTCACGTCCGGTACACAGTTAGTGCACAATCAGAGCCCAGTGAGTGTGGTCATTTACGTCCTGAGGGCCCTGGCAGATATTGGGTACCGACAGGACCCAACAATGGCGATGAGGCGGTTGGGTGAACCAGGCGGAGGCACCTGTTGAGCCCCGTACCTGTGTGTGCAGGCTTCATTGGACAATTGGCGTTTTGACCACCTGCGAGGCTGTGCATGTTGTCCTGAACGACACAGCCCAGCGGTTGCAGCAGAGTGACGCTGCCATGCCATGGAACAGTTCACACACTATCATGGTGAGCAGGTCTCTGTGGTCAGCCCTGGGCCCAAGCAGGTGGTGAACCATCAGAAGTCCTGAGCACAGAGCGGGGGATACAAATTATGAAAAGAACCAAAGGGAGAACGGCACGGACAGTGCAGGAGGTAGCGGCTCCTCACAGAGTGCTTGTGAGCCTCTCAGGATTCCTGGACAGTTAATTAAGGATTTGCCCGCAGCACTGAGGAGTGCAGTGACTGTACCTTCTGCACACATAGGGTGGGCACAGCTGCTGGCTCCAACATACCGTGAAGGTGTATACATAATGCACAGCTGCTGAGTAGTTCTATTCATCAATGTAATTGGTGACTTTTTCCTGTTTGCCAAAATGGCTGATGAGCTTGAACATGCACTGCGTGCTGGTAGAATGCTGAGACAAGGTTCATATGTGCTCTAGCAAATTAGGAGGAGGAAGTGCGGCAGCAGCTGATTCAAGGTTGTTTCTCAGTGAAAATGAGGAGACCGATTCTACGGGAACCTGCAATCACACTGTCGAGAATTCTGGAACTGGGCAAGTCCCATGAGCTAGTTGATGTGCTGGCGTCCAAAATGGATGCCACATGAAGGCCATAAAGTTAAAAGACATGCGAGCACTGGGAAGGCAGCAGACGGTCAAGAAAGGTACATGGTTCAAGACAGAAAACACAAAGACAGTGATGTGCCCGAAGTGTGGCTATGACCTGTCACATTCAGTAGATTGCCCAGCGACGGGACACACGTGTGGTAGAGGTGGCATTGAAAACCATTTTGCAAGGGGATTTCGTACCCCAATGCCTGCGGTACAACCCAGGGAAAATGCAACAGCGATTTCAAACAAGGAAACAAAAGGTTGCACAATTCGAGCCCGCTGAGAAAGTACACCTGTCAGTCAGGGGAAAGGATGAGGACGACTTATTTTTTATTTTCAGTGTCCTGGAAATCGGGAAAAAAAGAAAACGTCAATCAAAGTGTGTGGTACGCATCCATGATACAGATACTCCTGTTCTCTACACCGGTGTGTTATCGAATGTGATGGCCGATTTTTACTACAGACGTAGACCCCCGTCACTAGAAAGCACACAAGTATGCATATTCACATTAGGTGGAACCAAGCCATGGCTGCTGGAGGCATGCATGTTTATTTGATCTGTACAGCATGAAGGAGAGAACATTAAGGCCAGACTCTATGTAACGCAAGTAAGCAAGGACACACTACTTGGTTGCGCAGTGGTGGAGGCTCTCAAAATTGTGAATTTTGAGTTTGGGGTCTACATTGAAGATGTGCAGTGGCTCAATAAACGATCCAGTGACATTTTCTCAGGCATTGGAATGACGAATGGTGGCCCCATCCGTCTCCATATCGATGAGACGGTCCATCCAGTGGCTCTTAACCACAGACGCATACCCTTTCACTTAAAAGAACATGTAGAACAAGAGCTTGAAAAACTGGTAAACCTAGACATAATCGAGCCAGTGAACGGTCCCACCCCATGGGTGTCCCCAATTATAGTGGCACGCAAGCCCAAACAACTGAACTTTGTCAAAATCTGTGTGGACATGTGCCTCCCAAACAAGATAATCAAAAGGGAGAGGCATATCACACCAATGATCGACGACGTTGTGGCTGAACTGAGAGGAGTTGCATTTCTTCTCAAAGCTAGATCTACGAGCTGGCTATCAGTTGGTTTTCCACCTTTTTCATCACAATGTTCACAACTCACAAGGGACTGCACCGGTAGAAGCGGTTGCGTTTTGGGAAATCATCAGCTGTAGAGGCTTTTCAAAACTCAGTGAGAAGAGCCCTTGCTGGCATACAACGTGCCATCCACATACGTGATGACATCCTAGTATTTTCCCGATCGGAGGTGGAACACCTTGAATGGTTGGAGAAGGTGCTGGAAAGAGTGCGATCATTGGGCCGGACTGCACAAAGAAAAGTGTGTATTTCTGCTGAAAAGGCTAGAGTTTTTTCAAGAAGGAGGTATCTCAGTGGATCCCGCTAAAGTTAAGGACATTGAGAGTGCGAGACCGCCGAAAATGTGTCGGAGGTGCAGAGTTTTCTAGTTTGGTTGCCTATTGTGGAAAGTTCATTAAGGATCTTGCCACTCTGTCCAAGCCCCTTAGTAATTTGACAAAAAAAGAGAATCAATGGCAATGGACACCGTTGGAACAAACATCTTTTGACAACATCAAAAGCACGCTCACTGCAGAGAGCACAATGGCGTTCTTCGACCCTGGCCGGAAGGATGCAAGCCCATTCAGTCTGGGAGCAGTGCTGACACAGACTAACAGAAGGGGGGAGGTCAAGTTGTGGTGTATGGAAGCAGGGCGCTGTCGGCCACTGAACAGCGTTAATGGCAGATTGACCATGAGGAACTGGCCATGCTGTTGAGCTGCAGGCATTTTCATTTGTGTTTGGGTAACCCGTGACTGTGGTAACTGACCACAAACCCCTCATTCCCATTCTGGCAGGTTCATCGTCAAAGCCCTCAAAGCCACTCGCGGGAATAGAAAAGTGTATGTTAGCCCTCCAAGTAATACAACGGGACATCGATTTATTGCCCAGAGTACGATAATGCGGTTGACTACCTGTCCAGACACCCTGCCCCTTGCATCACCAAGTCTAATGAGGAAGAAAGCTGGACGGAGGAAAACGGTTTGGTCACAGAATCGACCATTCCGAACTAGATGTCGTTGAGTGAAATCAAGGAGGCATCGGGAGATAAGTGCTTCCAGATTATGAGAGACGCTGTCACAAGTGGAGAGTGGAAAGGGGTACTAGCAAACCTGGACAAACTCACAAAATACCGACAAAACGGCATTAGAACAATTGTGGCGAGTTAAAAATTCGCTCACATTCAGAGCGGCTGGGGTACTACTGCGGGGATCCCGGATGGAAATACCCATGAAGCTCATACCAAAGGTGGTTGCGTTGGCACATAATGGGCACCAGGGAACAGCAAAAACAAAGGCTCGCCTGAGGGTGAAAGTCTTGTTCCCTGGGCTGTAGGAAATAGTTGATGGGTTTGTGAAATCTTGTGTCTGGTTGGCGGCCCCGGCGCAGAAGGAGCCTTGCACAAAAAGCTGCAGGCCCTGGGAAACCGTGCATTTTGACTTTGGATCAACCAGCAGGGACATTCATTTTCTGGTGGCAATTGACTAGTGGTCAAGATACCTGGATGTTGAGTGTGTGGATTCCCTGGCACTGACGGATGTAGTTCCAGTTATGGAAAAAAGGTTTTTGCAACTCATGATTTCCCAGAGGAAATATGTTCTGACAATGGACCCCCGTTTCAGGGAGAACCATTCTTTTAATTTCTCCAATCTTGTGGCATCAGTCATAGAAAGATTAGCCCAAGATGGACCAGGGCTAATGGGGAGGCAGAATGATTCATGTCACCTTATACAAGGATTTTCATATTGCTCATGGACAAGGGGCGTGCCTAAAAAGGGCCTGGTATCAATTCTTGCTCGAGTATCGGACCACACCTCATTGTTCTATGGGCGTATCTCAGGCAGAGGTGCTGTTTCAAAGGTGCCCCAGAGGTCGGATCCCAGACCATGAGTGTCAAAGGCCAGATTAGATTGATGATCTAGCTGTCCTGTAGCAGGGAATAAAAGCTGTTGAGAATGAAAGAAGATTGTGTGACAATCAGCTTATGTTGGGCGATGCAGTTCTACAATCCCAACATCATACAAGAAAAAATCTCTCTCACCTATGATCCTGATCCTTTCCAGGTGGTGGATGTAAAGGGCCCCATGATCACAGCGTCTAATGGTCGGAAGACGGTGACAAGGAACTCTAGTTTCTTTGGAAGGTTCGGGAGCTTGTCACAGGAGGAGGACAACACAGATGGAGCATTGACGTATTCTCCAGAATTCCTGGGGAGTAATGACGGAAACTAAAGCGACGGGTCTCCATCAAGGGTGGAGGACTCTGTCCCCGAAGTACCTGGGGATGGAGATCTCGGAGAGGAAACAATGCAGAAAAAGGAGGAAGGACAGCGATATCCTCTGCGAGCCTCGAGAGGTCGTCCTGAATACCTCTGGGACTATTGTGTTAGGTGGCTGAACATTCCTGACAAACTAGTGCCAAGTTAATTTCTTATGTTTGCAATGATATATTGTTCACAGTTGTATTTTATTCAGCGTTATGAAAAAGGAGGAGTGCAAATAAAAGGGGCCTCACATCTGGCACAAAGTTAGTGCACGAGCGGAGCCCAGCGACTGACAAACTGTTGGAGTCATCATTTACGTTCTGAGGGCGTAACAGACGACTGGTTGCCTAGATCATGTCTTGAGGGTTGTTTGCATTGCCTTCTTTAGTAAGAAAGGGAATGGGAAAAGGGAACATGTGTTTTCATATTTACCGACTTGCAAGAAATACTTTTACTCTGAAAGTGCACAGTTTATATCTCTGGCAATGGAGGGTGACAGAACTGAAGCCAGAAAGGTGGGTGACAGAGTGGTAGAATTGTAAAGTGTACACATATTTTATCAAGGAAAATAGATGGACGATTACTTTGGTTCGCAAGACTTGAAACATACAGAATAAAATGAGTGCAGGTATTTGGAGATCCTTTTAGGAAACCAGCTCCCTGGACTATGCTGAGGTGCAAGGCTGCAATAGGTTTCTTTTGACACCCATGTGCTGATAGGACTGAAAGATTGCAGTGGCAGATGCAAACCCTGAAGCCATTGGAAAACTGCTTTCAACCAGTCTCAAGTATATACACAGTGTTTACTGTCCTCTATAAAAAGGGATGAGGAAAGGTGTTATGAAGATGAGGCGGAAGCAGGTAAGTTATATAATTGGGTTTATTTAGGTTAATAAACAGGAAAAGAAGACCCCACATCTCATGGGCTCCCTTCCCTTCAGCTCTCTCCTCCAACTGTCCAATTTAGAACCAAACAAGAAACCTCTGCATCAACATTCCATTACATCATAATGTATTCTCTCCTTACTAGAGAGATCTCATCTCCAAAGGAGATACACTACAACACATCTCCCTTCATTATATATATATTTTTTTTATATATATCTGATCGCCTTTTAGTTTTCGGCATGTTACAGCAACTACGTCTCATTTCATACAATAGATTCAACTTACACTTGTTACACTAACTAATTCACAATAAAAACTGATCAAAAACTAAACGCCATGGGCGGCTCAGTTGCCATTTCTTCTCCTTTCTCCTGGGCACATCCCCGCTTATGGCTTTCACATATCTCCTCTCCTCACAGAGGCAACTCTATCTTTGTTCCATACTTGCCCTCCCGCAACTCGCACAGCCCCTTTCATGACTGCCACCACTCTGACAGGATCCGAATAAAGAGACTCCCCCTTCCTCCTTATCACTGCTCTCTTTATCCTAATCCAGTCACCACATTCCACACGCAACTCCTTCTTTCCTCTCTTCAAGTTTTCGCGCTTGACCCAATTTGATTTTTTTTTTACTAACAATCTTCTCACTTCATCCACAACAAGATCGGTCTCCCTACATCTTCCCAGCCATGGCGGACAAGCCATGGAATATGGCTTCCTTCCCCTCATGAGTTCAAATGGGCATATACCGGTCGTAGAATGCGGCGCCATCCTCAGGGCCCACATTCTATTTTGTATTAGAGCTAGCTTGTCTAAACCACACTCCTCTCCCATACGTACACTTTCCATCACACACCTATTCATTCTCTCAACCACACCATTTGACTCGGGATGGTACAATGAAGTTCTTTTATGACCAACCCCACACTTCCTCAAATAGTTAGCAAATTTTTCTCCAATAAACTGGGGACCATTGTCAGTCAATACGGTCTCAGGCAAACCTTCACTTGCAAAGATTTCCTGCAACACCTTTATCATACTTTCACTCGTGATCTCCCTCACAACCTTAAAATCCACCCATCTGGAAAACAAATCCACCACCAAAACAATGTACTTTCCCCGGGCATAACCCAGTTCCACGGGACCTAGTATGTCCATGGCTATATCACACCATATTCTGGACGGAAGACCGACATCCACTAAAGGTTGTTTTCTGGCCGCTATTCCCTTTCCACTCTTAACACAAAACTGACAGTTTGCCAAACGATCTTCCACCTCCTTGTCAAAACCCGGCCACCAATAATCTTCTCTTAACACTCCTTTGGTCTTGGTAACCCCAATATGACCACTATGCGCTAAATCTACCACTTTCTTTCTTAAACCTATCGGAACCACTGCTCTACCCCATCTGAACAAAATATTATCATTTACCGACAACTCATCTTTCACCTCCCAAAACGGCTTCACTTCTTCCGCCAACTCTACCTTATTTGGCCATACCGTGGATTCAACATATGTGATTACCCTCCTTATGATGTTATCTCTTTCCATTTCGTTCAACCACTCCTGCTTGGATACAATGCCATCAGTGTTAACAAACACTAATTCCATTTCCTCACTTCCCATACTCTCGGGTGCTGCCACTTTTATCCTTGATAGACTGTCGGCTAAAACATTTTCCTTCCCGGGAATGACCTCCATTCTAAAACAATGTGTCTGCATCCTGGTAACCCACCCTGCCACTCTCCGAGATACTTTGTCAAGACCCTTATTCTCAAAAATGGCTTTTAAGGGTTTATGATCCGTTCGCAACACAAACTCTACTCCCCACACAAAATTTCTGAAACGTTCCACAGCCCAAAAACATGCCAATGCCTCCTTCTCAAGTACCGAATATCTCAACTCTGCTCCCTTGAGACCCCTCGATGCATGGGCGATTACCTCTTCAGAACCATCTTCCTGCTTTTGAGATAGCACAGCTCCCAGTCCACTCTCACTAGCGTCAACTGTGATCATGGTTAGTTTCCTCGTGTCAAAACACCCTAATGGACCGGCCATATTTATTTCTTCCTTTATCCTGTTAAACTCCCTGTCACATTGGCTATTCCATTCAAACTCGGCACCCTTCTTAAGAATCTTTCTCATCTCCTGTACTTTATCAGCATAATTTATTACAAATTTGTGATAAAATTCCGTCATTCCTAGAAAAGAGCGCAGCTCATTCTTGCTTTTAGGTTTCTCCACACTCTTAATGGTATTAATCATATCTTCCTTGGGCTTAACTCCATCCCCTGACACTTCGTGTCCTAGGTAGTCCACTTTCGACACCGCAAATTTACATTTCTCACCTCTCAAAGTTATACCTCTCTCCTCAAATATCCTCAAAACCTTGCGTAGATTCCTGTCATGTTCTTCCATCGTTACACCACTCACCAACACATCATCCTGAAAACAGAACACTCCCTTCAGTCCCTTCAACAACCGATCCATGATCTTCTGAAATACTGATGAAGCAGACGCCAGCCCGAATGGCATTCTCCTAAATTGAAAAACACCTTCATGCGTCACAAAAGCCGTAACTTTCCTACACGCCTCCACCAATTCGACCTGATGATAAGATGATGTCATATCTAACTTAGAGAAAATTCTTCCACCACCCACCATGGTCAACAGTTCACCCATGTTGGGCAGGGGATGTCTGTCCACCAACACGCACTTATTTAACTCGCGCATGTCCACGCATATCCTTATGTCACCTGAACTTTTCTTCACGATCACCACTGGGGATACCCATTCAACCCCCCCAGCTCTCTCAATCACACCTGCCTCCAATAGCTTCTGCAATTCCCTTTGCACCTTTTCCCTCAAAGCTAGAGGCACCGGCCTGAGTTTCGCCACAGTAGGCATACTATTCTTTTTCAATGTTATCTGGTGCTGAAACCCTCTCACCTTTCCCAACTTCTCACTGAACACATTCCTAAACTCCGACATGTACCTATCATGACTTGCGGACACTTCGGAAATTTGCAGAACTTGCTCTGGGTGATTGGGATCAAGTCTGATCCCCAAATTCTTCTGTTCTCTCTTGTCCCTTCTTGGTGACATACACTTTGCCATCACAACTGTGTCCCTTGAATTCGAATTTACTCCACACATAACCCAGTAAATCAATGCGATCTTGGTTGTATCCTCCTGGACTTATGTCAGGCTCCAATAACTCGGATACCACCCCTTTCATCTTGCACTCAAAGACAACCCTGGATATTAAAGTTATTTTCGACCCAGAGTCAGCCATCATTGACACCTTACGCCCATTCACCGTTACCACAGCATAAGGTCTTTCACAATCCTCAAGATCCCCACCATTAGTAACAACATTTACTGTATTCACGATAACATTTTGTAATGGCACCACAATTTCGTCTTCTGATGACCTTCCATCTTCTTCTTCATTTACATACAGGACTCTCCGTTGGCCCGTCTGACCAAATTGGTAGTTTTTGCAGCACGATGCTAAATGTCCTTTCCTTTTGCATTTTGAGCACGTACTTTTCCGACCTGGGCACACCACGGAGGATGCAAAATGTGTTGCACTGGCACACCGATAACACAACCTTTCATCCTTCCTATCCTCTTTCTTCTCACATCTCTGCCTATAATCTTGACCCTTCCTTTCTTCCGTGTTCTTCCCTGACTGTCTGTTTCTTCCTTTCCTTTTGTTCTTTCCCTCTGCTACGGATAACACCTCTGGTTTATTTTCTTTGGACTCCCCTCCTTCAGTTTTGGAAAGTTTGGCCACACATGCCAGGGAATGCTCCACACGTTTCGCCAAGTCCAATACCTCGTCTAAACTTGGCTCATCCTTTAGCCACAACTCCTCTCGTATCCTGTTGGATCGACAATGTGTCATGAATTGAACACGAATATGTTCATCGAAACTTGATTGAAATTTGCATGTAAGAGCCAGATGTCGCAATGCAGTCACATAATCTTCGACAGATTCATTTTGAGATTGTGTGCGCATCCGGAAATTGTACCTTTCCAAAATTGTGCTCCTTTTTGGGTTAAAATGTCTATCTAGCTTCACTAATGCGGACTCAAACTCATTTAATTCATCCCCGCTTCCTTCACTTACAAGTTGTGGTAGAGTTTCAAAAATTCTTTGACCCTCGAAGCCCAAAAAATGCAACAACAAAGCCAATTTCCTCTCGCTGGAATAAGCTGGCCCGCCAGCTGCCTTCATGTAGTGCAGAAAACCCTTTCGCCATTGGGGCCACATAATTCTTGCTGCGCCTGGGGCAGGCATAAAAACGGGGGGTCCCGATATTCCCGGCAAAGCTGCCATCTCACTTGGCTTTAGAATGTCACTTAGTGTGCGCTTTTTATGTCCTCCCTCTTCTGGGAACTACTTTAGCACTGTTTAATTTCCGCCACAGTTGTCTACAATGATGTTTCTCCGTGGGTCCGCTTGTTTTTGTTTTCTTTTCTAACTTTTCATTGTCGCTTTGATACAACGAATGACTCTTTATCAGGCTCCTCACACACACAAGGAATGCCCCTCTTTAATGCAGCCCACGGTACTTCTCTCTCAAATGTCCCTGCATTAGGGGAAATACGTTAACAACAGTGAATGCCCCTCTATAACGCGGTCCACGGTAATTTTCTCTCACATGTCACTGCGTTAGGAGAAATGCGGTACTCTGTTACGAGTCCGCTCCCCACGCCTTCCCTCTGCCGTCTGAGCACGCAACACTGTGGACGCTGCGCCGGAGTAATTTGCAAGCTCTAAGCACTTACTTTACGGTGAGTTGGGGAGGTGCGTGTGTACGCAGGCCTGCGCGCGGCGGCCACTCAACGCTGGAAGGGAAGCGGAGCAGCCGACACGCAGACCTCCGCTCAGTGGCCGCTCACGCTACGGGAAAGCGGAGCGGCCCTCCCAGGGGTTCTTCGGACGCCGGCAACCTCTCCTCATTGACAGCGCCTGCTCATCTGGAAAATACGCGTGGCGATCCAATCTGAGGAGCACAAATCGCAGCAGCGGATCGCGTCAACCGGTCCCACATCCGAGCAGGCAGCCAAGAACTGCGAGGTGGTTGCTCTCAAATGGTGTAATTTGAGTTCTACCTCAGAGGCCGCACACGAGGCGCAGGAAGTGGGCCTCTTCGCACCGCACCGGCACACGCAGGAAGGCCTTGAAGGGTGCTACCGGCAGCAGGAGCGGGGCCCAGTTCACAGGCTTCTCTCTGGAAACTGGGCTTTGTGGAGCAACTTGTCTCAGCTGGGGTCTTCTCTTCAAATTTTTTTCACCTGCATTCCATGGCCTCGCATCCCATCCTTGTCGCCATTGTTATGAAGATGAGGCGGAAGCAGGTAAGTTATATAATTGGGTTTATTTAGGTTAATAAACAGGAAAAGAAGACCCCACATCTCATGGGCTCCCTTCCCTTCAGCTCTCTCCTCCAACTGTCCAATTTAGAACCAAACAAGAAACCTCTGCATCAACATTCCATTACATCATAATGTATTCTCTCCTTACTAGAGAGATCTCATCTCCAAAGGAGATACACTACAATAAAAGGCTTGTGCAGTCTGTTCAGGCTGTAGTCCCCAGACTGCTGGCTAGACCAACAGCTGGTGTTTTGACTGTGGAACAGAAGGAAGACACGCAGTAAAGCAGCAATCAAATTTCCTTCCTGGTGGCACTGCTGAGCAGACTGAAGTAGCAAAGCTGAAGGCTAGACCCATGGTATTCAGCCTCCGTGTTCTAGTGTTTGGCTCACACTGTACCACTTCCCTGTGGTCAGGGGTTTGGCCCAACTACATTTCAAAAGCACTGCCAATGCATGCATGGCTCTATGACCTGTAATGAAAAGGAACTGGAACTGTAAAATATGTTCGTTGACAAACTATGAATTGAATGTGGCTGACTAGGACTGGACATCATTAGGCACGGTTTAAGCTGCGTCATATCATACTTTTCATTGGAGCTCAACATGGGTTTAAGATGGACTTAAAAGGGCCTGCACTTTTGGTATCGTGGGACTCTCTAACAGGTCTGAAATGCTTTCTAGGACTGCACAACAAGGTACCAGTCCAGGCAATAAGGCACCTTAGGTGAACCAAAGAGATGGATTTTCTGAGGCCAAGATGATGGCATCTCAACACAGGGTAGGCCATAATCACAAACATACATATATGCACTCACATATAGATACAGAGTACATCTGACAAGCCACCCTATTTCTTTTCACCAGCAAGAGCATACCATCTGACCACGGAGGGCCCTTACATTAATCCCTCAACTCGCCAAGTAGCCGCTAAATCTTCACCCTTCCACCTTAAACCACACTCGAACGTCCCCCACTAAGAGCCATCAGATGCTTAGCCAATCTCACCGGAACACATCCAAGCTATGATTCAAGCTCTTCTCTGGGGCCCTAAGCACTCTTAACACTTTTCAGTTCTGGACTACCACATAACACTCCCAAACGACTACCCAATGCCACAGAAGCACACCAACACAAAGGAAGCTGTTACTTCAGACCTGCACCACTACACCACAGGTTTCCCATCTGCCTTTCCCTCTAGCCCCATAAGCAACCTCACCCCCTCTTACACAAATAGATATTTGATCGCTCAACAGTGTGGTGTAATGAATCCTGTAGAGTCATCTGAGTCCCAGACTATACTCTCATCCCATGTGGCCAGGGGAAGGCAGACGCTACCGGATCCTAACCAGGGGCGAGGATCACATGGGAGGAGAAGGCTGTCAAGGGAATGTGGTGACTCCATCAGGAGATGGACATTCTCTTCTGAGAATGAAGGTTTATTAATGCCTGAATATTTAAGGACATTGTCACCTTAGGACCTCCCCTCCCAAACATACCCAAAATACCAAGTGTAAACCCTTCTTTGTAAACATGAAGATATATATCAGAGTCAAGATATTGAGGTTACTAACTTTAGTAGTGGATTAGAGGTGCGGTTTCGAGACCTGTCAGTCACACTAGATACTGTACCGATGTCAGGAGCCAAGTCTCTAAATAATAGTCTGCAAAGTCAAGAAGGGTTAGGTCTGGCTGGTAAGCGTTTCAAAGTGATGAAGAAATATATCACATACAATCCCTAACAAAGTGGATTAAAAAGAGCCATTAAAGAAACTATGAGCATTGTGGGCTTCAAGTGCCATAATGCTCCTAGTACTGTGACAAAGAAGAGGGACACAGAGGCACTAGACCAGCATGATGTTTTAGTGATCCACACCTGAGTGGAACCTTTAAATATTTAAAGGTGTCTCAGGTGCAGGTCAATCGAACGCTGTGGCAGCAGGAGTTTCTGAAGCAGCAGAAGAAAGTAGAGGTCGGTGCTGCCGTTTTGACCAGAAGCTGGACGCGTTACTGAGGGTTTGTCAGAGGTCGGAGTAGCCTGGAGATGCACAGGACGCAAGGCGGGAAGCAGTAGTGAGCCCACCTGTCCCGAAGAAGAAACTCGCTCTCTGTGTCCGATTAAGCACTCTGGTGTGAGCATTGCCCTGAAACGCGCGTGGAATCGTGAGGGCTCCAGCGAGAGGCACAGCATACAGCAAGAGGCTGACTGTGACTGTCCAACACGAGGGAAGACCCAATAAGCAGCAAGCCAAAATAAGCAGGTCCGGAGGAGACGCCAAGCAAAACCAATGAGTTGTCCCAGGGCACTCCATCCTAAACTGTCAAAAGAAAGTAGTCTTTGAATATCGAACAATTATAAGAAAGCAGATTGAAAGTAATTACCCAAAAGGGAGAGGGCGAGCAGAAGGATATAAACCATATTACCCACACCAAAAGGGGGAAATTGTGAATGCGACTTGCCTGAAAAGAGACCCGTTTAAGAGAATATTGGAACCAGCATTGCCCAAGCCAAAGAAGGGTAAATATAAAACAAAGAGGATACATTATTATTATTATTATTATTATTATTATTATACAGTTTACCTAGAGAATGATATCCCAACAAGAGACATTGTTACCTGCTTTGCCAAAGCCCAGAGATATAAAGGCAGATGGAAGGTCGCAGTCATGAGAGCTGTGAAACACATTGTCACCAGCCAATAGGTTGTGTGGAAGGAGATAAGAGACAGCAGTAGAGATGCCCTCCTTGTGAAACTGACCAAGGGGGAGAGAATTGTAAGCTGCATTGCAAATGGCAATGTAAGAATCATTGTCCTTCTGTGCAGCATGTGTATGAAAGAGGTTATAAGCCAATGGTGTTACAAGTACAAACACGTATTCCAGAAGTTGTTCAAATGAGTGCAGGAAGAAGAAAAGACTTTATGAACTGTCAAGTGGATGCTTTAACAATTGTTGCCTAGTGAAGGATACATTGGAGACAAAGAATGTGTGCATTCCACCTGGAGTAAAACTATGTGAAAGAAAAGAATTTCCTTGAAATGAACTTTGGTTTATTCTGAATTGATGTAGGGGAAGGCGACCCACCCCTGATCATAAGAGTTTCTGTTTGTCTTATCTGTGAATATATGTTGAGTTACAAAGTTGAAACTGCCAAATGATTCCTATTTGTATTTCTTGTATGTAACCGTGTGAGGGACAGACATTTTGGACACTAGGTCATTTTTTTATTGAGTCTGGGTTTCGTTAGGTTAGGGAAAGATAGGCATTTGTCTCACCCTTTATTATTTCAACAAATGGCAAATTGTGAGAAAACTCATCTTTGTGTCCGTCTTCCATGTTGGGCTCCTCACAGTGGTCAGCTTCTTCGGTGCACAGTGTTTGTATTACTTCATGTACTGATTACCATTATGACCATGATGTCCCGTGTCTGCCGGGGTAAACAACCAAGATGTGTGTTGGGGCAGTGAGAGTAAGGAATCACCATCTGGCAAGGGTGTAGAAGCCCTGGATGGTTTTATTTGTATTAATAAATACAATGATGCAGGAAATTCCAGCTCAGAAAGGGTGATTTGCTATCCAGATCCACTGTTTTCATAAGCTCCTTGCCAAAAGCATAGGGTACATCTTGGCCCTGCTGAATCAGTATCCTGATCCACAGCACCTGCTCTCCAGTGGCACAGAGCAGGCCCAGAAGCAACAGGTTGCCCATTTGACAGCTGCTGTGGCATCCAAATCACTTCCGCACAGATGTTGCATTTAAAGTCTGCATCTCTGTTCCAAAACCACAAAGTAATGGCTTGAGCTACGAATATTGTGTTGGGAAACATCTTGGGAAAGGTCCGGTCCTCAAGCGGTTCATAATCAGGACGTCTGGACAAGGCGTCGGCTATGATGTTATGTGCTCCAGGAAAGTGATGGATTTTAAATTGATATTGGGCAAAAAAGAAGGCCCAGCGGGCCTGACGGCTGTTTCTGCACTCCAGGGATTGTAGGACTTGAAGATTCCGATGGTCTGTACGGACTTGTACCGGGTGTTTGGCTCCCAGAAGGAGATGGCGCCAGTCAGTAAAGTCTTGTCGAATGGATAGCAACTCCTTCTCCAGGACGGAATAATGAGTTTCACTGGGAGTCAAGGTGCGGAAGAGAAAGGCAATGGGGTGTTCTATCTTGTCATCAAGTTCTTGTTTCAGAACTGCTCCGATGGCGTAGTTGGATGCATCAGTCTCAACAAGGAAGGGACGGTCTGTGTCAGGTTGAGCCAGGATGGGGGCTTGTGTGAACTCCGTCTTTAACCGTTGAAACGCTGAGTCTTGAGCTGAAGACCACTGAAAGGGGGTGTCTTTCTTTAATTGTGTGACAATGGGATGCACAATATCAGAAAATGCAGGTATGAATTTCCTGTAAAAGTTAGCAAGCTCCAGCAAGGATTGGATTTGTTTCACAGTGGTAGGAACAGGCCAAGATAAGATGGAATCAACTTTGGAAGAATCCATTCCAATACCCCTTGGGCTAAGAACAAATCCAAGATAGTGAACAGTTTGTACATGGGAAAGGCATTTTTCAGGTTTGGCCAGGAGTTTATGTTCTCGTAAACGCTGTAAAACTGCCTTAATGTGTTCATGTTTCTGAGGTTCCTTGGAGTAAATCAGTATGTCGTCAAGGTATACAATGACGAAAAGGAACAACATGTCAGAAAAGACCCGATCCATGAAACATTGGAAAATTGTGGGGGCATTAGCAAGTCCAAAGGGCATAACCAGATACTAAAAGTGGCCAAAGGGTGTTCTAAAAGCTGTTTTCCATTCATCACCTTCCTTTATACGAATGAGATGGTAGGCACCCCTGAGATCAAGTTTTGTGAAGATCACTGCACCCCTCACAGCTTCCAGGATGTCCGAAATAAGAGGTAATGGGTAATGGTCCTTGAGGGTGCATTGTTTAAGGCCATGGTAGTCCAAACATGGCCTAAGCTCCTTAGAATCTTTCTTAGGAACGAAGAAGAGGGAAGCTCCCGCTGGGGACTTGGATGGTCGAATCGTTCCATTTGTCAAGTTGGTGTCCAGATACTCCCGGAGGGCCCTTTTTTCAGGTTCGGATAGGATGAACATTCTTCCAAAGGGAATCACTGCTGAAGGCTCGGTGTCAATGGCACAATCCTCAGGTCTGTGGGGTGTAAGAGACTGAACAATGGCTGTTGAGAACACATCTGAGTATGCCTGGTAAGCTTGGTGAATCCGGATAATGTTAGAGACAGTTACTGGAAGTTGTTGAGTTTCTTGGAAGTCTTCTAAGGGACTTGGTAAGGTGGTAGGAGACAAACAATGGGAGATACAATGTTCTGAACCAAGAAATAAGGAACTTGCTGCCCAATTGATGAAGGGATTGTGTTTTTTCAGCCAGGGCATACCTAGAACCATGGGATAGTGAGCAGGTCCTATGATGTCGAATCTGATCCTCTCTTGGTGGTTGTTTATTAAAAGAAGAATCTCTTTGGTTTGGTGGGTTATGGGTCCTGAAGACAGGGATCTCCCATCGATGGCTTCAACAGGTTGCATTGTCTCTTTTGTTTCGCGGGGAATGTGATGACTGATGACCCAATCATGGTCTATGAATATGCCCATGGCTCCGCAATCCACTAAAGCCAGGACAGGGTATGACTCTTTCTTGGAAGGTGACCGGTATGTCTGTAAAATAACAAGATTGTTATGTCCTGGGGAGTTCAAGGAAGGAATTGGTGAGGTCAGACATCTTTCTCCCGAAACTGTGCCCCACTTAGGATCAGGAGCAGGCGTTTCCCGAATACCGAGGTGGTGCAATAGGGCACTCACTTACAAGGTGTTTATCAGAGGCACAATACATGCAGTCCGGTGTTAATCCGACGCATCCTCTCTTGTTGGGTAATGGGTCCTCGGAAGTCTCCTAGTTGCATGGGTTCTGGGTCTGGGGCTGAAGATGCAGCGGTTTCTTGTTTGTATGAAAGATCAGTAGCAGCCTTTGGGGATGTTCATTTAGTCTTCCTTTTCTCTGCCTCTTTCCTGGATCCGGAAATCGATTTGTAGAGAGAGGTCAATGAGAGCTTGGAAAGAGCTTGAGCGGGCTACCCTGGCTAACTCGTCCTTTATCTCATCATTTAGGCCTCTTCGAAAGACGGTGAAGCTGGCTTCCTGGGACCAATCGGCCTCTTTCACCAATTGTTTAAAGCGGGTTACATATGTGAGCATATCCTGGGACCCTTGGTGAAATTCGAGCAGTCTTTCTTGAGCATTGTAAACTAGTTCTGGGCAATCAAACATTGCCTTTAAGGCTTCCATGAACCCATCATAATCATCCAGGAGGGCGTTGCCTGTATTGACTAGGAGGGTTGCCCAGGTCAGGGCATTGCCCGTGAGATGTGATATCATGAATCCCACCTTTGCTCTTGGGGTAGAAAAGTAGTATGGCTTAAAGGTAAAATGTACCAAACATGAATTAAGGAAGGCACGGAGGGTTTTTGAAGAGCCATCGTATTTGTCGACTACTCCTCCCAATAAGACACTTTCTTTGGCTGCAGAATCACGAGATAAGACTAACTGCTTCAAAACGGCGTTCTCTGCCTTAAGGTTCTGGACCTCAGTGATAAGTTCCTGCATACCTCGCATGAGGTCTTGCACCGCGGCTTCCATCTCTGTATTTGTTTCGGTTTTAAGGTGTCTCAATCTGTCACAAGTCTCTCCCCTTCTCACCCGTTTCTCTTTGCTTGCAACCTTCTTGGATGTGTTCTTTCGTACGGTCTGGGATTTGTACAAGCCAGTGTGCAGGTCTTCGGATTCCAGCGTGAGGGTTGCAAGTCCTACACCAACTAGCGTTCAAATATACAGGACCGGGAACCAGGAAGGAAACAGTATCTAAGGTCGGAGGCACGGAACGCCGTGACCCGAGCACCGGAGGATTCCAGGAAGAAAGGCACAGAAGGGGGTAGTTCAAGGAATGGGAATGGGAAAAGGAGGTAATCTAGGATATGGGACAATGGGACTCGGAAGGAGACCCAAGCGAGCTCCTACAACACGCGTCTGAACACACTAAGCGGTAACGTTGAGACGCGCAGGGGCGTGACTGTTTTGTAGGAAGTTGAACGTAACGCGTAAAGGCTGGTAAGTTATGTTTCGTATCCAACGGCCATGTTGGAAGGATCACTGAATTCAGTCCTCTATGGGTCAGGGACCTTGAAGTCCAGAACGGACGTAATCAGCGGTTCATGACACTCCCTTTAGCACAAAGCTCTTTGGGTATGATGTCAGAAGGCAAAGACCACTTTCCACAAGGCCAGGAATTGTATCCCTTAAATCAGGCTTACTTCTGTCCTATCACCTGTGGACTTGTGCCTATAGAAGAGGGGATTTCCCACTCAGGTTCATCTTTGCACTTCAGCCCTTTAAGAACAATCTGTTGGACACTGCTGGCAGAGCAGTCCTTTTTCAAGCCCTTCCGTTGTCAGGTGAACATAGGTGTTCGAAGGTAGAGGCAAGCTCTGCTCCCTAACCTTTCCCAGGGCACATTGGGGGTGAGTTGCTACTGGAGCAAGGGCTGCTTCTCTGTCAGCTTCCTAGGACATCACTGTAGGTGTAAGACACCTGTGTTTGGGAGAATGAGAACAAGGACTTATCTTATCCCTGAGCGTCTGGATTGGGACGAAGCAACTGGAGAAGCCAAGCAGCTGGTCTGCTGCATTTCAACTGCATTCAAACAAACAGAATCTGTAGTGCTGCCTTTGGCACATCTTCAAACTCTTCAGACTGCTGTTGCTGCATTCTCGAATCAGGGCGCCAGCCGCTCTGTGCCAGCTGAGTACACTGTGGTTTTTGAAGAACTCAAACCACCATGTGCCTCAATTTAAACCACACACAACACCTGCTCCCCATCTGTACCACCACAACTTGCAGCAGCTGAACCGGATGTCAGACATTCACACAGCGCCAAGAGGTCTGGTTAGCCAAGAACAGCGGGAAGGTATTGACTACCACTGCCCCCATTGATCCATCTTTGGGTCCTAGAGACTGGTTAGGTCACCATTAATCCCTTTTCTCAAACAAGAACCGATCCTTTTACAAACATTGTGTTTATTGATTGCCTTTCAACTCTATTTAGCCTGTTTCATTACCACCCCCCCCCAAGTGCTGCATCCTTCTATCTCTTGCATATTCTGTGTTCATTCCACAGGGGTGGGTATTTGTAATATATTCTATTTGATTATTTTTGCATATGGTGCATTTAATTAAGGTCTATCCATTTTATAGAACCTTCTTTTATTTTGGGCTGTTGTACTTTGCTGCTTGGGTTGCTATGGTTTCACATTCATACCTCCCTTAAGAGTAAGGCCTGCTGTGGTGGGTCAGAAGGAGGATACAGATCTTCCATTTTATGGTTATTCTTTATTAAGAGAAAAGTTAAAACTCCTAACCTTCCCTATACCACGGGTTGTCTCGAACGAACAAAAACTAGATAGGGTGCTTGTCAGTGAGTCCAAAAGGAAAATCAGTCCACTGTCCAAACTATACTAACCTGACCCTACCACTACAACAATAACTAAGGCACAGGAGAATTACTCCCTTCTCCTGTGGGCTGGTTTCACACCAGGTTCACTTCAATAAAGTATTCATAGGTAGTTCTTAATAAATACTTGTATGAAGTCATATAGTTCAGATACTGGGTTCTTCAACTTTACAACCATCTCTTTTACTGGGTGGTTCTCTTTTTCCTTTTTATTCTCCTCTCTGGTTTTATATATTCGTATCCCCCTTTTTCCTTGGGATTATTCTGTTACTTCTTGGTTAGCCAAACTCTACTTTCTCTTTACTCAATGTCCAATCCTTCTCTTGACTGGAACTAATGAGATTGTTCCCATAATGATTCTCCTTCTCTCTATTGACTTTTGTCACAGTCTTGCCTGGGACAAGGGCCAGCGTTCCAATTATGTTTCTCTGTTTCTTCAAGTATTTCACATGATTTACTCTGACTGGGATGAGTAGGAGCATTCCAGTTATGATTCTCGCTCTTCTTGCGCACTTCCAACACTTCTTCTGTACTGGGACGAGTATGATCTTCCCAGTCGTTATCTTCGGTTCCCCAGCCGGGTCTCCCGCTCTCCCAGTTACCTTCGTATCTCAGGGATAATTTCACTGGGACTTCTGTCAGGACGGGACCCCATTTGTTGAATGTCAGGTTGGCTTCTCGGCTCTTCACTTTTCTTTCACCTGCAGCAGGCGCATGCAAGTGGGTTCTACTGCCACAGTTCCTGGCCCTGCTCCAGGTGAGTGCGCCCTTCATTGCCCCTCCATTCTCCAATACTTGTATTTTTTCCCTCTGTTCTTCGGTTTATTTTTTTAAGCACCTTTTCGTGCCCGCATCCCCCAAACCGCTACAAATGGGTTTTTTTCTGCCTGACCCTTCCCTGTGGTCATCCTGACCTCTGCCCGCCTCTCCTGCCCGTGATTGGCTGACACATGTTGATCCCTGCCCTTTTAACTGAGTGCCCAAGGCAGCCCCTCCTCAGCGGCCATCCGGCTAAGTGCCAGAGACAAAGGGCAGCTACCTACTGAGCACCCCCACTCCATGAATGCCGGTGTTTGCCTGGGACGCCTGACACAGACAACCTACAGCGACTTATAAGTTAAGCATGGGTGGAGAGTACTGTACTCCAGTAAAACCCCACCACCACTTACTACCTCATATCATATACCTACATGCATTTAGCCTAATTATGTAAATTAGCCATATTCCTGCATTTAGCCTAATTGTGAATGGCAGCCATAGTTTTGCATTTAGCCTAATTGTGAGAGGTAGCCATACCTTGCTTTTAGCCTAATTGTGAGAGGTAGCCATATTTTGCATTTAGCCTAATTGTGTAAGGTAGCATATTTTTCATTTAGCCTAAGTGTGTAAGGTAGCCATATTTTGCATTTAGCCTAATTGTGTAGGGTAGCCATATCTTCGGTTTTGTTCCCTTTTGTGCTAGTTGGCTATATTTCGTATTAATTTAGCACTTCGATAGCCTTTGAAATTTAGCACTGCTCTTTGTAAATAGATGGAACCCAGAATGTAGACACTGTACAGCTAACCCATTTTCTCCCCTCACATACTGCACCTTCATAACTTAGCAGAAGGCACAGGCTCCTTCCACACACCTTGCACTCACTTATAAGACAAACACTACTGCAGAACACCTCTGCCATTAGTATGAAGCTACCTTTAACAACATACATTCAACTGTAGCTGCTCACAAAATTCTCCATCTCCTTAAACACAACACACCCCTGTTTAGTTCATAGTTTATCTCCGCTGTGCCCATCCACCCACCATTCAGAAAAGTGTGACTAGCAGGGTCTTGGCCACCCTCACATAACTTTAATGGCTGAAATGCACATACACATAATAGTACCTCCCAACTTCTCCCAAATTTTGACTCTGTTCCCTCAGAGGGCGTTCAACCATCAGCGCTTTGGGACCATAATCATTGTGAAAGGCGCTATGCAAATGACAAAATGAATGCTCCACAGTGCCTTCAGGTAAGTGGTGTCAGCATGGTTTATGACTCCCAGTCCACCGGAGTTCGGTCACGCCACCACTTCTCACTCGGGCGCTCTTCGGATACTGGGCCTCATTACGAGTTTGGAGGCAGCCATGCCCTTAATAAGGGCATGGCTGCCTCCAAACTCGGGTCCGGGTTCCCTGAATGGGGAAATACCGGGACATTCAGACCTTGGAGGGCCCGGTATTTCCCCATTAGGGAACCCGGACCCAGACCATCCCCATTCCCA
Source organism: Ambystoma mexicanum (assembly GCF_040938575.1). Classification (NCBI taxonomy): domain Eukaryota; kingdom Metazoa; phylum Chordata; class Amphibia; order Caudata; family Ambystomatidae; genus Ambystoma; species Ambystoma mexicanum. The sequence goes on along the minus strand of NC_090924.1, from coordinate 124,127,941 downwards.
TTCCCATTCCCATTTGAGCCCCCATAGGGCTCAATGGGAATGGGAAGAATGCTAACAATGGGCCCGTTGTTAGCATGCTGGGCCGCTCGCGGGACCCGCTAAAGACGTCTGGTGAAACCAGGCATCCAGAGCGGGTCCCGCGAGCGGACCTCATAATAGGGTGGTAAGGGGTTATCGGCTCCGGCACATTTACCGGTGCCATTAACCCCTTACCGCCCACCTCGTAATGAGGCCCACTGTGTCAGTACTTGGCTTCTCTCGCCTTAAGATTTCCTGGACACTAGGACCATTAGACAATCGCCCATTATTCATCCTCTTACCATGCTTTACACTAAAACACTCCCAGCTGTGGTCCCATTGAAGGGGCAAGGACTACTAAGCTTGCAAATGGTTGAGACCCTCTAATGCACAAGTCCATCCACTGGACTGGGCACCAGATTTAGAGGGGAGACTCACAGTGTAGTTATCTATACCCACTCCTTACGTTATTAAGGAAAGCGAAGGAGAGGAAGGCAAGGATGGCCTGCATGAATAAGTGATATCACAACAAGACAAAGCATATTTGCAAGCGCTTTCTACTACATCGGTCCTGCCTGCTGAACTCTTGCAGAAAACTATTTCTTTGTTGCATAATTGAAAGCGAGGAGGGATGGAGATCATTTTTTCCCAAACAATGGCTATATTTCTTGGCAAATCGTGCAGTTATCAGTGCACATGAAAAACAACCCCTGCAAGAGCAATATATGTATGTACTTAACCTAGCAGTAACCAGATCCCATCCACATTAGCAAAATGGTTGCAAGTAATATGAACCTTCAATTGTTTAAATCCTCCCTCAAGGGCAATAACAAAATTAATCCAAATATACGTGTGGGCAGAAGCTGCAGAGGCACAGGCTTAGCAAAGTAGTGAGGGTTGGGATTCCACTCTGGAAACCTACTGCAGTGAACTCATCAAGTGGCATCTGCAGGCAGGTGGCTGCAGTGCAGAGGTGGGTGGCACTGGCTGGCTGCAGTCCTCTCAATTTTAAGGGATTAGAGGCTGTAAGAAGTGCTGCCGGTCTGCTGAGGGCAATGTGTGCAAGGTCACCACATATATAGGGCAGTGGCCAAGTTGTCTACTCCTGTGCTCTCAGTCTGCAAAGAACGCATCTGAAGTAGGTATCAAATATGACCTGCACTGCCAATACACGATCTCCTGACCTGGCATCTCCTGACCTGGCAAGAATAGCAGCCATTAAATGAGACAGGGCTGTCAGAGGTTTTTGCAGGACATGGGACAAAACATTTGGTGGGGCCCTACCCCATCGCCCATCTTAGAAGCAGCTTCCGATCAATCTCTCCCACATTGCCTCTGTTAATTCGTCCCCATCTACCCCACAAGTGCTTAACGTCTCCTGCTGTATCTTCCTTCCCTCCACTTTCTTTTATGATGATATGAATTCAAATATTTGAGGTAACACTTGCTACTGCAGTGTTGTCTTGGTTACACAAATCAATGGTACTAATTTGGCCATCAATCACGAAAGGTAGAATGACTGAGTCAGCCTGCCAGAGGTCGAACATTCAACTGCACACAAGTCTCTATATATTATACCCTGTAAATTTCCCTCTCTGTATATTATACCCCGCAGATTTCCCTCCACAAAACAGACACTGCGTGCATGGCCCTATGGTATAATCCAAGTTAACTGTTGGAAGCAAATTATTTCTCTTTTGACAGACAACCGTAACCCTACAAGTGAATTACCTACCGAGTAAGAACATTGTGAAGACCATTAAATCGGGTAATGCTGAAACTACTGCCCACTTTTTCAGCTAACTTGTTCACTCACACTTCGATCCCTCTAAAAAACGTAGAAACAAAGCGCTCAAGTGATATTCTGAGTTTTTAGTTCATCCCATTTTGGGCTGGGGTGGCGGCGGGAAAAGGTGCCAGAGTCATGGGGCAGGAGGGTTAGGAAATGAAGCTTGGGTGGTGGGGCAGGCAGTAAAAGGGTCTGGGAGTGGGGTGAGCTCAGGAAATAGTTCCGGGGGGTGGGGGAGGCAAGGGAAACAAGGAGGGGCGGGGTGGGAAATGGGACCACAGCGGGAAAAGGGGGATAGGGGTGGGGTGTTGGGGGAAGAAAAGGGGCCGGGGAGAGAGGGGGTAGGAAAAGTGGTCGGGGAGGTCAAGAAATGGTTCTGGATGGCAGCGGCTGGGGGGAGGGGGGTTGCAAGGGGAACAGTGTTGGGAAAGGGGGGTTTGGGAAATGGGACCGGTGGTGGGAAAAGGAGCTGTGGGGGGGAAAGGAGGGGGAGGGGCTGGAGGGCAGGAAAAGGGGGGCCCTAATTGTGCCAGGTGTGAGGGCGAGTTGAAATGGGGCCAGGGTTGCTGTGCAGGGAAAAGTGGCCGGGCGGCGGGCAAAGAGGCTGGAGTGCAGAGAAAAGGTGCTGGAGGGCAAAGAAGAGGGGCTGGAGCTGGCGGGTGGGCGGGCGAGACAAAGGGCTGGAGGGAAAGCAGAGGCGCTGGAGGGACGGAGAAGGGCGAGAAAAGATGGAGGCACTTGGAAGGAGAGGGATGTCCTGGTATTTTGTGGATGGTGGCATGAGGAAGTGGGAGAGAAAGTGGGCTTGTGGTATTTGGGACAAGGTGAGAAGAGGGGCTGGGGCTGGAGGGTGAGAAGAGGGGTGAGAGGGCGAGAACAGGAGGTAGAGGGGGTAGAGGGCAAGACGAGGAGGGGTGAGAGGGCGAGACGAGGAGGGGTGAGAGGGCGAGACGAGGAGGGGTGAGAGGGCGAGACAAGGAGGGGTGTGAGGGCTAGAAGAGGGGCTAGAGGGCGAGAAGAGGGGCTAGAGGGCGAGAAGAGGGGCTAGAGGGCGAGAAGAGGGGCTAGAGAGCGAGAAGCAGTAGAGGGCGAAAAGAAGGGGTAGAGGGCGAGAAGACAGGGTAGAGGGCGAGAAGAGGGATGGTGAGATGGGGTATCCCCTTCCCTGTAACACCTTTACCCCCATCCTACCAGACAGGATACTTCGGAAGCCCCCACCCCTTTTAAAACACTAACACTTTCCCACGGACAGCTCGCTATGAGAGAAAATGGACTAATACCCGACATGTCCCAATACAATGGTCAGGCAGGGTCAGGCAATTCCTGACCATCACGCGCACCTGACTTCCATTACACTTCCCCACACGGATAAAAGGCGGAGCACGAGATCACACTCTGAGCAAAGCACACGAGGAAGCAGCCGTAACAAAAAAAGGTAATAGATCAGAGCCTGTAACTTATCTCATTACTTGGCAACTTGCGTAAACTATTTTGCAAAATAATAAAAAACTTTTTAATGGTGTGGTCAAATGCGAATATCCTTTCGCCTGTTCAAATGGGATTCATGGAAGGTCTTGGTACCAACCATCGAGTACTAAACTTATATTTGTGTGCAGTGAAATTCTAGTACAGTAAACAGGAGCTTTTGTATCTGACACACATGGCCTGGCTACGGCTTTCGACTCAGTTGAACACAATAAGCTATGGTCACAGCAAATAGATATTGGCATCTTGTTAGACATTATTCACAAATTGCTGCACTGCATCAGACAAACATAGCAGTAATGAGACATGCGAGAGATGATGCTACAGCCCCCCTTTACAAGGTTAAAAAAAGTGTAAGACAAGGTTGTGTTTTGGCACCGATTTGCTTTAAGTTATTTACTAATGCTTCATTTGAAGGACTGCTAACAAGTAACACGAATGTCCCGCAATTTAACAATACTTAAGCACCAATCGTAATATACGCTGATGACAATGTTCTGTTAACGCACATTCTAAGATCTCTTCGTTTGCTATTAAACAAATGCTCTCAATATATGTCTGAAAGAGGCCTAAAAGTAAATCTAGATATATATGAGATGATAAGTGGGACAAAATATAATTCATAGAGCACTAATCCTCTTGTGTTTGCAGTAAAGCCTTTCCATAAAATTATCAAACTATCAATCAGTGAAATTGTGCAGAAGTCAGCCGGGTTGTCCAATGCCCTCTTTTTTTGTAAATGTGAACAATCTTGCTCGTCTGCCATGTAGAAGGTAAAGCTCTGTGCAGAAATACAGCACTTAATATGTTGGCATCGAAGAAAGCCCATATGATCAGCCAATTCTTGATATGTTGCAAAGGCAGAGTATAAGGAACTGTGCTGCTGCCCACTCGGTGCAATTCAAGGGCCCCCCTCTTTCATTTCAGCCTAAGTAAATGTTAAGAGGCTCAATGGTTTTATCCTTCAAAAGGTAAATGATTGCTCTGCAGTATCATCACCCAAGTACAGGCTGCTACAATTAGACCACACCTTCTCTGTAATCAGTGTCTCAAGGGTGGGCCTCCAGGGATCTGGAGTCAATGTCCTACATTTTGTTTGCCACCCCAGCAATGTTTGGGGCTTGAGGATGCTCAAGCCCTGTATAGAATAATGCCTCTGCCAAGGCCATTCGCAGGGCTTCCGGAGGGGTGTCTACTTCACAGGTGTGGGTTGAGGGCGCTGGAGTGCTTAATGTAAGGTATTACCTTGGCTCAGTGCCTGCAGCCAGAGGTTAGCTATCACCTTGAATTGGACCGCAACATCCCCCTTAATTCCATCCTGGTGTTGGGGTTAGGGAAAGTCCTGAAGTTTACGGCAAACAGCCCTTCTAGCAGACATCTATGAGCTAAAGTGAATTTAACAACATCTATGGGATCCTCAGGATCAGGACCACGAATACTAGCACACACATGTTATGAGTCACCATTCCCATAGGTCCCACTTCTCATACTAGACACGGCCATCACATAGATAATGTCATCTCTAACCTGTATGAAGGTGAAGTAAGTAAGCCCCCATAAGGGACTTCTCTGCATGTTAATTGGGTTCCCTTTAGGGCGCACAGTGGCTCAGGGACAAGCACCTCACTCTTTTAGGACTGTGCAAGGATGACATGGAATCCGTTTGGAAAATTTGGAGTGGCAGGTGATGACGATCTGGGGCAATTGGGCCATTTCAACACCCTGTGGGGTCCTGTGTGGTCCTGAGTCTCAGAATACGTCTTGAGGCTGTGCTGCTTGGTGGGATAGAAAGGGACTGTTCAGGTACAATACTTTTTCTGCAGACTCTGCAATATGCCCCTAAGGGCAAGAAACACAGCCCAACAATTGTTGGGTGCAAGATTGATTGACAGCAGTTGACGGTTTAATTAAAGGGCCCCTTTATAGCTGCTTCTGTGGGGGCCGCTCATAAGAAAAATGGGGGGCAGAAAAACAACAGAGTGGTCTTTTGTACTGACATCAAAATTCTCCAATTTAGGGGCCCAGTGGCTTCTGACCAAATCCATTATGGGTCTCCTCCTTCCCCCATCCCCATCCCCATCCCCATCAACCACCCCTAGTTTTCCTGGTCAGGTGGCAGATGACATGTTTGCACACTGGATATCCGGGGAGATGTCAAAATGTTCTTCCTGGGGGCCATCATCCCCTTACAGACATTACATCAGAGGCATTGGTGGGGTAACTATGTCCTTGACCAAAGTAAAATTTGTCCAACTTTTGGATAGTGTCCCAACTCTTTTTGAAGATTCTTTGTGTGTCCGTTCTAGGGAGGTATCCGGGATTCCTATGTGGAAGTGGGGTTTTATGATCAATCCGATCTAGAGAATGAGCAGCTGAGAAAAGTAATAATGATTGTGTCAATTCCTTCTTATGGACTGGTAATCCAGTAGCCAACTTTGTTTGCCACTTGTTTTACCCTATTGTAGCCCTCCATGTTTTTGCAGGAATTTCATAGTTGCACTCGAAGCAGCAAACCTCATGACAAATGGAGGTTTCCTTGAGGGTCAGATAGAAGAGTTTCTATTTCCTTAATAAGTGCATTTGTTTAAACAATTAGTGCCATACGTGTGGTTGATTTGATCCTGCTGTGGGCAGGAGATTGAAGATGCAGATCCTTGAATTTGGAAATTATTAGGGCAGATAACCAATAAAAGGCAGGAAAGTCACTCTGAAAATAGTGTCAAGGAAAATGCAAGGGTCTACAAGAAGGTACCAGACTAGAATTCATGCTCCTTTGCTGCCTTCTCGGACTACCCAGACTGCCCCCTCTTGGCTCAGCTTTGCACCGCTTTCTTCTGAAAAGATTTTAAGAAATCACAGCCAGGCTGATGGGGGGGCACAGGGGCATTCCCTCATGGCAGAATGTGAGCTTTAGGGTCTTAGCGCGGGTAAACAGTGTAGCAACCTGTACAGGCTGTTTCATTTGGCTCTAAACGGAGCTTATGAAATGGGTGCAAGGCTGGTGGGTGGGGCAGGCAGGTGGCCGATTCCCCAGGCAGCACCTGAGGAGCTTCATGGTCCTCGGGCTGGTGAACAGTGATGTAGCCAGCTCCACCTTAATGTTGGGAACATGAATGGGGCTATAGAAGGTTGGTAAATCTGATAGGCAGTGTATCAGCCATATTGGGGGCACTGAAGACATTCCGCACTTAGTGTTGGCCTGCATAAAATACATTCATTTGAGGAGGAAGCTGTTGTGACCAATGTTCTTAAAGTGCATAATATAAATTCTCGGTCACACCCTAGCAAGTTACTGATGAAAGCAGGGCGACGCTGATGTAAACTATGAAGTCACACAAAAGCAGCTTTGTAATGAATGCTCAGACTAGTGTGACCATTTTTTAGGACTGTATGGTTATGGAACTTTGAAATGTAAGGACATGAACTGCATTTTACATTTTGTACTCAGGTGTGTGGTTATTGGTAAAAACATTGTTTAGTTGCGGTTCCTTCGGTGTTGCTCTGTGCATTATGGCCAAGTACAAAGACTATTGATCAGAGTGATTTTTCTAATATCCCTTCGCTTGTCATTTTGAGGTGCAGACTAGTGTAAATATGCTTACCTGAGAGGTGGTGTTACTAAGCAATGTACCCATTTCGCAAAGAACAATGAATAGTTAATTGCTCATTTTCTGCTGACTGTGTGAATGCAGGCCCCTATAGAGTATGTTCAGTTTAAGAAGCATAATGTGCATTGGGTCATTTTGCTTTGGGAGGGCACTTTGATGTGAGCATGACTATGTCCTTAGCCGATTACATAATGTACTCTTCTTGATTAAAGTTATTTAGCTATTGAGGCATGTCACCGGCAATGATGAGGTCAAATCTTAAATTGTAAGAAAAAAAAAAAAAACGAACTAATTTAGATAACAAAAATGTTTCTTTCACAAAGTCTCTGGTTCTTTGTCTTTCTCTCAGTTGGCCTGTGTTATGCCTAGCAATTATTCTATCTCAGTTCTCGATCAGTGCCCCGTATGCCGCGCTATGGAGACTGAGAGGCCTTCCGCTCACAGAATACTTTTTAGTTTGGTTCTCTTCGGCCTTCTCAGCCCCACACACTTTCCCTTGTGCAGTGTCACAACCACAACTTCCAATAATGAATTCTCTTTGGTTTGATCTCTGTGTGCCTCCTGCACCGCATTGTCGAGGGACTGGATTTCCAACCCAGAACACACATCACCTTGGCTCTGGCTCTCTTACGGCATCTCAGTGCCACACACTTGCCTTGTGAGAGATCAGACTGAAACTTTGACTGAACCATTCCCACTGGTTCGTTTGCTCCCAGCACCTTTTGTGGCTGGGAGTGGCTGTACTTCCACTCTCAGAATACAGTTCAGATTGGTTAACTATTGAGGTCTTCTCCGTCCCTAGGTACAACAGTACTATCAGGTGTGCTCTGATGATTGGGAGCCCTAAGCGTCTAGTTCAGTTGCAGACCCTGTATATTTGTATACCTTAGTGCCATGGCCTTCAGTTTCCACGCCGAATAACATTTTGCTTGTGATTGTTATCTTAACACCCTATTTTTTTTAAAAATCAGATTATATCCTTCTTATCATTTGCCTTCTAAAGTTTCAACCATCTGCAACGCTCCCTGGAGGAAGAATTGCTATTCTTCGGAGTGAAGTCAATCTTCTCAATGGCATACAGTCAACCCTTGGGACTCAAGCAAGTCATCCTGCCCTTCCTGCCTGACTGTATTTAAGGAGGACGTAAACGTAGACCAACTATCCACCTAATGCAGTTCTACTTTATCCTCTATTCTCTCCGCCATGTTCTTCAACATCCTCATCAAACTCACAGGTTATCTTATAGATAACAGGGTCTTATATCTACATCAATCAGTTGAACACCACAGCTGAAAAAGACAGGTCTCATTTTCTGGAGCACTGGGATTCAAAATAACTATTTTTGGGCATCACTTCACTACCTAAACAAACCCGAACAAACACTTCTGCAACTTTCTTGAACTGACCCCCAAACCCCTGTACAAAACTATAACAGCCGTAGCAGTCGGTGGTAGGCATAGGCTCAACCTTAGTAGCTAGTACAAAATCATCCATAGGCTTCAGCCCCGACAACAAAGTACACGATGATCCATAGAGCAAAAATGCTGTCAAAGGAGTTCAATTCAAACTGTCTGGCAACAAAATTACAAATATATAATTTGACCTACATTCAGTTGTGCTTTCTGGACCATATTATGGGAATGCACCAACAGAGCTCTACAAATCTTGCAATATTAAAGGTTTCCACAGATGAGTCATAAAAGAAGCTGCTGCCCGTTGGTTCCAGGCAGCTCCTTTTTAACCAGATCACTTCCCTGCCACTGTGGTCCTAAACATATTAATAGACTCCCAACAGAAGGCCATTGCCCTATCGGGCATATGTACAAGCCACCCCCTTAGCACAAAGGGGGTGCACACTACATCTACAGCAGAGGCATGGAGACAACGCACACAATGTGCCCCGAGGCCAAACCCGCCACTATGGGCACAGGGTTCAGATCAGTTCCCAACAGCTGATGAGAGTGCAATATTTGCTTATTTAATCTGCATACAAACAATCTGCGTGCTTATGACAAAGTGACTAGAAGCATGGATATTATCAACAGGCTCTTGGTTGCTTTATTATTTTAATGAATAAAACTCACTGAGCAGGATGTCAAGTGATCACATGCCAAAAATAGGCGGGCTTGAGAAAGTCAAGGAAAATAAGGGGTCGGTGGGGCAGTTAACCGGGTTCACGCCATAGGGCCTTGTTCCAATGCATGTAGATCTTCTGTAATCTATGTGGAAACTGAATGCATGTGTCTCTGTAAATTGGGCAGTGCATTTGTGTCCAGTCATTCTTGCATAGTCAGTTAAAGGAGTACTGTTTAGTTGGGTAGTTTCCATTTTCTAGGGGCAATCTCCAAGTAAATAGATTCTTCCAAAGAACTAGATCTGCTCAACAGTCTCACTTTCAGACAGTGCTCTGTGTTTTAAAAACTACGGTTCGCAGTGTTGAGCCGCCTGGAGAATCTAGTTAAGTCCTGAAGTAGAAGCCACTGGCCTCTGATCCTGTACATTCCAGACTGACTTGCTGCTTCAAAGGACCACGTTACTCCTGTTGTCCAGCATTTATATTCATGGATTCACATGCTCATGAAAATTCCCGCTTGTCAGGCTGGGAATCCTGGATACAAATAATGAAGCAGTTTTGCTTTATATTAAAAAAATTAAGAACTGCTTGGTACTTGTATAGTCTATTGCTGTCACGTTTGGTCAAATTGCCCCAGCCAATAACAGTGGTCCTCCTTAGGTCCACACTGGGCAGCTATCTTCAGATTTAAAAGTCAACGTAATGTGGCAGTAGGAACCAATTAAGAGCTGTAGATGGGTAGGCGGGAGGGTTGCATGTGCCTGCATGAAAGATAACAATGCTGGAGAACAGGAGTTACAGGTAAGTAACTTGGTCCTTCTCCAGCATTGGATCTTTCATGGGTTCACATGCTCATGAATATGATTATATAGCAGTACATGCACAACAACCAAAGGGAGGAGGCATAGGTCTCAACAGAAGCATTGGAAACTCACCCCTAGAGCACTTACCACTAGCAAAAATGATGCGAAGCACCACCTGGCTGATACGTCCTTACTCCATGACAAAGGCATTACAGCATTGGAATGGTTCATACTAAGAAGAAGGGATTTCCATACACAAAACCTTCGCAATAGAACTTATAAACATCATTGTGTACAACAACGACTTCCGGTTCAACAGTCAATTTCAGGGACCTCGATGGGCTCAGCATTAGCTCCCTATTATTTTGAGAATACCTTTGTCCTGGAACACCGACACTGGAAGAACAAGATCAAAAGTTGGCTAAGGTATATAGACAATATTTTTGGTATTTTGTACGGTATGGAAGAAGAACTACTACAATTTTGGGAATATATCAATCTATGTAACGAAAGAATTAAATTTACCATCGAGATTGGAAAACCAAAAATCAAATTCCTGGATGTGACAATTGAACTGACAGAAACTGGGTTTAACACTATCATCTTCAGAAAAACCACAGATGTGAATAGTTCTCTGCACTACAATAGCTTCCACCCAAGGCACCTGAAAGAGCATTTACCGTATAGTCAATTACTGAGATTGAAAAGAATTACATCTGATGCAGGGAAACTACAAGATGAATATGAAACTATGAAATCAAGATTTTTGAACATGGGTTTTCCGGAAGCAATTCTTGATAAAGCTATACTCAGAACGGAAGGACAGAGTCGTGAAAATCTCCTAGGAGCTAAAGTGAAGAGAGACAAATCAAAACTAATCTACACACTCAAATATTCTAGCCAAAGTTTCCAAATCAAACGGATCATTAACAAAAATTGGGACTTCATAAAATCTGACCCGAATCTCAGCCACCAATGTTGCCATACAAGAGAGGAAACAACCTACGTGACAAACTCATTAAAGCTGAAAAAACAAAGAAAACATCACAAAGAAGTCTCAGTATACAAAAATGTGGCACATTTCCATGCCTAAATTGCCAACATTGTTCGAACGTGATCAAAGGCAACCATATTCGGCATCCGAATACTGGGAAAAAGATACCCTTGAAAAACTATGCAACTTGTGACACCAGGAATGTGATTTACACTATACGTTGCCCATGTGGACCTGTAACATAAAATCACCAGTGTTCCGTCACTTTAGGGACAATCATCATAATATCTCGCAAATGAGAGTGACCATCCTTGAGGTGGTGCATCCGCTCCCAAGGGGAGGTAATCTACCCAAAATATTGTCCCAGCGGGAATTGTTTTGGATCCACAGGTTGGACGGCATGACACCCTTAGGTCTAAATAAAGATTACTTACCTAGGCCCATTCCTTTGAATTTTCAAAAATAAAAAACACTATGTCTCTTCCCTCTTTCTTTTGAAACTTGGTAAACTCTACATAGTGGTAACTAGTTAGACGTCTTCCACTGTGGAACAGCATGCCATTGGACAGCGCAGCAAAACAACTTTGGTTCAAATCTGTACCTTACTACACTATTATGTATTAGATTGTGAACCCGGTAGGGGACAGCACCACTGATGTGTTAACATTTGTATGTATGCTTGTTACAGCGCACAAAACCCAGAGGTATCTAGGCGCTAGTTACATACAAGTGCTATTGCAAGAGGGAAGAAAAGTACATATACAATCTGGTAAGGCGTCACCACAATTTACAGTGAGTTACAACAGGCATGCATTTAAGGACATAATCAGGGTGGAAATACAGCTTGGGTGCAGCTCCACAATTTACAGGCTGCTGCAACATGCGTGCATATAAAAGGAAATGGACGGTAATGAAATACAACTGTAAAGCTTCTCCTCATTTTATGGGGAGCTACATCAGACATGCGTTTATGGACAAAATCAAAGCGGAATACAGCTTGGACGCAGCTCCAAAACTTACAGGTAGCTCAAACAGGCAGGCAAAAATATGTAATGTCATACAGTTGGAAAGCTTCACCGCATCATATGGGGAGAAACATCAGACATGCATTCATTGTGCGGACCAAGTTCAACGTGAGTGAGCAGGCGGTAGAGGTGGTTATACGGTGATCCGGCGGTATTGGTTGAAGGGTGACCTTATGTTAGGAGCCGAAGGCCGACTTTTGCAAGTGCATGGATCGAAGTCGCAACGTAGGCCAGGTGTTAGAGATGAGGTTTCTAACGTTAGTTATATTGGGTGTATCGGTTGTAGTGGAAACACATAGCAGAAAACGTGCAGTGCCAGGGAGACACGGTGAGGTGTAGGTAATGATGCCACTGGGATAGGTAAGGTGAGAGACTGTGGCCGGAATAGCTGCAGTATAGTGGTGCGGATAAAGTCGGTAGTTCAATGTACATGCGCAGAGAGGAGGCAATGCCCGGGCAGTGATGGTACACGCCCCGTAGAATAGTCGGCGCTCTCCTATTCATGTGGTTTGAGGTAATGTAGGATTTTGCGTGAGATTAACATCATGGATGAAGCAGGGGGTGGTGAAGAGCAGGGTGTCACGCTGAGTCGCCGTCCAGCCACAGACAAACACAGACAGGCCAAGAGCTTTACCCTAGAGCCCTCACCGGCGGAATGAGCCGGCTTCGCCTGCCGGCTACGAACAGGCCTAGGAGACAAGAAGGGCCCAGCCAATCACGGCGGATGCGAGGAGGCACTCCTCCCAGCTGATGCAGGGTGCTGCAAGGATGAATAAGACAGCCATCTTGATAAGGAGAACGATCAGCATACTCCAGTCCCGGAAAGGAGAATGTAAGTAGCAATAAGGTTGCAGAAAGCACGCCCTCGACTCCTGATATTATATCAAGGAGGGGGAGACGGACACAGACAGGACAAGAGCCTTACCCTTGAGCCTTCCCCGGCGGAATTTTATTACCTCTTTTCCAGATCAACATTTGTTTAATGCACAACCAATGTTTACACACACACACATCCCTAAAACCACAATCAATCCCATCAATCAAATCAGCTTTATTTCAGGAAAACTCCCATAAAAGCATAAACAATAAAAAACACAAACAATTCAATTGATCAATTATACATAAATACCAAAACAATGCACACATTTGCATAAAAATGCACGCTAGACAGAAAATTAAATTCTTCAAATGTTTACATGTCCAATACCAAGCAGTATCGATATAGCTTGCCACTACAAAAATAAATTCCAGATATAGTGTTATCTTACCTAATATGTGAGCATCAACTACAGCTCTTACACAATATTTGTTGAAGGTTGGTGTCAATTTCTTTCTAGCCTCACTGTATACAGGGTTTGTTAATAGAAAATTAACCCTACTGTTGATTGCGATGGGATGGAAGAACAACTTCTTACTGAATTAATTTTTGACCGTTCACATGTAAATTCAGCCACAGGGAAAATATCTAATGTCAATTTTAAAAAAAAGGACCTTTTCTTAGGAGGGGAGATTTTGTCCAGATTAGAGTTCTGCTGGGAATGAGGTCTTATGAACTAAGTACTGAGGAAATGTTGTTAAGGTCCGAGACATTTCGAATTGCTTTTCTAAATGAAACAACTTTACTCGATTTTTAACTTCTCTTAGATCATTATTCAAAATCACCTCAAATTTCTGTAAAAAAATACTAACCATTTTCACGTTTTTGTACCACTCGCACGCACGGCCACCTTGTGAGTGGATGAAATCCCATGGAGCATACTTTTCAGTGGAATCGATATGGAGCCAATACTGCACCAATTTAAAAGCAATTTTATTACTGATAGCTATGCAATCATACACCTTTTCCCTAAACCCTTAGGGACCTCTCTCTTTGTCTGCTCCATCACTATTTTACTCCAGTTTCTATTATCCTCTTATCTTTCCCTTTCCCTCACAGAGTGTGGTCTGGTTTACCCTGGGCGGGTCACAATACACCACTATGAGGACGGGCCTATGTGCATAAGATCACTAAAGTGATTTAGAGCATAGTAACATTTCTTAACATGGTCTCTTTATATGGCTGCATATGGACAGGTTATTTGTACCAGTCAGTAGTTCTGCAGTCTGCCCCTATTAGTTTACACCATTTTTTCTTTCAGTTCAGATAACTTTTCATGCTTGTGGAACATCACAGATCTCCAATAAATGAAAAATGAGCATGGATGAAGTGCACTGACAAATGCCATCGTAACACAACTACTCACCAAATTTTGTGGTTGCTGCAAAAGCTTAAGCAGAGCTGGATGGTTGTACCCTAAAATAAAAATAAAATTGGAAAACATTTTAACCCACCATAAATATATCGTTTTTTTAAAATGATGTATAAATAAACATTTATATCAATGGACTATACTATTTTCTTTCGTCTTATTTTGTTCTAAGTATGCTACTTTAGCAGAAAAATATAAATGTGCCATGGAAACATACAGCAGTGCAGAAAAGGCAGAATCCCTTTACAGTACAACAGGCTGTGTTTAACCCAGAAGCAAACACCCAGACAATGGTGAACCTTTAACTTTTAACACAGATACAGAAAAGTGGTTTCAAAACAGAATCAAATTCACAACGCATCAACTTCACAGCACATCACTACAGTTGTACAAGGGACCTCATAAAAAGAAAGGATGTTTTGCTCTATCAGTGATGTTTTCAGGTCAGGTAAGTATGAGACCCCCAGACCCCTTTTGTTTTGCATGTTAAGTAACTTTGGGTCTCACCCCAAGTTACCAGGGGAATCCAGACGTGGACCCCTTGCTCGCTGTTCTTAGAGAGGCACAGCTCCAACTCACTGATGAGGCCCGACTAGGCCGAAACATGTGTCTGGGGTTGCTGTTGGAACTCTTGTTCAGAGGAAAATTGCCTAGCATTTTGGTGCTGGACTGCCCCTGGACAGGACAAAGACTGATATATTTCCTCTGTGAAAGGGACAGTGAGCTAAAGACTTTGTTGAGACTCTCCCAGGGGCCATCCACCCAATAACCGGTCAATGGCCGTGTTTGTGCTGGTAGAGAGACTCCAGACCCCCTTTTGTTTTCTATACAGTTCATGTTCATATTGCATAATGTAATCCAATGTGGATACTGATGAAAAGCAAATGTTAGACACTGACATGGCTGTGTCTTCCACCTGGTCAACAATCTTCATATCATTGGAGTTGATTGTCCTCAGGGCTACTATTGAGTGTAAAATTCACAAGATGGCCGCCCTTTTTACGGGTGGTAGGTATTCAGAAGCTGATACAGATTTTATCTGTAAGGCATAACATTAATCTCTAACATCAGCTTCTACATTGACCCCCTCAATCCTTTCTTGCATCTTTGCCTGGCCGCACCAACTATCATGCGTCTGGGATTGTTGGTCAATTCTTGAATCAGAAGCTGTGCTCTTGGTTCCCGTCCCCCCCCCACCTTATTGTATTCTATCCTGTTCTTACTTGCATTAATTGCTGTGGGTCGGTCATCTTCACCATTAAATAAACACTCTATATCTCCCAGACCATGATCCATGGTGTCCACTCACCCTTCTTTTTGTCTATTGTGCGTTTTTGTCTTTTGTTTACACCTTGCATTACTCCCCTATCAATAGGACTTTCATCCGTATTCTCATTCTCAGATTCAACCAAACAGCTTTCTATATCACACCCCTTTATGTGGTTTCTCACAGGGAGTGCGGGGGTCAGTGATTTACTACCGAGTACCTGTACCACCTCACAGCCACTATTTTGTGATGTAACCAAATGCATTACTTGATCATTAGAATGAGCAACTTCTGCACTTCGATTGTCAAGGGTCACAATATTGAGATTCGTATTATCTTCACTAACAACCTATTCTTGCGCACTCTAGATTTTCTGCTGTACATAAAGGCTTGTGATGTAATCTCCTTTTTTTCCATTTACTTGGTTCTTTCAATTCTCTTCCAGCCACAACTGCACTTACAGAACAGGCGTTGGTTGTATTAGTTACTTTTTCCACTGCCATATTGTCATCTACAAGTTCTTGTCTAATTATAGTCGCAGTATTGGTGCCATGTTCCCTTACATTTTTTCTACCATGATTTATACTTCTATGTAAAAGAAGGGATTGTACATCTAGTTTATTTTCTAGCCTTTCACATTTCTCTACTAATGTGGAGAGTAGATTTTCAAAGACTCTAAACATGTCAGTCGACGACATGCTCACATTACACATGTCACTATCATTAAACTCATGTGCGACAGTAGGTTGGGATTGTTCACTACACACTACAGGTGACTTCTCTCCGAGGGGAGTGCAAATCTGACATCCACTCTAATGGATTGGAGTGTACCATCATACATGCCTGATCAGATACACACACTTCCTTAGAGTTAATGTTCAGTGGGCTAATAACACTATCAATTAGCTTTGTGCCCAAACAACATAGTGATCTATTTAAATCAGCCACAATATCTTGAACAGCACATTCTTCATCAATGGAGCTTAAATTGCTAATTTAGGTATAGTATGTTATAATTTTCACAGATTTTGTGGCAATGGTCGGTTTTACAATGATTTTTGGTACACACGTTCTGAGATAGCGGCGAGGTTGTCTAGGTTCCTGGGACTGCATTGCGGGGAAAGAAGGGCTAGAGGAACTCACCTCTGCTAACCAATCTACATTCAACCCCCCCTGCTTGTTTTACTGGCATACGTACAAATGCCACAGCCGAGCCAGCTCTAACAATCATCATCAGAAGACACTATATTTATGGCGGACATGATTGTGTGCTTTGTGGTTTTCACATATACAACTTAGTAATCAATGTAATATGCCAGCAGAGCAAAGCTAACCAATATGTTTTATACTGGCTTACCGCTACTTGCGTCAACCCAGCCTAAAGTGACTTCAAGCCTTCGTACCTTGTGTATCACGCTCATAAATCACTAGTGTGTTTGTTTCCAATTGCTCCCAGTTGTTGGCACCTTATCCTTTCACCCTTTCCACCCTGGACCCTCGACCCAGGAAACAGCGAACAGCACTTAACAAAAGCACTTTGCAAATGCACGCAGCCAGTTCCTTTTGAAGTTGTTTCCGGAAAGGAGGGATGGGGCCAACTGTATTTTCTAAAAAAGCGTTTGCCTAAAATAGTAATAGACAGAGATACAGTTATTGCCAAGAGAATCCTAAGACTCTGTGCAACTTTGTAAATCCGAGTGCCTTGATCTTGGGGAAGGGAGCCACAGAAGAGTTCAATTTTCTCCCTAATTTTACTTTGAACACCATTGAGTTGGCCAAATCCCATTCACACTGTTATTCTGTAGAAGTGAGGGCAAGCCTAGGTTTCGACACAGACAGATTTTTACTTTCCACTGACAGACTTAGACACACCTTAGTTTTCGTTAGGGAACATTCCCAGCTCAGAGTTAGGGTTGCAAAAGGTCACGCTAACCAGAAAGTCCAGTAAAATGTTAAAAATATTGCTAACAAACGGGATTATAGTCATATTTCCCACTGGAAAGTGTACAAACCTGCCTACAGCAACTCATGCCATGACAACCTACAATACGATACTCCTCCTGATGAAATCTATGCTCCACATGTGTGGGTGCAGCTACCTCACCCTGGTATGAGTGCTAGTGAACGTTTTTCACCCGGCGGGGTAGGCAGATCAGGCATTCACCCTCTAAATATGCCCCACATAGTGGTGGCAAAGCCAGGAGAGGGGGGGGCTTCTGTGCTGATGCAAAGGTGTCGGTTCCTAAACGTGTCCCCTGGTAGGCGCAGATCAGTTGGCAGCCCCAGCAATCTGCCCCACAGGGGAGAAGCCTTTATTTTATGTTGGAGGACACTCAAGGACAGACAATGCCAGGGCGGCACCCCAAAAAAAGATCATCCCATAGAAAAAAGATTATCCCTGGCTCTAGGAGAATGCTTTGCGGCTAACGGTGGGTGGTGTGGATAGGCCACATGGCGTGGTCCATTTCTCCAAAAAATAATATTGCTGCCTCCAGTGGGAGCCTCCTCCCAGGGGGAGCAACTCATCTGATCTGCCACCCCAGGGTGAAAGCTCTCTTTCTGTGTGGTGGACTGCAAGGCCCTGTGACCAGTGCTGCCATCCACAACCAAATCAAGTCCATGGGCTCTAGTTGGGGGTTTGGGGGGTATCTTTACTCTGCTGCATCGCACAACAGAAATCCTGATTGGGGTGTGGGGGGGATTTTTGTGAAGGAGTCCTCTGGGCCACATGGCAGGGGAGTTATACTGCAAACACAGCTGCTCACATTCCCAGCGGCTCCACCAGCTTTCCTGCATTCATCCATGATGTCCTCATTCCAGAAGGCGTGAATCTACTGCCTGTGGACGCGGGATGGGCAGCAGAAAGTGGGTTGGCGGAAACACCACACGCAGAAACAAAATTAATTGGCCCTATGGAGGATCTGGATGACCAGGTCCTGCACATTTCGGATTTGAGCTTGGTCTCTAGGTGTCTCGAGGTGTCTGGAGCATGTATTTTTTTTTTGGTTCTACCGCGCCGGAGCACGCAGGCATCAGGGCACCACATGTACATGCAGAATCAAATTAGACACACAGGTCACAGGACAACATTAGTCTATAGATTTTCAGGAGGGCTTTGGATTATGGGTTTTGGATTATACCACTGGGTATGGAGATCGATGTGAACATAAAGTGAAGACGGGTACAGATGATACTAGGGGTGTTTTTTTTTTAACAGATTATGCACTACAAACTAGGTGAATGAAGATGCTTTGAAAGGCTAGTGAATTTGATTCTATTTTGGGACCTGAGCTGCTGCTTCCTTTAAATTCATTTCAAAGCTATGCCTGGTTCAAGCGATGCTGAAGGTTGGGGTAACAACCCCCCCCTGGTTCCAGTATTGCTGTCATGATCTCTGCTTCCAAAAGGTCAGGGTTTTCCCAACTCCCTTGGAAGCAGATCCATAACCCAGGTTCCGAGTGCCAACCAGTCCCAATTGGGACCTTTTGGACCCAGTCCTGGCGCCAGTGGCACCAGGCTCATAAATATCCCCAGTCCCAGCGCTGGAAGCGCCGGGCTCATAATGCTTGGGTGGACTTACCTGCAGCAGACCATGCTGCTTACTTGCCTGCCAGTTGAGCCTCTGATCCTCTTCTGTTTGGAACTACTTTTCCTGTTGGGTGGGGCAGGAGCCACTCCCTAGATTCAGAACACTGGAACTCTTCTGGAAAGCAGGAACTCTTTTCTTACCTAGGCGTGGCTGTGGAAGGAGACACCTAAGCACTACAGGAGGCTATTTAAACCACACCCGATGGATGAATCTTGCTTTGCGTTATTCTGCATCCTCTGCAGCAGAACGCTCATCGTGTCTTCTGCATCGTATCCTGGGCCTAAGGAAAAAAGGCTTACCATCCTGAATCCAGTCTTCAGCAACACCTATAAAGACAAGAAAGAACAGGTTAGCATTCCGGCATCTGAAAGACAAAAGCTTACCAACTCTTTGCACGCTCCGGAGGCCTTCGGCGCTGCATCCCGCATCTGAAAGACAAAACAAGGAGCGTTTAAAGACATTGGGGAACTTTAATACTCACGTGCCATTACTCCTTTCCACATCTAACCCAGTGGGTATTCCGGCACCCTGCAGCCGCTCCGAACTCGTACCTGCAAAATAAAAAGACAGTTAGAGCGCATCGTGAAGCAGGCAACAAGCGCTTACTTACGTGCTTCCAGGCGCTTCTATTCATCACACGGACTCCATCTTCAACTCACTTCAGCCCGTCATCCGCCATCGCCGGAACCCTGCAAAACAAGAGACATCATTACTAAAGACTTTAAAGACAATAGAATTACTCGAAACTTACCGTTCGTGCAGTAAACGACGGACAGCAGTCCTCTGAAGTCAAGTGGCCTGCGCTACCTACCCAGTAAAGAAACTGGTTACAGCACCCTGCCCCGAGGCAGATGGAGAGCTCGGCATTCACTTACCTAAGGTGAGAGCGTTAACCTTTGGGGGTCTACAGGAGAGCAAAAAGGGAAGAGATAGGGACACCCCAATAACCCCAGTTCATTAATCCCATATTTTCTATCTGCAGACATCTCACTCTTGAAGTCAGGCATACAGTGCACAGAGGTCCAGCCCAAAGAGCCAACCGGGTGCTACACATCACCTTTGAAGATACGGTAGTTGCCCAGTCAAGACCGGCGCCTCTGCGAGAATCAGGTGAGCGTTACAATTGCTTTGGATTCCCCAGTGTCTGTTGGGCACTCCACCTGGCACTGACCACAAAGTTAAGAAAGGTGGTTCAGTTTGGGAGTAGAAAGAACCTGTAATTCACCAGAATGTGCCAGAGTATAGCTACTGCAGAAGAACATTCCCCTGCATTTATAATGATCTATTGACAAAACTGCAAGATTGAATGCCATATCCTCAGGACCATGCACTTGCAACCCTTCCATTCCAAGCTTGTCGGGTGCCATTAGTTTACCTCTTGCAGTAACCCTAATTTTCAGGTTGTGTCCCCATTCCTCACTGTACATTCTCTTGCCTTTGTTGCCAGTTTCTTTGCAACATACTGCCCTAATACTTCCCAAAGCCCCAACACCCTTTTGTTGTGTTTCCACCCATGTTCTCTGATTTGAAGTTGTGTCCCATTATTTGGAGCCCTCATTGTTGGGTTCATAACCTAATCAGGACTCCTGCCACATCTTACCCAAATGTGTTAGAACTCATGGTCACAGGTGCTCTAGCGTAAACCTGGCCAATTGGGCCGATCCGTGTTCAGATTCCTTAAGGCCGAGGGACGCCCTCCAGGAGAATTTTGAGCCCCAGATGTTCCTGGTGAAGGCACATAATGAAAGGCTGAAGGACAGAAACATCATGGAAGATTGACTATCATTGGAGGATTGCTGTAGGCTCTGACCAGTTCTGACTATCCATCTCCCTGCCTCTCTACGCTCCAATGCCTTTCCCTGCCACGTTGAGGCAAAGAGTCACTCTATAATATTAAGTGGCCATTCCAGCCCTTGAAGTGGCTTTATCAAAAGATTTGAGGATTGGAAGCTACATGTTCCCGGTCCAATGTGTTGCTGTAGGTTTCCAGAAGAGCTGACAAATTCAATAAAACAATAAACGGGACTAGTCTGTCATGTTCAAGAGCAATAGTTGAAGAATTTTCTCCCAATTGCCCAAAGGGCTATATTAAAACTGCTTTACTCTCTATATCTGATTGTATTCTGCATGCATCATCTTCAACAACCCTCTTTTAGACGTTACTCAATGTTTCGGTTGCCATTGATGCTTTTTATCACAAGACACTTTTACATTCACTTTCTTTGCTTGGTATTTCTGGTTTGTACTATTCAGGTTTTCTTATTTATGTAATCATAAATCATTCCTTGCAGGTTTCCTGGAACGGTTCCACACCTTTATGTTGGCCACTTTCTTATGGGGAACCCCAAGGTTCTGTTCTTGGGCTGCTGCTATTTAATTTATATACCATACATTTGGCTTTCTTAATGCAATCTTTTGGATGTCGCATACTGATTTTTGATTCTTCGCAGTCTTTAACAGAATCTCTTAAGAAGAGTCTTTCTTCATGTGTTTTCTCTGTCAAGGCTTGGATGCAGACATGTTCTATGCTTAAAGCCTTTAAAAACGAAAGTTTTATATCATTCATTTGTCACTCTTGTTACCTCCAGTTTTACTTTCAATTTCTTCCTCGCCTTGTGACCTTGTATTGTTTTTTTTTTTTTCACTCAGCGAATCTTTTCATAAACAAATTTTACCTTGCATTGCCTTGTCTTCAGCATCAGTTTAACATTAGGACATTTCAGCACTTTGCTTTTCTGCTACTATTTGAAGGTGTGTAGTTTCTGGCCTTGAAGTTATTTAGATGTTTACTTCCCAAATATGTTATTCTTGCCCTTCACTCTATTCTACATTCTGCTATGCGTATTCCATTTAATCTTCGTCTTTCATCTTCAATTTCTCCATATCCCGCTCAGTTTCACCGGCTGCCCATCTCTTAGTTTCTATTTTATGCTTTATGCATTATTTTTATATCTATTCCTTCCCTGGCACAGGAATATCTATCCGAACCCCTCTCACTGTATGTTCATTCGTGGCAGTTCCCTTCCTCTTTAACAGTACCTCATACTCCATGTGCTTCTAAGTTATGGAAAGTTCTCCTATTTGAATTGGGAAGTTGTTCCACTTCAGGCCATTTTAAAAAACGTGTAAAAACACCCGATTTTTCAGGGTCATTTTTGTTTTGCAATAATTTTTTTTTTACCTTGTTCATAACCGTAAAGCGGGTTATATAAAGGCGCTATGTGAATAGCATGAAGAAATATGTGCTACATCAGGCCATCTGCACCTTAGGAAAAGCGAAAGCCTGAAATGCAGGCTCATTGCCAACAGCTGGGAGCGCATTACTGTACTAGATGCAGAGGCAGTTTAGTGGCAGTGTGTGCCTTCTTTTACAGAAACGGCAAAACCTCAAACAGGCAGAAAACACCAATGCCAGATCTTAAAGTGTTTTTTGATCCAGCGACATGGTGTGGAACGTGTACAGTCCAGTCTCACGACGCTAAAAGAGCCAAAATACCAGCGAGTAAAAAGGAAGAGGCAGGAATATGCTGGACCTGGCCATGGTGTCAGAAAATGCCTGCCAGCAATTGTGCCCATTTCAACATGGAGGAGACATTTAAAAAGAGTTGTAATATAGGGCAGTTGTTTTAACTTTGTGAGACTCGCACACAATCCACTAAACGTAGTGTGCGACTTGGTCTGTGAAAATCTTTTCCTTTACAAACTGTTCCCAGTCTGGATGTACATTTTAAAAACTTTGAGCTTAAAAAAGGAACCAAACACATTACTTGTAAATTCCTTGCATGTGAAAAAACCTTTCACAGAGCTTCAAACTTCAACCATCTGCTGAAACCTTGAGAATCACAGGAGCCTGGACTATGCTTGCTCATGATGACCTTTAACTGTCCAAGAGGATTGAAGTTACAAGAAAAATTACACTCCGCTGACCATTAGCTCCTGGGGAGAGCTTCTAGACAAGCAGGTGCCTGGCCGGTATGCCTTCTACCAACCAACAACAGTCCCATTCCTCCACACCCATTCCTTGGTCACGAACCCCATTCTCTGCCAAAGTCCCAGGCATATCTGCACATACTGGTCTCCAGCCAGTGTTCCATCCTGGCTGTCACTATGGAAATAGTAAAGGGACTTACTTTCTTTCCTGTTTTGCATGGCCAACCCATTTGCTTCTAGTTCTTTTTGAGGGCAATTGAGCACATTAATTCATTGTGGCTGCAATTTTTCAAATAAAAAACTATTACCACCCCAGATGAAGGCTGCGGGTGCGAATAGTGGTAAATTCTCGGGTGGGCAGGGCCTAATAAAGGCCTGAGCCCCCTCAGAGGCCTGAACGCCAGCATATATAGGTCTCATCTCCTCCCGATTAAATTGTAATGACAACAAATTTGAGGTTGTGAGAGCAAGTTTGCCCCCAGGCGTTCCGCCTAAAGACTCAAAATGGCTGATAGGGTAAGGATGAAGAGCCGCGGCCTGGCAAGGCAGTGTGGGACAGTTTTCTGAGAGTGTGTGGCCCCTGCAATGACTGTTCTGTGCGTCCAGTAGCCTTCCCTGAATGAACAGACCACAGTGGTTTCAATTGCACAATTTCCCACACATTTTCCAGAGAGTTTGCCCTGAAACACTATTAAAACAGCTGGTCAAGAAAAATGTTAACAAGTGCCATTTGTGATTGTGGCCCGCTTTTCTTTAGTGCCCGTACCCATTTTTCTGTCCCAGTCCAACCCTGCGCGAACGCTGGTGCTGACCCAGGTGGACCTCCCCGGGTGCCCAAACCTGGAAAGGACCGAAGCATAAGGAAATACCCTAATATCCTAACTCCAACAGAGGAATGCACACAGCAACACTCCTGTGGCAGGTCCAAGGTTGCAGGGCGGGTATGCGTATGAATGGGCAACCATCTCATTAACCTCGGCAGCGTTAAGGATGGCAGAGCATCGGTGCAAAATGATAGCATAGCAGAGCAACAGCAAAAGCAGCGGCGCCTCCGTTTGGGGAACGAGATGGATTGCACAGGAAGAAAATCAATTGGACATTATATTGTCCCCCACCCGCAGGATTAATGAGGCCTTTGACGAATGGCAGAGTAGCCCCCCCCGTTTGGTGCAAAATGATCATTAGCGCTGCGGGATCCTTTGATGCGTGACATTATTCAAGCGAGCCATGTGTGACCAGGTCTAATTCCCGTCCCTCGGCAACACATCAATGTTATAGCTGCCCTCTGTGCAGCTTTCATTGGCGACATGCCAGCAGTTTTATGATGTAATCAATTCTCTTCGGGCAGAGGTCAGGAAGAAAAGAACAAGCCACGGGAGGTAGCAGGGCCCCCGGGACACGAGGTGCTTACCTAGTGGAATGGAGGAGATCTGGGAGTACAGGTCCAGCATCCGGTTGCCGTCCACATCGACCAGGTAGTTCCCGCGGCTCTCTTCATAGTTGCAGAAGAAATGCACAGCATCTGCATTCTGGGCAAGAAAGCAAGCAGAGGTGACTAAAAGAGCACATGGCGTGCATTAAAGAGACAGGCAAGAGAAATGTACATAACCTGCCAGCAGCCCATTTACCACCCGCAGGAGTAACGTCGATAACCAGAATCCTATTGACTCGGGGCATAGGGACTAACACCGCTAGACCATCACGCCGAGCCTGGCTGTGTATCCGCCAGACAGCAGAGTGGCTAAAGGTCATCGAGTTTGGCAGTAACACCTGCGGGAAAACTGCAGATGTATTGCCAAACTAGGACAGGCCTATGTGTTTTGCAAAGGTTATCTTGCCACTGTGCTTTTCTCGTGCACCTCCCTCTTGAGTTTAGGTGGGTGTTGGATTTTACTTCCTCACACAATGCATCTATACCTAATCCCGCTCTATCGTTATGTGGAAGACTCCCTTCCCAGTTACCATCTTGTAAAGGAATTGGGCGTTTTGCCTTTAAGCGAGTTTTGCTCCAGTTTAATGTTTTCCGTTTTTTCACCCCCTCCTCAATTGTTTCCGTGGGCACGTGATTCCATTATTGCTATAGTAGCTGGCCATTTCATGTTTGCTCTGTACAAGGCCAACACGCGCTTCAAGGTAACATTCCACACAAAGGCAAATAATTAAGACGCGCGAGCAGAACTCACTTCATGAAAAGGCTTGCAACTCCCGACAAGCAGACGTCACCCCTTTTGGATCTAGGATCCCAGACACTGCCCACTTAACAGGACAAGTTACCTGCAGTCCAGATTGCATAATGCAACTTCAGCCTCAGCGCAGGAGGAGTCCAGCCTCAGCCCAAGAGGAGTCCAGCCTCAGCCCAGGAGGAGTCCAGCCTCAGCGCAAGAGGAGTCCAGCCTCAGCGCAAGAGGAGTCCAGCCTCAGCCCAGGAGGAGTCCAGCCTCAGCCCAAGAGGAGTCCAGCCTCAGCGCAAGAGGAGTCCAGCCTCAGCCCAAGAGGAGTCCAGCCTCAGCCCAGGAGTCGTCCAGCCTCAGCCCAGGAGGAGTCCAGCCTCAGCCCAAGAGGAGTCCAGCCTCAGCCCAAGAGGAGTCCAGCCAGTTCCCATAAAGTTCTTTGCAGGCCTGAAGAACTCCCAGAGGAGGCCCATTTCAGAAGCCACCATGGTTTAAAAGTGCCCATCATTCCTTTCAACTTTCAGGTCTGTAGAAGCTGGCCATGTGTGTGTTTGTGCAAGGTTTCAACACACTTAGACCACCCCGGCATTGCCGAAGGCTTAAGGGCCTGATAACCCCTGAACCAAATGAATATATACACACAAAGAGGTGGCAGACTGTCGCTGCATACGGAAAGACACCTGCCCACCTCCCTGCACCTGCCCTCTTTACCGCATACCCACATTCATTCTTCACGCAGTCTATGGACTGGAGCCTGGATAGGGCGGTCAGGACATGTTCTGCTCTATAGATGGGTAGCTCTTGCGATAATTGACTAGCTTGCTTCCAAATAAGGCACCACACTTCCTCATCACTTAACAATGATCAGTCCATCTCCTCCTTCATTGAGTTGCCAAGCAGGTATGGCTTGTGGCTGATAGAGAGTGCCCCTTCTTCCCCTCCAGCTACCCCTTTTGTGAACCCTGCATTCATGTTTGCATAGCCAATTCTTTGTTCTGGCACTTCTGCCAGGCATCCCGGCACCCACATATTATCCTCCTGGTTTAACGGGGACAACATTTAAAAATAATCCAGTGAAGAATCCCGACCACTGCAAGGGCACACTTGAGTGTATCACACAACCACGCACTGATCAACACCAGTGACGTGAAATCACAGTACTAGAAACTGCCCTTACAGAAAATTGCTCGCCATTGTTGGCAGGTTTCACTTCCTTTCTTTCCAATCAACATTTGTTCGATTGAGCACTACCAACATTTGCATATGCACCCCTCTGTCACAAGCATGCCCCTCACTTTCAACCCCCTTGTGACTTCCTGTTAATCTGTTTTGCGCTTCTTTTGTTTTCTCAACCATTTCCCTTCTCGGTTGACCAAGGTTTGGCTCACACAAGCTGGGGGCCCAATACGCCACTATCCCCCCACACTACATCCAATTTATATTAATGTTCGACTAACTTAATAATCTAAGCCTATTATGGGTGTGATGGGTGCTGTACAAAAGCTTTTTAACGTAACATAACATTATGCAATATTATTTAAATTGATTAAAAAGCTGTAATGAGTGTCTCAAATACTTTGGCAGCTGCTCTGGAAGGAAACAAGCCCACCAGAAGGCTAACATTAACCACACCAATATGTAGAGGCGGAGGGAGGCAGTGCTGGTCAGACGTTACGCCTGTGAGAATGAACGCTGATAAATGTCAATGTATGTCCATGGGGAAGAGCAATGCAACGAGCCTGCAAACAGAGGCCACCGCTATTCACCAGAGATGGAAAAGCCACACAACTCAGTGAAAGCTGAGCCAGGATTCTACGCCAACTACCAGCCAACCCATAAATGTTGAGCAAATCATCATGCAGCATAACAGTTTATTTACATCCCAGAAGTTGCATTATGCATAATGGCATTTATCAAGGTACGGCTAGTAAATGAATGCCTTCATGCATGCATTGTCCACTTTGCGTATCTACTATATGTGCCCCCTGTATTATGGCAACTACATCACACTAATGAGCCCACATGGGGTCAAGAGTGTGTGTGTGGGAGTGAGGGGTCGTTTAGGCCCCCCTCATACATTCAACACAATGTAAACCACTTGCTCGCACAATAATGGGGGACGCTTCCATTGCTCGTAGGCATGCTAACAGTAGCAGATGCGGGTTGTTGTGCGGGACACTTGGGCTTCCATTTTGTGTACCCTCAACTCCATCGTTGGACTAGACCTCCCAGTGATAATACGAAAAGGCTTCTGTCCCCTCTGCAGTGCCGGGGCTCACCGCGCTCATGCCCCCCACCTTTTCTCACTGTGCCTGAAAGCTTTGCAGCTCCGTTCTCACGGATGAGCCGGAGATAATTGGTGCATTTGTTTCAATGTAACACTTCACTCTTCCTCTGAGATCACTGTCCTATGCGTGAACCGGTCTGGAACATGACTTTGTGTCCATCCATCTCCACAAACCTGCCGTGCCCTCTTACCCCCGCTGTTGGAAAATTACTACCACTGTAACCCTGTGGCCCCGCAAGGTATTCTCTTGATGTACCAGACGTGCGACCCCGCTGTGAAGTTCACCCCCCTGTACCCCCAACTAACATCAGACCTCTGTCACAGTATATTGCACCCTAGAACTAACAAATGTCAAAATGTCTTATAGCCTCTTTGATGCACCTGGACCCACCCCATAGTCAATGTTATCTTACTCACCAAACCCCAAGCGCGGTACTTCATATAGGTCCCAATGAATAATGCTGTGATTATATGGGCACAATTTATAGATTTATGATATATTCAAAGGAACTGTAGTGACCATTATTTAGTGCATATTTAATGGTAGTATCTCACGTTAGCTTAGTTGGGGCCCGCCCTACCTCACCGCGACCTGACCGTCACCCCGCCTGGACACAGATGGACCTCGTGACGCTCACCCTCCCGCCAACCAAGCAGCCAACCATGGAGGAGCAGCGCGCCTAGATGCACATATGCATTATGGTCTTGTGTCCAATCATAATGAACTTTTGTAACATTTCTATCTGACATCACTGATGACGTTTTTTGCCCTTTCAATCAATTGTAAGTGTGTTGTTTGTCAGAGCGTTCTCGGGCAGCAGAGTTCTCTGGATGCCAATTTTACATAAACAAAACTTAACTCTCGCAGCCTGTTCTCCTAGTCTCATTCCCCATTAGGCTGTGTCACATTTATTGGCATTGCACGTGCAAGTCGGGGAGTGGGCCTGTACAAGTGTCGGATTACTGATCATCCCTAAAAGCGCTCTATATGTAGATGAGTCACATTTAAAGTGGCAATGCGATTGTGTTTTTAGATTATGACTACTCAGAGTTCTTGCCCTAACTGTGAAGCATAATTGGCCCATTTCACAACGATGTTGGTTTCTCAGAAAAGCACATCATGTCTGCTTTCCCCAAGGAGCGCAAATTCTCCGAAATGTGCGGGTCATCAAATTAACGAGAGTAACCGTGCACATAATGTACGACGGGGCAGCAAAGACAGGCGTACATAGTGTTGAAGGAGCGTGCCCAACACCAAACACATTCACTGGCACCCAAAGTGCACATGGGCGCTAGGAGCCCCATTCAGAATGGCAGGGGTTAAAGGGAGTGTCATGCTAAATTGCAAACTTGCAGTAAAGCACCTTCTTATCCCTCACATAAGGCTAGAAAGATAAGTGGGCCTGCAGCAGAATCAGCTGAAAACAATTCAGAGTAGGGTCATGAATGATCGTGCAGTGCACTTTTCCTGCACTTTCCAACAGACAGAGGCGAATTCAAGGGCATAGCCTTGCATTTTTGTGCGCATCCCGTCTGTGAATATGAAATGTGCACAAAAATGTGAAAACCCGTCAACCCATCTCACGTGGTCAAATCAGGGCGTGTGCACAGGGTAAAAAGGTGCATCTCTGCACAACTCCTTCACTCATGCACGAACAATAGCCTTTGAATAGTTCCAAAACAGTGCAGTGCAAATGCGCAAAGCTACAGCTTCCCTCTTTGCCTTCAATCTCGGTTAAAGAGTTGTCCCAACTGAAGACATGGCAGCTGGCTTGGGCTGTACTAATAATGGGGAGGCCCTCTGGGCGATGGATATGGCGGGTAACTGAGAACCCTGTATTGTCTTTTTCACGCTATTCTGGAAAAAAGTTGCGCTCATCTTGGAGAATTGCAGTTTATATTGATGTGTTGAGGGTTCGCATTGGTGGTACCGGGGTGGAATGGATTTGACTAGGGCTCTTTTTTTAACTGATGAATTGCATAGTAGAGACAGAGCAATGAGCTATTAACTGTGATTTAGGTCTTTAAACATTTGTCAATTAACTGTGTTCTTACATGTTTTATGCAATGTCTTATGGCGTGCTTTTATGGATGTGCACTGTCATGCGAGGAATGGTAAAAAGGTTGAATAAACCACATTTTTTTTAAAAAAGTGGTTTTAGAGGCGCCAGATTTTCTACAGCAATTTCTATTTTCTACTGCACACTACTGAAACAATGTACCTGTTAACATTAAAAGCTTCCAGAGCTCAAAATTCCATTGGCAAAGCAAATCACATCAACAAACCAAAAGAACTCTAAATACACCAGAGAAATATTGCATATCTCCCTTCAGTTCCTCTTTGCAGTTTAGTGAGCCGGAACCAGACTTTGTCGGAACTATGTATGTGCATTTGACACACATAAACCTGTATATGTCTGATAGCAGTAGCTTACCCAGCCCCGTTCATAGAAGGAAGTGATGTTTTGTTATGGGGCAGTTACCTTTGGTTTCACTTCAGACCCGGCAGCTACATTGCCCTGGCGACTTACTATGCACGTAAGTGGGCTAACGCTGGCATATTGGGCGAATATTGTAATACAGTAAAGATTAACAGGGAATATTACCGAATTTTCTGGGCATGTGAGCTCTGGTATTTGGAATGGTATTAACATACCTAATCCTATGTCAGTTTTGGATGACCTTGAAGGCGGACTGCAAATAGCAGTGCGCACCGAATAACGATTGCTAAATGTGTTTCCTAGAGCAGAACTGTTTCCATTAAATATGGAGCTGGTTTGGAACCCCACTCATGTGGATGACAGAAATGTTGGGCAAGCATTTAAAGGAATTGGACATCACTTCACATAATTAAGGTTGATATGATATAAGTTTCAATTTAACTCACCAATAACGCATGGAGAGAAGCATCACATGAGTGACCACAATGTGTTCTACTACTAGGTTACTAAGTAAGAGATTGATTCTGTGACCAACACTGATGGAACTTGAATTAATAAGAGGAACGGTTACACATGACTGCACACCACCCACCAGGTATTTCAGCATTTTGCAAATCATAGATGTTGCATTCGTACAGTCTGCAGAGCTTCGACAATTTGACCTAACATAACAAAATTACTCGCCTGTACATAGCACAATTCAGGTAAATAGTAATACTTAACGTAAACGTGTCATGATTTTTGACCAATTGGATCACGATACTTACAAATCATCATTCAATAATCAACAATGAGGTTTTAAGGATTATTCTATCAGTGCGAATACAAAAGGTTGAATACCAAATGCGGTGAGTTTTTTTTCTCCATATTTCTCTTTGAAGAGATGCGCTTATAAAAGGGATCTTGTTTTTCTGCTTATCCTCTCCTGGTTATGACGCTTGAGACATTTTGTGGTTTTGGTGTCCTCGTTATAAATGCTGGACATCAATTTCCCAAATGCAGCAAAAGTAACCAGAGTGAGTGACCTACTCACATTTGACATGGGACAACTTGAGATCCTGGATGAGGCCAATCCTAAACCAGCCCAGTCTGCACCTATTCCTTTCCTTCAAATCCCTCACTTTGAGATCCCAGTGTGCCTGAGGGACAGAGAACATTTATTCAGGGACAATAATATTTCTTTCAAGTACATCAGAAAGTGATTGGATGTGTGCCTTTGGTTCATCTTCACAGCTTTGTGAAACCTACTAGAAAGTGTTTAATGGACAGCATTTCAACGCATGTCAGATTGTGAAGGCCAGGTTCACTGTACAAGCATAGGCATCAGAATATGAGGGAGAGTACTGTAGAATTAGGTTTACGTATTCCATCCAAGCACTAACATAGATGTTAGCTATGCATGTGTGAACTTAACAGGGATAGCGAACATTTAAGAACGCAATGAAACGTGAGCAGAGATAAGAAGGGACAATTGCAGGACTCCCAAAGTAAAGTTTCATGGCATATTGGGGAAATTAACAAGAACTGTTTCTGTACAAAGTAAACCTTGTAAAGGTCAAGCGACTTCAGCACAAAAAGAGAGCTCAATTGGTCTTATAAATGGAACATGCATGATGGGCAGGGAACTGCATGTTAGGCTTCCTCTGGCAGACCTAGAGAGGTTACTGCTGTGAAGTGAAACATTTTGAAAGGTATTAAGGAGTGAGGAGTGAGGATGGAATAGAAAGGTCCTGATGAAGCACGTGGTATGGGAAGTGGGGTTGCAGGAGTAAGGTAAAGAATAATGTACATGTGGGCATAGCAATAAGAAAAATTGCAAATATTCTATCAAAAAGGAAGGCAGGGGGGCTTTTTATTTTTTTTGCTTTTAGGAGGCTAGGTTTTGGCGATTGGATATTTTCTGGATCATCTTGGAGCAAATAATAAAAATATGGTCTGGGGCCTATCTATTTTATTTTGTTGTTAAAGGCCAGTGCCTAGCTCGACAGCAGAGGAGTGCATTATAGGTTATGGGTAGTGTATGGGAGGCATGGCATCAACAGTAAGAGACACAAGTGACCACAGTACAAGGGTGTTTATTGAACTTTCAAAAGGGTGTGATAAATGCATATCTAACCTGCCTTCTAGCGATGGGAGCAAGTTACAACCATCAACATAAACAAAACGCTGTCCTAGTTGCGTCATGTCAAAATAAAGGCGGCCTATACTAACAAACCTATTGCCAGTTCCTACTTCTAAATAACAAAAAGGGTGTGGGAAAATGACATGTATAACAAAAATGGTGTATAGCAAAAGGAAATGTCCAAAAGGTTCTGGTAGTTCAGGACTGCTGAACTGGAGTGTTCCCTTCCCCATGTTACATCACGGGACAAGGCAGAACACACGTAAAGCTTGGAGTACACTCGATTCTTTAGGCACCAGAGAGCAGTCTCTTTGCACACATTAGGGACTTTTCGGATCAGTGTCTCTAGCTCTCTCATCCTCCTGTTAAGACTCTCATTCACATTCTCAACATAAGATTTTCCTTTAAAAGTTCACAATGTGGGGGGGTTCGCTCCCCTTGGCTTTCTCTGTGCATCCCTCCATCGGGTTCACACTTGCCTATCAGTTTTATCACAATTCAGGATTCACTCCCCTTAGTTTTCTTTTGGCTTCCCTCTGCCTATACAAGTTCTCTTGGCATCCCTCTGTCAGGCTCACATTTACCTATACAAATTCTCATGGCATCCCTCCGTCGGGTTCATACTTGCCTGCCAATTTCGTCAAAGACTTTCTATTGTACGAGGACTTTACGTACGCCCCCGTATGACCACTTTGACTTTCTCTCAATTGAAATGGCCCCTCCTAAGGCCTTCTGGGATTTGTAGTTTTTTCAATTATCTTACTTCTAATTTGATGCATTTGTCTTTAGGTGTAGAGCCTTTCGATAAGGTAATTCCCAATTACCAGATCACTCCGATATTATAATCACAATGTTTCAGGGTTCTCTCACGGCTTCTCATTACACACGCAACTTCTGCTTTTCTCACTCTGGTTACAATGTATTTTCGCTCGCGGCTTCAAGAAACTCAGCAAGGCTTTCAAACACTATTGTTTCTTTCACTCACTCGTTAACGCAGACCGTTCTCTCAGTTCAAACACCGGTAGCATTCGATGTAGTTTATCAAGAATTGCTTTGAAGTCAAGGCTATAGGCACAGCTCGGCTCGGCTCCTGCCAGCTCCCGGCATTTCACCCAAAAGAGGTGCCGCCTTAACCTTGTGCATTAGCGAGGCGGTTTCCCTTTCAAAGTCTCCGACAACCTTAGCTCTGCAGCAGCTAGGACCACGGCCTTACCCTCGCCTCTTGGCCCCTCCTGCTCTGGGTCGCATCAGTTCCACAGGATCAGTTCTCCTGCCGCTCTGAATACGGTTCTGTTTTCCTTTTTGCCTTTTTCGTCTGGCTCATAGTGTGCTCTCACGCGCCACCTTTTATCCCAGTGCGGAAAGGTAAAATGATTCAAGTGAGAGTCATTAAGGTCAAGTGCCTAACCCTGATGTTGGGACATGTGAAAATGACTGGCTGTGTGCCAGTCTGTCTTCCCCTGAAGCGCTTTGTCTGTGCAGCAGAGTGTTGGTAAGAAAGGGGCCAGCGGTAAAGTTCCTAGATAGTATATAGAACATGGAGGGTTTATAGGGAAATGGGAAAGGGGATACTCTGTCTCTCCTCCAGGTGCCCCACTTGCACTCCCCCAGAGACCTCCAATCCAGGTGATCCTCCTGTTTGGCCCACCCCCAGGAACTGCATCCAAAGGCAATGGCCGTGTCCTGGCCACCTGGATGACAGTTCCCACCTGACTGAGCATTGAGACACCCTTTGGTTTCTCACAGTAGCCAGCATATGAGCTGGCATCTTAACTGTAGCACAATACTGGGAGTTACGGTCTTTGTGTCCATCTGTAAATCGACTGGGATTAGCCGCTGGTCAGGTGTTGTTAAAAAAGCCACGTTTTGAAAGATTTGGGAAATTAGGGGAACGTAGGTTAGCCAAATCCCAGCCGATCAGTGAGAGGATTGCAGACACAAATCCAGTATTGAGGAGGAAGAAGAAGAAAATGTGTGCGATTACCTATGGAGTCAGGAAGGAGCCAGTGAGGAATAGCATAGATGTCGGGGCAAAGCTGACCTGAGTAATGCTAAGGACAGAGGGCGAGGAAAGCATCCAGTCACTGTGCAAATAGAAGCTTTATTCCAAGGATGTGATTAGCCTCGTATAGCTGATGGCAAAGTGTCAATTATGGCATAAAACAGGATTTCATTGACCTTCCGGTAATGGGGGATAGTTAATAGACTGTGCTAAATTCAATTGGAATTAAAGATTTTCTTATAATGCGGAGGCTGTAAAAATATATATGACTAACTATTTCTTATCAAGGCGACTTTGGGGTGGGATTGTGAGCGAAGATAGTAAGTGAAAAGTGCATTGAAAAAAAGGCATGCTTTTGTTCGCACATTCTGAATAACTTGTATTCCCTCCTTAACGAGAGAACATTGCCGCTTTGTTCACGTTGTCAGAGGCGTAGCCAGGATGTCTTACAAGTGGAGCATGAAGCTAATGTAGTTGGGCCCACGGCAGTGCCATTAGCATCTGTAAACGGCCACCCAGTGCTGCTGGTTTGGCATTTACATCTTATGGGTGCGACATGTCCTACTCTCTCTACGCCTCTGGTTGTGATTGCAACATTGTATGACATGCTGTTTCATCTATCTGTGTGGTAAAGGCAGGTGTGTCTAAACACATATAACGTGGTCTATCTGTGAAATAACAGTTTCCGCAGCCATTTTTTAATTACAGGTTTTGTTCTGTGTATTATCCTATATTTGATTAACTTTGGTGAGGATTTTGACAACTGCTCCATAAAAGAGCTTCCAATTAAGCGATGCGGGAAGAGTTATATTTGTGTCATGTACTGATTCCCAAAAGGGAAAATGTATGTATGATCCGTAATTCTGAATGACAGTGCAAAGGAGGGTAATGTCATTGCTGAGGTCCAAGTAAAGAAAATAAGACAACACAAAGTGGGAGAGAAGCAAATTCTCTTGCAGTCCTTAACCCTTATTGTGGGCTTTTTGGACCCCCCGCGGCCTTTAACACTGTTCATAGGATAGAGGCAGGCAGTCGTCAAAACGCGCCAAAATGGGCATGCCACAAACACTGCTTGACATCGTAATGCAAATTAAAAATACTGGTTGACACTTAGCACGTACTGCAGCCTATTAGCATTGGCCCACGTCCCTTTGTTTGGTGAATACAGGTCAGGACACATCAGGAATGCAACCCAAGAGAGGGGACATTGGCGTCCACTGGCATCTTTGAACAAAGTCCACCTGAAAGAGTACAAATACCAAAGTGGAGAAAGTGCAGTGTGGAGGGTCAGAAGGAGGACGCAAACACTCTGAGGGCTCCAAATGTTTTATTAAAGAAATAAAAATAAGGCTTTCCTTTTCCTATCGCTATGGGATGCTCTCTACCTATAGATCTAACTAGAGTGCTTGTCAGTCGTCCGTGAATGCCCAAAAGATTATGTCCGCTGTCCAAAACTAATCTAACTGGCCCTACCACTATTCTAAATAAACTAAGGTCAGGAGAATGACTCCTTTCTCCTGGGGATACTCGTATCAGCCTCTGGGTTTAGTGTTAATAGGTCATATTAAATAGTCTCTTGCTGTATCAGTTAATGCAGCTCTTTCATGAGATTATTCGCTTTTCTCTCCTCCTGAAGGACATTTTATCTTGACTTTCATACTTTCTTTGATCCTTTATAAATGACTCAGAATAATCTGGAGATGTACAATTTCTTCTGTACTTCTGTCCTTGTAGACAATTGTGATTCACGTTAGTCTGACATTCTCAATCTTGTATATTGTTTACTTTGAAAGTTTCTCTGTACTGCCATTCATAATATTCTCTTCCTCTTATGTTCCCTTCTTTCTGTTTTGAAGGCTTGAATAGGTTCCCCTTTTCCCAGGGTATTGATATACAAGGTCGCTTTCTCTTATTCTCAGGGACTTCAACGCTTCTCTTTCTTATATAAAGGCAATGTAAGTTCATAGGTTTTGTATTCAACTTTTCTTTACTTGTATTGGGGCGAGGTTCTTGAACTGTAAAGGGATTCCCTTTTGGCCTCCCGGTCTTCCCTTTCTCCCTGTTACCTTCAATGATGCCAGGGAATGTGTCTGAGCTCTGTGCCTGTCTGGGAGCTTCCTTCTTGCTCCTCGTTGCCGTCGGCTCACTGTTGCTGGCGTCCTTTTCCTGGGATTCTCCCTCATTCCTGCAGCATCCTATTGTTTCTTCAGATAACCTGAACGATTGCTGCTTCGTTCTCGGGATGGTATAGGCGCTGGATTGAGGCCCGCCTGCCCCATGTATTGTTCGTAGTCATGCCACCACCTTGTTTTTTGCTCTAGCCCCATCTGCTTCCTGCACTGGTATACACAGTGTCTCTGGCGTCTCCCCTTTCCTTCCATCGCAAGCTGGAATGGCGCAGGCTCTGCAGCTCACTTCTGCTCCGCCTCCTTCGAGTGTTATGCAGGAAGGGGTCCTTCCTTGCCTGCGTATGTGTGCCACACCCTCCACATTGTTCAGCATGTATTTGCTATTCAACATACTCGCCTCAGATTATTGGAGATTTACATTGAAAAGGAGGCATTCTCCTTCTTGATAATGGTATAGATTGAGTTTTTCTTCACCCAAATCTTGGGACTTGTAAATCCTTGATATTTTAGAGAGTCCCATGTATGCCATTAAGTGTAATGGTTTCAGGAATTCCGGAAGTCTTTGTCCCCTAAAGGTGAGTCTCTCCCAGTGAGGTCCCACTTGACTCAACCCCTAGTGAGGGTGTTGCGGAGCAGGCTCCCCTCCCTAGCCACACAGGGGGTGAGGGCGCACCCTGGGGGAGAAGGGGCGAATTTCCTCGTTTCGTCACAGCAGTTACAAACACCCCAAAACTCTTTAAATTGGACTATGGAGAAACAATTTTGCTTGATTTAACCATGAAAGTGTTACCAAAATCTAAAATCAGTCTAGCAGTATTATGCAACAAGTGTATTCGCTTTGAATCTGACTGAAAGTAACGTGGTACATTTTACAAAATGGGGATTGAAATACCTGAAATCTCACTGGCTGCTGAATGGAGTGATTTTAGGAAGAGGTTGCCTCTATACTTGCTAAGGACTGACTGACTTACTAAGCACTGACTTACTTAGAGATCACTTTGACAGCGCTAGTTACTTGTGTGATGAATCCAATGGAGCCATCGTTGATTCCCCGGCTGTGGCCTCCTCTCATGTGGCAAGGGGATGGCAGGGGCTACCTGATCCTGACCCCCTAGGGACAGTTTCATGACGATCCAATGGGAGGAGACAACTACCGGGGAGATGCCATGACTTCATTGGAGGAGTGACAGTGCCCCCCTCTTCTGCATGAGATCCTATGATAACCGCATACTTAAAGGCCTATTGTCATTCTAGTCAGGCGCCCACCTTTCACCCAAACATTCACACAAGAACTTTTGCTTTTGATGTGCCTTTTTATGAAAACCATCCAGGAGTTAAAAGCCAAACGAAAGTTAGGGACTCCAACTCCCATAACCACTCGGGTACTAAGGCAAGGAGGACAAGAGTGTGTGCAGAGTGACAAGAGCTCGAAGTGCAATATACGGACAAGTTGTTTTCCCAAATCTGCAATGAGTGGGACATTTAAAAACGGTGACTGCACTATGAAGGAGAGATGTAGCGAGCAGCACAGAAGGAAATGTTGCCATCCACGGCGGGGCTCCTGAGCGCGAAGCACAGCAACAAAGCCAGCAAAGCAGAGAAGCCTGTTGGAATAGGAAGGGGAACGCTGCATGCAAGCAAGAAGGGCCGTGGAGACACAGGGAGCAGAGCAGGAGCTCCTGAAGGATCGGTCGCTTGGCGAGGCCGCAGACTTCATCCCGGGCTGAGAAGTAGAGATGGCGTGTGACCACAGAGCCATGCCAGATGGTGAGGGATAATCCGCACACTCCAACCTGGAAGGCAGAAGAAGCAGCCATAATGCGGAGGCGTGAGCAAAATTGGAGACGCTGGAAAAGACAGGCGAGTCTGCCCAAAGCTGCTGGTGAACCCAGGGCGTTCCGACAACCGTGTCAACAAGTGAATGAATGGTACAAGATTGCGAATGCAGAAAATATACACAGGCAAAGTTTGTTTGAATGCAGTCAAGGCAAAGTACAAATTCAACACCCGATGAGGCACATTTTGATACCGAACATCTACAAAGGCCAAGGTTGTTTGAATGCAGACAAGACAAAGTATAAAGGTAAACCCCAATTAAATACAGAAGCATGCAATGCCAATGTGAGGGAGAAGTATGAG
Organism: Ambystoma mexicanum; assembly: GCF_040938575.1. Classification (NCBI taxonomy): domain Eukaryota; kingdom Metazoa; phylum Chordata; class Amphibia; order Caudata; family Ambystomatidae; genus Ambystoma; species Ambystoma mexicanum. The sequence continues at coordinate 124,089,819 of NC_090924.1, read as the reverse complement.
CAAGTACATCTGTGTAAAATATTTACCACAAACCGATATACCAAGTTGCATATGGTATATGCTACTGTGGTATATGAAGAACTGTGAAACACAGAGATCCCTGGCAGGTGGATAGCCCAGGCAGCTGAAGTTGATTCTGAGAACTGTGAAATACATAAGTCCTGGCAGGCGAGTATACCAGGCAGTTGAAATTGTGCAAAGATTCCTGGCAGGAGTGTATACCAGGTGATCCGAAAGCCCTAAAGTGAAGTTCAGGCAGGCGAGTACACCAGCCAGCTGAAAATTGTATGAAGATGTCTGTCAAGCGAGTATACCAGGTAATCTGCAAAGTGACAAGAACCTTTACAGAAAGACTTTTACAGAACGTTGTGCTTGAACAGAACTTTGGTTGTTTTTTATTTATTTATTGTGCATTTCAGTTTTAAAACAATGCATCTAAAAGAAATATTAAAGTGCATTATCGAAGTTAATTATCACAAGCAGCACATCTAACAGTCACTATACCCAGATATCTGTGGAATCTAATCCTACTAAATAAGTGACACAAAAGAACTTAGGAAACAGTCATACCACAGTATTTTACATCCCCACAACGGTTTCCATTTAGATAACTATTTGCCATTATAAGGCCCAGTTCTGTCTCAGCTACTTGCCACACTGCAATCGTCGGGCCAAGCTAGGTGTTATACAAGTTTTCAACATATTTTTCAAAATACAAGGAATAGGTATTAAAAATAGCTGGGCATTATGTAATAACATATCTGGCGTTTCATTTGGGAAAAGAATTTCACTTGCACTCACCTAATCCTTTGGAGTGGCAGAGCTGATGATTGGTCCACAGCACTGCGAGTCGGCTGGGACTCTTGCTGGCTGCTGCTTTGTTCCCTGGAGGGGGTGGAGCCTGCTGGAGACCATGTGATCCATCACGTGACAGGATACAGATGTAAAACGCACCCGCGTTCAGTCGAGCGGGGCGTTTCATTTGGGAAGAAGACTTTCACTTGCACTCACCTAATCCTTTGGAGCGGCAGAGCTGACGATTGGTCCACAGCACTGCGAGTCGGCTGGGACTCTTGCTGGCTGCTGCTTCGTTCACTGGAGGGGGCAGAGCCTGCTGGAGACCACGTGATCCATCACGTGACAGGATACAGATTTAAAACGCACCCGCGTTCACCCTCGCAGCGTTGAGCCCGGCAGGGGTGGAGGGCGTTGGCTGTTGTGTGGCTGTCTGGCGCTGACAGCGTGACTAGTGAACGGGAGACTGCGGAGGTATTCCCTCTTTGATCCCGACCTTGAGCCAAAGGTATGTCTAATCTACACTGCCTAAAGGTCCATGGTAAGAGCTTGTGTAGCGTGGTGTAAAACAAGCACTAAGTTGCACCCGGTGTTTGCTTGTCGCTGTGAGAACAGCACGGTCTGATAATGTCAGCAGCAATGAGGGGGGACTACGAATAAGGCTAATACACATGCTCAAGCCAAGCGAGGGCAGAATGCGATGTGCACTTCCATAGGAAATTCTATTGACATTGATAGAACTCTAAAACAGTCCTTTGCTGCTCCTAATGCCCCTGTAGCCGCTACTGCTGGGCAGCAGCAGTACTCCAGCACTGAGGCACCCAGGTCTATGGTCTCTCATGAACATGTGGGAATGGTGTGGCTGAGAAGGGAAGGAGCCACTTATGACTCGATGGACACTCTTGATCTAAGAAGTGACTCTGAAAGTGATGAAGATCAAGATCGGGACGAGGTTAACGAGAAGGAAACCAAAGATGTGCCGCAGACAGAAAAAGAGGTCCCATCTGAGTAATGTAGGAAGAGGCTTGGGGCGAAGCACACCGGATTCCCAGAGTCGCATGAAAAAAAAACCAGAGTGACGCTGGGAACGGAAAGAAACGCAGGTGGTCGAGGCACAGGGAAGGATCAGCGAATCTGAGGGAAACCTATCGGGAACGAAGAGTGCCAAAGTCTGCACCGTTATGATACACCAGGTCCTGAGTGACCAGCCATCTCCAAATACTCCCCACCTCAGGCCGAGGACTGAGGAACCGATACGAGACCCAGTCCAATCGACTCAAGCTAAGAACGTAAGCCTAATGAAGATACAAAGAGAGGCAGCCAAGGTTGAGCATTTAAAATCGAGTTCATCCCTAAAACTATTGGCTTTTACAAAGGTAGCTGAGATGCATAAACCAGAGTTAAACAAAAAAGAAATGACGGCAACCATGAGCAAATGATCAAGTCATTACAAGATACAAGGGGCTCCCTTGCCAAACTAAATACAAAAGAACACTTTACTGCGCCGGAGAAAACGGAGGGTACTAGGGAGATGCGGTCACCCCCTAATGAATGGATGGAAAGCTCTACACTACCAACTACTCTACCGCAAAATAATCTGAACGCAGGAGAAAGAAGAAATTCCGTTGGGATAGTCGATCAAGTGATAAAAGATCTAGCAAAGATGAATGCAAAATTGCTGCAATCTCGAAGGCTATCTCAAATAAGCCCCAATGAGGGAAATCCACTACATGCAGAGCTACACTATCCTAAGCACAGGAGTATCCACGAAGTAATGACCTTAGAAACAAACTCCCCAGCATTTGAATCTAGAAATGAGGAGTGTCTCAAAAGAGAAGTCGCAGAAGAGAAAGTTCTGAAAGCGAGGACCGATGTCTGAGGAAACGACTCAAAGGCCAAAGAGAAGAGAGAAGCATGGGAAGAAACACATCTGGTGAGATTCAATCACCGAAAAGGTCCAAACGACGTGCCACCTTAATCCCATCCTTGGATTCGGATGACGAGGACGGTACAACAACAATGAGAAATGTAAATTGGCGGAAATCCACTGAGATACCCCTGAAGGGTAGAAATAACACAGATGAGACATCGCCTTGTGTCGAAACAATAATATCGAAGCTAAGTCCAATTCTGATGTCTGCCGCAACAATAGCTTTTGCGCCTCTGATGAAGCTGTATGAGAACCTAAATGAGAACTACAGAGACCAAACGACTTTGATCGCCCTATTAAACTCTAAAATGATCAAACTAGAGACAGACCTTAAGGAAATGACTTCTGAGATTTTGGTAACTAAACGAGGGAACAATATCTCATTAACAGCTCTAAAAGAATCCCTAAGAAATAACTCTGAAGATAAGAAACTCCTAGCAGAAGTGACAAGGCAAGCCCTTACGTTACTGCAAAACGAACGAGAAGGAAGGAGAGATTCAAATACAACGAGTCTCAAAAACGGTGCAAACGAGCCAGACTTCAGTGATCAACCTAGAGACATAAGAATCATCCGAGAAATCTGGAGCAACTAAGCAACCGTCCGAAAAAAAAGAGAAGCGGAGAAAAAAGCATCTCAACAGAATTGATGTTATGATAAGGAACTCGTAATTAGGTCTGAAGACAGCGACTGTGGAAGGATGGATTGTCAGGGCGCGGAGATTGCACAGAAAACAAGGTCTAGCTCATCGACTGTTCCTATGAAATCTATAGAAAAAGAGGTCGAGTCCAGTAAACTTCAAAATGAAAAAGAAGTAGATAAAGAGCAAGCTCTCCCACCACCCAATCCACCTGAAACGTCCAAATCTATCGACACAAATACGAAGAATCTGGGAAGTAACCCTGCATCTGAATCAGCAAAAAAGAAAGAGGGGGAGTGGTATGATATATTTGAAAACCCGAAAATACGATCGGGAGTGAGCAACGAGAAGAGATCAAAAATAGTTAAGCCAAACTCCAATGATTGCAACAAAAAAAACTAAGAATCAACAAGTACAAAAGAACAGGAACCCTCGTAGTTCAGCCAACTTCTTCAGAAACATCAAAGCATTGAACATAACAGTAAATAATTCTGAGCTATCGACACTGAAGGGGAAAAAAAAGACTGATGAGACCCAAAACGTGGACGACAAAGTACAGCCAGAAAGCCTGATTGAAGATAACAGGTCACAGACAGGGAGCACAATTGAGCTGGATGCGGAAGACATAGAAGGTGATGAGGAGGAATTGTTGAACATGTCAACTTACAGCGTGTCTGATGCCGAAGAAAACAAGGATGAAAATAGGGTAGTGAAAACTACCGAAACCGGCGGCAACCCTGGACAAGATGATCGTGAGTCAGAGGTAATCCTGCAAAAACCATCTACAGAAGGATACGAGAAAGAGAAAGAAGATGAAATGCCAAGTAAAAGTGATTTCGTGGCCAGAAACACCCAAAACAACTCAATTTACAGTAAAGAAAACTATAAAAAAGGTGGAAGACCCACAAATCTTTCTCACCTTGGAAGAGAAAAGGTTGAAGAGTATGTTGAAGCAGAAAAACATATCTAAGATCAGGGACGTCACAAAAAATCCAATATTAGATGAGCAGGAGAACACTATGCATGGCACTGAGTCCCCGAAAGATAATCCACAACAATCTGCAAGAGAAGACGGAGCACCAAGAGGGAATGCCGAAGAGTCTGCTAAGTTAAGAAATTCTAACTTGATTGTCGACACCAAAGCGATACGAAAAAACCATCAGTGCAGACTACTGGTTGAGAAAATAGACGGCAGAAAAGGTGATACCCCACTAAATCGCTACACTATCCTACAGATATTCCAAAAAATACCTGTGTTAAGAGCAACAAAGAGTGCTTGGATTGATTGTGTGGAAATCATGGCTGAGATGAACCAGAAATTTGTACTCTTACACATCAATGACAAAAAAGATGCAGAATTGATCATGATGAGTGAGAGACAACTCTTGGAAGTTGGATATCAAGTGTACGAAGTAGACAACACCCTAAGGGGTAGCGATGATGCAAAAACAAAAGAACCAAAAGTACAAAAAACAAACGAGAAAGATCTAGCAGCAATCAAAACAACTGAAGAAAGCGTTATCCAGGAGTGCGTGTCCAATGTCAAGTCTAAAGATACTGAAAGGGAGGCCGAAGTAGTATGTCCTCCTGATGATATAAGGAAGAAGAAAATCAAGATAACAGTGGATAATCGCGAAAAGTCAGGTCCAGTGAGCTCTAAAACCCCGGAAGTAAATTCCGATGAGGACGAAAGGAAAAATGGTCTTGGTTAGCAAAATCACTGAACTCAACAATGAGGAGCTAATGCTATGGCGAGGCAGGGACACTGGTGATAGCCTTGTGGAACACTAGAGGATTCTCACATCTCCTAGGATCTCCTCCTGAAACGATACAAAAGGCTGACTTGATATGTTTGCAAGAGACATGGGTCACTAATCTTCCATTTGTGGACGGTTTTGAAGTAGCGATAAACCCAGCTATAAAACAAAAAAAAGGGCGGCCTATGTCAGGACAATTGACTCTAATTAAAAGAACATGTGGACTAAGAATAAAATCAGCCCGTAACTTGTCACCTTTCCTTCAGGAGGTTTGCTTAGAACAAACAGAGCCCACAGAGAAGCTGACGGACCCACTATATATATTAAATATATATTGGAACACGACTCCAAAGCTCAACCAAAAGCTTGAAGATGACATAATTGAAGCCATAGACACAATTAAAACAGAAGATTCAAAGGCATCAATTATCCTATGTGGAGACTTCAATAGGAAACTCATTGACCTAGACCAACGAAAAACAACGAAGACCAGCAGTGAGAAACTTAAAAATGAATGTTGGCTAGAAGAAATGGCAAATAAAAATCTATCAATGCTTAACGGAGCAACAAGAGGGGACATTTCAGCAAAACCTACCTGGGAAAGAGGAAGTCAGCAATCCATTATAGACTATATCTTTGTCTCGGAGAATATACTACAAGAAATAGTCTCTTTCACAGTCACTAAAGACATCCAAAGTGATCACAATATTATATCAATGGAAATGGAGAAAAGTTGAAAGAAGGGAGCAATGGCAATGTGACATCTCAGTGGAACCTGGGCGTAACAGACTGAGGATAAAGAAACCAGATATTAAGGTGGTATCCGAACAATTGCAACGATCCCAGGAGCAAGGCCTGATTGAGGCAATCGAATACCAGCATTTACTGGAAATCTATAAATCTAAAAAAACGAGTGCTTTAAGGAACCAAAATTTCTCAAAACATACGTACGACCCGGAGGTGGTGAAAAAAAAGAGGGAATTGAGAAAAACATTGAGAGCGATTATTGCTACTAAAGGAGTAACAAACCAAAGCCAGTCCAAAAAAGAGAGAAACCAATATAACAACTGGTGTAAGTTACACAGAGCTAAGATGGAGCAAAACGATGCCGAGATAATTCTGAAGGCGCTGAATCAAAGGAATTCTAGGGGATTCTGGGCCTTAATAAATGAATTATCTAACTCGGGAAAAGCGATTATAACAAACATGGTAACGGAAAGGAATTGGGAGTGCTACTATAAAAATCTGTTTAAAAGAAGGAAAGGTACAAGTACAGTTGAGATCCATACAAAAGTACCACGGGACTTACAAATAGACAGAGTGGACATTCAAACCTCAATTTCAAATAGCAGTACAACTAGAGCCGCTGGACCCGACGGCCTCTTGAATGCTGACTTAAAAGAAAACATCGAAGAATGGTCAGAATTTTGTGATATCCTGTTCCAGGCGATAATAAAAGAAGGAAGGATCCCTGTAACCTGGAAATCAGGAATCATCGTTCCGATATTGAAGAAAGGCTTACGGTCTGAGCCAGCAAACTATCGGCCCATCGCCCTACTTGACGTTATAGGTAAAGTGTTTGCAACTCAGCTCCTTAATCAACTCACACTATGGATTAATCACGAAAAGATCTATGATGAGCGCCAGTCTGGGTTTGTAAAGGGAGTGGGTTGCAGCACAAACCTCCTAATATTAAATCTACTAAAAATAGATGCCATTTGAACGGGCCAGAAAATCTACTTGGCATTTATTGACATGGCAAACGCGTTTGATGGAGTAAACAGGGAAATACTGTGGTGTAATCTAAAAAAAGAGAGGCTGTGATGAGAGTCTAATTTCAGCCATTAAAGAACTCTACTCCAACACCTACATTCAAGTAAGGCTAGACAACGAAGGAAATCTGTCAAATCCAATTCCCACAGAAAGGGGAGTAAAACAGGGCTGCCCATTAGGGGCAACCCGGTTTAACTTTTACATCTTGGAAGTGGGAAAAGCCCTGGCAAACGTGATTTCATTTCTGCCAACCATCAATGGATTCCAACTGCATCACATTTTATACGCCGATGATATGGTGATCTTAGACCGTACACCAATCGGCCCACAGAGGAAATTGTCTGCATTGGAGACCTACTCAGAAGAACTCGGGCTAGAGATAAATGTAGCCAAATCAGAAATCCTAGTCCTGGAGAACAAAAGAGGAAGGCAGTCTTGCAAGTATAGAACACGTTGGTTCGTGGGATCAAAGAAGCTAGAAAAAGTGCAATACACAAAATATCTGGGCACAATAATTAACTCCAGCATAAACGACGAACCAATGGTAAAAAAAATCCTAAATAGCTGCAGACAACTAACCTCACAAGGGATCATAATGCAGAAGAAATTCGGGAAATTCACGTGTGAGCCAGTGAGAAAATTCTATCAAAATTAAATTACACCGATTTTGATTTATGGGGCAGAGAACATGTTTGGCTGTGACCATAAGATATGGTCTCGGTGCGAAGGTTTTCTTTGGAAGAAAGTCCTCCAAATACCATAAAGTACACCGACTGCGTGTGTTCTATAGGAAGTAGGAATTTCCACCCTGAACGTAAGGATAGGATTACATGGAACAAGCTATTGCTCTTTAGGAAAACGCATGATGAAGCGAACTTACCACCGTTCAAAATCCTGTTGGGAAACGAAACAGGTGAAAAAAAGTCGGCCCTAAGAGACTGGAAACATCAATGTCGAGAAATCCTCAAACAGTTAGGGACGGATGAGTCAACACTATGGAATAATCCAGATTTTGAAAAAAGAAAATTGCTGGATCTCGACTGGATCGTAATTGGGGAGAGAAGAGCCTGCCAAAAATCCATGATAAAGCAACCAAAAGAAGCAAAAAAACGGAATACACTTCAGAAATATCTGGCTCTGTCTCCGTGCAAGCACCTCAGAAAATACTATTTGATGTTCCGTTTAAACATTCTAGAAGCAAAAGAAATTCTGAGGAACAGGCGTGCGATTTCAAGGGGAAATACTCTATGCCGATTCTGTGGGAAGAAAGATGAAAATTTAAAACATCTCATTCTAAATTGTACTGAACTAAAAGATCAACGTGATAGTTGCATGGGAAAGGTGATGACAAATTACCAGACGCTGTCTGAAGAGGAATGGTGGAGACAACTACACTTGCCTGAAAGCAAATCACTGTTGATTGCAGTAATGCGATTTTTAGAGCTTCTGCAGAATCGCCTAAAACGAATCCAGTGGTTGCCTAAACAGTGTCCCACACAGTTATAAGTCAGGAGACCAACCACTCTGAAAAGACTGATAAGAATAACTGTTGGGGCGAAGTCAGAGGAAATGATGGCAGAACAAGCCTTAAGAAGTAGACCAAATAAGGTGTTATAGTGAAGAATACTTAAAGGGATGGTCTAGTAAAAAATTTTATTTAAAAAATAGATAGGCAACATAAAAAAAAAAATACTAGCATTCTCTGTTTTAAAACTTCCTATGTAAAATTTTGAGCTATTCAAGCTCAAAATTTGCAAAAGCAAGCACATGGGCGCATCCATTTTGTGAAATGGATTCCCCGCCTGTGCTGGCTTTTGCTTTTGCGGCACTAATGAAGGAAAAGCCAGCCAGCTGTAGTAAACAAAAGCTACCGCTGGGTGGCTTTCCCTTCATTAGTGCTGTAGGCGGAGGACAGGGACCGGAGACCAGAGCAGGAAAGCTGCAGCTGAATCTCGGTAAGTGCTATTTTTTTTTTTTTAAATAAGCACTAGCTGCGGTTTTTTTCTAAGTTTTCCGGGCTGGAGGAGCCCAGAAAACTTAGAAATAAAACCGCAGCTTTAAAAACTTATTTATGTTTGCGGTCGCTTTTGAAGCGACCGCAAACATAAATACAACGTCACTGTGTTGGAAAACGCTGCGGTTTTTCTTTCCAAGTTTCTCAGGCTCCTCCGGCTCTTTTTGAAAGCCACAGCAGGCAGAAACACAACGCGGTTATGTTTACATGCCGCGTAGTGTTTCTACCTGCAGCTGATTTCCCATTTGGGGCTCTCGGGCTCCCCGTGGGGAGCCCGAGAGACCCAAATGGGAAATGCTAAATGCTGCGTTGTGTCTGCCTAAATCTGCTTTCCCATTTGGGGCTCTCGGGCTCCCCGTGGGAGCCCGAGAACCCCAAATGGGAAAGCAGATTCAGGAAGAAACAACGCGGTTGTTTTCCGCAATGCCGTGTTGTTTCTGCCTGAATCTGCTTTCCCATTTGGGGCTCTCGGGTTCCCCGGAGCCCGAGAGCCCCAAATGGGAAAGCAGATTCAGGCAGAAACAACGCGGTTGTGTTGGAAAACGCTGCGGTTTTTCTTTCCAAGTTTCTCAGGCTCCTCCGGCTCAGAGGAGCCCGAGAAACTTGGAAAGAAAAACCGCAGCGTTTTCCAACACAATAACGTTGTATTTATGTTTGCGGTCACTTCAAAAGCGCCCGCAAACATAAACACAACGTTTTTAGAGCTGCGGTTTTATTTCTAAGTTTTCCGGGCTCCTCCAGCCCGGAAAACATAGAAAAAAAACCGCAGCTAGTGCTTATTTAAAAAAAAAAAATAAATAGCACTTACCGAGATTCAGCTGCAGCTTTCCTGCTCTGGTCTCCGGTCCCCGTCCTCCGCCTACAGCACTAATGAAGGGAAAGCCACCCAGCGGTAGCTTTTGTTTACTACAGCTGGCTGGCTTTTCCTTCATTAGTGCCGCAAAAGCCAGCACAGGAGGGCCTCCATTTCAGAAAATGGATGCGCCCATGTGCTTGCTTTTGCGAATTTTGAGCTTGAATAGCTCAAAATTTTACATAGGAAGTTTTAAAACGGAGAATGCTAGTATTTTTTTTTATGTTGCCTATCTATTTTTTAAATAAACATTTTTACTAGACCATCCCTTTAAGGACGATAGATGGAATGTTGAACATATGTTAAAGACAAAGTTTTTCAAAAGTTTGTATAAACTAAATGAAAATAATTTAAAAAAAATTAAAAAAACAACATGTCTTATTGTCTGCATTTTACTCGGATCACCACACAATCTATACAAACGTGTTTCCTTCCATACTCCTTTCCAGGCACCCTTAATTGCAAGTGCGGGCAATTTATTGAACCTAATTAACATTAATGTACACCACAGTACAGGAGAGGGATACTGAAAAATATACGTTTCATGTTTATGGAATGGAAAAAAAATTCTTAAGAATGTATTCAGGGACTTGAGACTACTCACATGGTCATGATTCAATACCCACTCGCATTTCTCTGCGCACTTTTTAAAGGACATTGCAAGTGCCCCCTGTCCCTGTTTCCAATACAATACCAGCACCATACAATCTGCTCAAATAATTTCTCATTTAACTCCTTGAATTTCAGTAGCACAGAACAAGACTTATTTATAATGTCCTTCCATAATATCGACAGTACAGAATCTTTCTCTGCACGCATTATTTTACTATAAAATTTTGTCTCGATACATCTTGATCAAAGTAACTAAATGTTAGTCCCAACAAAAGTCTAATTGCTTGTATCGTAATATTATTAGAAAGACCAAGTATATTACACTAAATTACACCTTCTAAGGTATTTGCCCATCCATCACAATCATATAAGAAGATTCCAATGCATAAATTATGCTTGACACCAGCTTTTGCCTGTATATTGCCATCAACGTCGCTAAGCTGTAACCGGCATCACTATAAACAACTATTTAAGAGCGAGCATAATTGATGTGGCTTTAGAACGATACTTTTTACAAAACTCAGTCTCACCTTTTTGTGCACCAATATCGTACCACATATTTCAATATTTGCCCACGTTACCCACAATATCCTCCCGAGTGTGGATATTAGACCCATCTATCCTTACTTTCTCAAATTTAGATTTTGCCATATTGATGTCAAGAACATTGACAGCAAAATCTAGCATAGGGCTTGAGCGCACCTCTGCAAATCCCAATATAGGTGTTATCAAAAATGGCCATATTATCAGCATAAGCGAGCCATGCAAATTTAGAGTGACCCAACAGAGTGGACATTTTTAGCTCCAGAAAAAGCACTGCCAACATCAGCAATAAACAAGTTAAAAAGTACTGGCGATGGCACACACCATTGATTTACACCCCTTTCAATGGGGACTGGCGCAGATAACTCACCCAAACTGTTTAATCTAACTTGTGCCATGTTCTCTTGATGTAAGAGTTGGCAGGCATGCAACAATTCCCTCAGCATTTGTAGAATTTCCGATTAAGACCGCAGCTTGGAGCAGTCAATTGCATCAAATGTGGCCGACAAGTCAATACATAGGACAAAGAAAGGAAAGGCGTCATGCTTTCTTGCCTGCTGTATCAAGGAATTCACTATGAATACATTTTACACCGTAGAAAACCCTTTACGGAAACCTTTTTGGAAACAGCACAGGATATGTTTGTCATCTGTCCATTTGGGAATACTTTGCAAATTGCAAGATGCAAACATTTCACTGGATCCATCTAATAAAGAAAGGGAGATATTTGGCTCACGCACTTGTAGCCTACTTTTTGACACCTCAGGACAATTGGTTTCTAAAGCCATCACTGTGACGTTGACATTGGGTGCTTTCATATGTGTTTTAAGGGGCATTAGGACACATCTGGAACACCTTTAATCCATACTGGTCATATACATAATGAACATAAGTTAATAGTATGCCTTTCCCAGTGGAAATTCGATTTGTAGCTCATTATGCACTAGCTCCTCCTTCCCCAGAGGGAGCAACAGCTTACTCTGTGGTCCCGGATACTCAGTAGCTACTTTAAGCTCCTACTCAACAAATTCGTATTTTGATGGCTGTATAACTAACTTGTATGAATGTATGCCCCCTTTAAAACCGGTCCAAATATTGGGTCAAAGGACAAACCAGATAGCAGAATGCACATGCAATGCGGGGAGAACTGAAAACGTGTACCATTTTATAATCCCTTGTGTTTACTTTTCTATCCCCAGGACATTGCTGATCACCAGTTTGTTGAGTAATTAGCTGTGTCTTGACATGAGACAGACTCTTACCCATTTCCTAACTTTGTGATCAACAGAAGCTCATTTCTTCTTTGTAGAATTTATTCAGAGCGTCATCATGATCAGCAACAAAATTTATTTTCACAAGATGGAGGTTATGACATTTCTTATGTAAAATTGCTCTAACTGCACTTGGCCCCGGATGCTCCCATTACAGGCACGCAGTAGGCCACCTATGTGTGTATGCTTTCTTTCAAGCACTGTTAAATTTTGATTGCCTTCACAAATGGGTTTTAGGCCTGCACAAAAAACGTGGTGACCGGCTTTCCATGCAGAATTGAAACCCACTTGTGATATCAACACTAAGCAAGGCCTGGTATGTTTGTGCATTGCAGCCGGCATATACATGGATCCCCAAGCACAAAAAAAAAAACGTGGGGGGATTCCATTCGGAGTCTCCGACTCTGTTAAAAATCAATTCAGGTGGAGAGCCACGTGCATTTTTCTGCACGGACCGCCTGTATGCGTCAGTTGGAGTATTTTCTGCACCCCTCCCCCCCGCCAGCTCTGTGCAGAAAAGGCATGTAAATGCCATTGTTTCGAATTTGCTGGTGGAGACCATGTCTGCCGTAGTAAATTGCAAACCATTTACCCCTGCGCCCACCTTCATGGCACCATAGGCAACTCCCTTACTGACATGCCCCAAAGATGGGAAATCCAAACATTTGCAGGTTAGGCATTGGGCAAGAACATGTCGCATTCTAACTAAACTAAAATGCATCACATCCTCCAAGCAGAGGCATTGCTGGGGGACGGGGGGGGGGCGCTACAGCCCCGGGTCTTTTGGTTGTAGCCCCGGATAGAAACCCAGGAGCTACAACCAAAAGGCTAGCTAGCCCCGAGTCCCGGCAGTCTCAACATTAGGGTAGCCCCGGACCTATTCCAGACCTAGCAACACCCCTGCCTGTAAGTAAAGGTCACTGGGGAATTGACAGGCAACCTGGACAGCCTGTCCAGAAAGTCTCCAATGTGTTTTAATATGTGTTGACGCCACATACAGCATGAATCGTCCTGGAAAAAGGAAGGGAGCTGGTCAGGATGCTTGCTGCTTGGCTTTCCTGTACTACTGGACCTGAGACCAAGCCACAGCAGACCTTTGGCTTGCGTCTTCACAGGCTGGACCACCTTTATTATTTAGTAGCAGAAAGCAATTGCTGCACTAGATTGTACGGTTCGAAAGAGATACATTTGTGCACTTCACACCACTGTGCTACAACTGCACTTAGAACAATCTATCGTCAAATCATTGCTAAAATGAAGGACACTCCAGGGAAAATTGTAGGAAAACGATAATAAACATTGATACCAGAAACGTACAAACGACTTCCACTGTATGATGATAACATTGGTCTTTTGCAACCACAGAACTTAGAACTCCATTCTCTTATTTTTGTAAAAAAGAGCATCTTGATGTGTTCTCTCCCACAAGCATTCCCAGCATTTACATTCCTGTAATTAGCACTCCCAAGTGTTATGATCTCAGCGGAACTAAGGCGCCTTGCGTTCAGGCCGAGGGCTAATGTATCGCACACCACTGTACATTTGTTTCTCTTCCCACAAACCTTTGCTTTCAAGGACACGAAAAGTGCAACTTTACAGTCACAATTTATTTGGTCATATGGATCATTTGCGTCAAGCATTTCATACAGATTAGCATAGACAGGCTCTGGAGGGCCCAGACAAAGCAGTTTACCCCTTTGAGATATCCCCTCTGTATTGAATTGCAGAAGGATACAGAATTGTAAAATAAGGATCTTAAGGCAGGTAGACCTTCCACAGCACCCACTTTTACACTCATAGATCCTCCCCAAAGTAAGAGGGCACTATTATAGAAACACAAGAACATGGAAATTGCCAGCAGGAAAGATTCACCGGTATATATAATCTGCCGACGTCATGCATACTCTTACTATGAAGGCCCTACAAGGGGTCCGGTTTCATCTTTGCCTAATCAGTACTATCCTTCCCTGTGCTCATCCACTTTCTCTTTAAACCAATTTACTGTTTCAGACCCTGCCACTCCTGTTGGGAGTACCGCTTGCTGTGAATACAGGTTTATTCCTGAGCCTTCAGTTCCCCAGCCTCATATCAAGACTTCTAGTTCGTGGGGTACTCTTCCGCTGGGAAAAGCTGTACTGTGTACCCTGCCTGTAGGTATTTCGATCAATCCAGCATGGCCCTGTTCCATGTAGAGCAAAAACGGGACCTTTATTTCCGCATCCAGTTTCAGCTTTAGGCATTGCACCACGTGGACTATTGCCTTGCCCCATGTTTCTGGAGATGTGACCATATGAAATCGAGAGCAACAGTGGTAAAAGAACTTCTCTTTGTCAGCTGGTACTATTTTTCTCTATGATCCCCAATGTTCTCCTCACTCGTCAAAAGTCTTATCAAATCCTAGGCATTTTTTAAATCATCAAATAAGATAAAGCCACGTATTTTCATTTTTTGGGTTGTCTTTATCTGCTAAATTCTCACCCTATACTGATCTGGCTAATCTCTGGTCTAACCACAAAACACTGCAACAATTCGTGCAAACAGATTCCTCCCGATCGCCAATTCTACCCACTGTTAAGGTGAGATTTTCATAGCAATGACAAATCTTCCTGGCGTGTGTCAAACCCAGAACGTGTTGCTGGACTGGCAGATTATTTTTTCCTATACATCAGTGAGTGGGAACCTTTTCCCACACTCACAGAGTCTTTTACTCTTTTTATGGGTGTAATTTTTAAGACTCTCTATAGTGTATTTTTAATTTTATCCTCTGACAACTTTTGCCACATACTGCCTCTTGTTGCTGGGTTGCACTAGGGGCTCCCATTTTGACTTTCTCTGGCTAACCTTATGAGAACTACAATTCCCAAGGGTAGAAAGGATCTTGGGATCCCTTTTACATTTTACTAGGTGAAACAAGCACACCCCACGTTATGTGGAGTGCTGGGGTGATCGAATGTATCAACCTTTCTCCTTTTAACTGTAACATTTCTGTTACAGGAACACGCTTACCTTTAATTTCTTGTGGCAGTGAACCTTTTCATTAATTCAGTGCACCTTTACTGCAGGCTGTTTCCAAAGCCCTGGTAAAGGCACCCATGGATGCTCATTTTACCAAAATGGCACTGGTCTTCATTTTTCGCCATGTCAGTGCTCTTTGCCCTTTCTTGTTCCTTTCCCTGACCAGTCCATTTTATCTTTGGCGGGAGACCTCGGTCAATTCCGCCCAGGCTCCAGAGTGTCTGTGAAGGAAGGAAGCAAGGTCCTTTTGTCTTCCAGCCTGACACAAGCATCCAGTTCAAACTGGGAGGCTGGCTGTCCTAAAAGGACTGCCTTCCCCCCAAGTATGAATGTTGCATGGCTGTTTGGTTGGCTGGGTTCCTGCATAAAAGTCTGATCCTGGAAGTTGAAGAGGTAGTCTGCCACTCAAACCAAATCCGAATATGAGGATGAAGAAAACGCAGCTGAGATGATTTCCAGCGACCGGAGAGCCTGCTGTGTAACCAGATCCTGCTGTTACCCTTCCTTCCAATCGACCTGGGGACTCCGAAAGCGACAACCCTGACTTATAGCCTAGTGTGATCCTCTAGACTCAAGACCACTTGTATTTTGAGCCATGCCACAATGTACTTTGACCTGGGATCTCGAGCTATTGTGCGGTGCACACAGTGGTGGAAATGGAAAAAATGTGGTGGGGGATCCCACAAGTGCGGGTGGGGGAGGAGTTGGGGGAAGAGGGGGCGTGGTCTAGAGGGGGCAGGGTTGGTAGTGGCCATCCGATCAGATAAATACTTAAAAAAAAAAAAAAAAAAGTGCCCACAAAGGCAACATTGCCTTTTACCACCGGCCAGGGCTTTAAGTGGGACGGGGCCTGCCGGGGCTGTGCCCCGGCAGGCTCCGAAATTTCAATCTGAGGCGGGGCCCTGTGGGGCCCACTAATCTCCCCTGCCAGCCCCGGCCACTACAAGAAAAGGATTTTTTTCCGAAGCCTGAAGCTCTCGCTCGTGTGCGAAAGCTTCAGGCTCCAGAAAAAAATGCCTTTCAGCCATAATGGTGGCGCCGCACCTGCGAGGCATACCTTTAAGCAGGAGATGCTCGTGGGCCGGTGCCACCATTGTGGAGAGAAACGTGAGGCCGCTGGAAGCTGAGGCCGTTTTCCTGAAGACTGAATCTCCGCGAGTTTCAGTCTTCAGGAAAACGGCCTCAGCTTCCAGCAGCCTCACCCCTTCAGCCTTAATGGTGACGCTGCACCTCCCCAGCTGCCGAGGGGAAGCGCCACCATTAAGGCTGAATAGGCGAGGCGCTGTCCCCTGCCAGGCAACCCAATAGAAAATAAATGCAGAGATCAACACCCTCTCCCCGGGGGAGAGGGTGTTGATCACTACAAAAGGCTGCCTGACAGGGGTGCCAGTAGCCCATTGAGCCGGGGCTCTTCAGGGGGGCGTGGCCTAATGGGCCAGCAGGACGCCTGCAGTTAGGCCAGGCCCCCTTGATGAGCCCTGGCTCATTTTGTTGTGCCAAAAAAAAAAAAAGCCCGCGAGGGCAGCATTGCCTTTTACGCGCCTCTGGCGTGTAAAGCACAATGCTCGCTACATGTACAACTGATTCCTTTCAGTTGTACATGTATTGATCATTGTGCATTACACATCAATGCCAAAGCCGCGGTAAACGGCGGACGCTTTTTTTTTTTCTTCTTTCTTTTTTCCAGCGCGGTTCATGGGCTTGGGCGGCTGACTCTGGCCGGATCCCGAGATCCGGCTACACATCTGTGCCGGATCTCGGATCCACCGAGAGCCGGCCCAATGACCAGCACTGGTGCACAGTCTTCCGAATTCCGAATCTTGCTGAAACTTTGTGGGAATCCTGCTGGACCTCCAGAGACGTGAATCGAGCCTGAAAGGCCCCTCACCAGAGCGCTGCACCTTGCCAAAGACGAGAATCCGACCAGTGATATTCAGTCTTCTGGGTCCTAAAAAAGGTAACAAAATCTACAGAGCCACATCCAGCCATGACACAACTCTTGCCTGGAGCTTTCCCAGTTGATACCTGCAGCAGAAGCCCTTCCAGTGTCCTGTCTTCATGACAAGGAATTCAGCCAGCAAAGTTTTTACTGCAGGTCCTCAAGTCTCCCCCGTTGCAACCTCTTCTTCTGTATTGAGTAAACCATGTGAAGATCCTCTTGCCTAGGGCCTTCACTGTGATACCTGCTGCAAAAATCCTTCCAGTGTCCTGTCTTCGTGATAAAGGAATTCAACAACTGGATTTTTGGCTGCAAGTCCTCAAGTAGTCTTGCTGGAACTCTTCTTCTTCTGTGCTGAGGCACTGTATTGGCTTGGGTATTACTTAATTTAAGTCGCTTATGATTCCTATGTAGCTTTGTGGTGTTTCCTGTGATTGGGAGTCTTCTCATCCAGTTCACCCAGGCCCCTGCTGGAATTCTCCTAGAGTGTCGTCTCTGAAGTCCCTGGAACCTCAACTAACTTTAAAGTTAACTTTAAAGTAAACAACTTACTTGTTTCAACAGTCTTCCTCAGGAACTCTGAACGTTTTCTGCAACTGAGCCCTATCTCACCCCGCCTAAAGCTGGTGCCTAGACCACTAGGGTCCTTCTTCTGCCTCTGAAAGAACTCATGCAATAGAACAGGGAAGGGCTGGATAACTACAGGGGTCTGCCTTGAAAAGTATAACAAGTGTTGAAAAGTTACTTACTTGTTAATGAGTTGGTTGGTAACTACAACTCTGAGAGTGCATAGTTACAAACGTTCTTACTTGTCTTGGAAGCGTTCTGCCACTTGTAAAAGTATATGTAAGGTTATTTTACTTACCTTGGAAATGGTCTGCTAATCTGAAAAGTATATGTAACAACCTACTTTCCTTAGAAACGGCTTCGCCATTCTAACAGAAAGTAGATGCAAGGTTAATTTATTCACCTGTGAATCGGTTGTGCCTCTTCCCAAAAGTAATGCTGTTGGATTCACTGAACTATTTCTTCCAGAACATTAGTGTGTACGTTCCCCAACTGGGTTTTGGTTACCATGGTCTGTTTAAAACAGATTCTAAAACAGTCTCTGGTTTATACCTACCTTTAGGTTGCTGATAGCCCCCTTAAAAAAGTATATATGTTTTACTTACCTCGTATTAGCTGCGTGAAATCCTAAAACAAGTTAAAGAGCGATTGCTTATCTCAATCTGTGTTCCACTGATCTGAAAAACAACTGTAATAGTATTTTACAACATTAGGTTTTACCTGCCTGGAACAGCTGTGTGCCATTCTTGAAAAGTATTCCTTTAGGTGTAGCTGACCTTGGTCTGCCTAGTGCATCCAACAATAGTGTAAAGAGTTCTTGCTCATCTTAGACTGTGTTCCACTGAGCTGAAAAGCAACTGATTGTATATTACATCAAAAAAGTCTTAACCACCTAGTATACATGTGTGTTATCACAAAAGTAGTAGAGGTATATACTGTTAATTGAATCTGTGCTCCACTATTCAAAAAAGTATATTTGCAGGTTGGTTTACTATGTGATGTCCTTGTTCCGTGTCACTGCATAACTGACAGGGTCTACTAGCCTTTAATTACTGTAAGGTAATCTGAAAGTAACGTATGGTTTTACACCCATTGAATAGGTGTGACCTATACTGAAAGTGTATGACAAGGTTTGACTTACCTACACCACTGTTAATTTTTTTAATAAGTTCTATGCTTTGGTGTGTGTACTTTAAAGCATAGTGTTGTGTTCTTTTTTCTGGGCCTACTTGTATTTAAATAAACCATTTATTTTTACAATATATAGTGTTTCTTTGGACCATATGTGTATTACTATTTCTTTGTACTGATTCCACAGCCCTCTCTCCCTCCTACGATAAGACTGGCTGCTCTGTCTATGATACCATATATTCAGTTGGTACAGCCTTATACTAAGAGTGGAGTCTTGTACTTCCTCAGTTGAATTGTTTTACTAAGCCCTTAGTTGGACTTCAGAAAAACTGTCCTAACACCCACCACCTGTAGAATCCTGCAAGGTTCCAACTCCTACTACTGACCAACAGTACCAAACACCTGGACATCCAGACCTGGCTCTCTGCTATGACCCTTGAGGGCTTAACACCTCAGCTGGCCATTTGCGTTGGGTTTGACATCGACAGACATCTCTTCCTCAAACAGCACACAACAAATAAAAACACAAATGGCTTGGTATCAGCTTTCTCTCCTGCGGAAATTAAAGCCCCTTAATCCCAGAAAATAACTTCAGATCATCTGTCCAAGCCTTGGTCCTCCCCAACCTGGATGGTGGAAATGCCCTCTTGGAAGGCTTTCCAGTGACTACTGTGAGACAAGCATGGTAGTAAGGGATATAGAATATTGTAGGGGTGGTGAAATGCCTAACTGGCCCTAACTCTAATGGGGTAGTTCCCTCAGCTGATGTTTCTAAGGGAAGTCGAGGTCCGGAAGTCAAAAAACAATGTCTGTCTGTGTCAAACCTATGCTTCCCCTCACTTTAAACATGGTGTTGGGTCTTCTAAAAGAAAAATGGTGTTTCAAAAGGAAGTGTAAAACTAGGCAGGATTCAGGTGGTCTTCCCGTCAGGGTCAGCTATGCCAGTTCAAAAACAGTTCAACTCAAAAGGGTGCCCTTGGGATCTTCCAGGCAGGGCTTTTGCAACACAACAAAACCGTTCACAGCAATTCTCCTGGGGTTCCCTTCCCAAAGCTTCTTAATAATTCCAGTTTGTTTGGGCCTCTCAGTCTTCCCTTCCCCAAGCATAAGCCTCCTTGATTTTACAGTTTCACCAAAAGGTTCCTACGGTCGCTTGGATTCCTTTTCCCAAGCTTCTTAAAGTTGACAATGTCTCTGGGCCTCTTAAGCTTCCTGTCCACAAGCACAGGCCCCTCTGTTTCCAAGAGAAGATTCACAATGCCTTTCAGGGTTCCCTGCCCCAAGCCTAGTCCCCTCAGGTCTCAAAATATTCACAAACACAAAACACAAATGTGCATCTTGTCAGGATGCACCTCTCAACGCACAGTTCCTTCGTGTGGAGTTCTGACAGCCTTTCTTTTACTTTGGGGATTTTGCTCTCACTTCTATCAGTGTAGCTCCCACTTTCCCCACCTTCTCCCAAATGGCGCTGTACACCTCTTCTTAACACTGGGGCAATATCAGAGACTTGCGAGAATGCAGGGCTGTTACTCCTCCCCCTGCATGACCACTCTGATGCATAGCCCTTTTCCTTAGACTCTTTATCTTGCTTTCTTCTAGCACCTTCTGCCTTTACTTGTTAGTTGCACACTTTCCTTTGGCACCTTCCGCCTTTCCATGCCAATTGCACGCTTCAGTCGTTCTCCCGTGGTGCCGCTCGAAGGCTTTTCTTTCTTTTCCCTTTTCCTTTCGTGCTGCTCGCACCTTTAAAACTTTCACTTGATTTTCTTTCCGGGTCGCTCACACCCTCTTGTTTCTTCCTTTTCGCACCTTTATTTCTTTTTCTCTCTCGCTCTGTCACTGTTGTGCCGCTTGCACTTTTTCTTCTAACTCTCCTGCTCCAGCCTCCCACACGCTACTGAGTTTCACCTTTTCATTGAAACTCACTGGGTAGTGCGATGCTGGCAGGCAGACTCATTAGGTTTAGTGTCGAGGTCGGGGTCGCACCACCTGCCGCTCAGTCGCGCCGGGGACCGGGACACCTCCCAGGGGAACAAGCACTACCCCGGACATGGCCAACAGGATACAGCATTGCCCGATCCGGCTCCCTGAAGAGATCGCTCCCTCGCCACGCTGCAACCCCCCTGGCACCCTGGGTCAGCGCTTCGGCATCCCATTTTCCTGTGGATCCTTCAGGCTCCTCCAGCTGTAGCCTCCTGCTCATCAGCCCCCACATTCCATCCAGCACCCGCAGCTCGCTCTGCTATTCCTGGAAAACCTAGCTTGGGACTAAGAAGGAATCCCCTGCTGGACTCGGCCACGCCTCCTCCCTTCTGCTCTACAAATTGCTTCTCTTTGCACTACTGAATGCCCCACCTTTTATACACCCGAGGTCTGTTAAGGGGTTTCAGGTGTGAGTCCTTGGCCTCCCCCTGTCTGACTCATTGGGTCAATTAACAGGATATGCCTGACCCATAGGACCCCTTTTCTCCTGGTCAGTCCTTGAGTGGTATATTAGCCAGTAAGATAGCTCAGTGGGTTGAGCGCTCACTGCTGTGATCTGAGCGTGATCTGCAGGTAGCAGGTTCAAATCCCGGCAAGGACAACTCAGCCTTTCATCCTTCCGAGGTCGATAAAGGAGTACCAATTTCGGTTGGGTGATATTGTATGTAAATATGTGCTCAGTAAAGCACTTTGGATTAAGGCGCTATATAAATAACACATCATTATCATTAACAGAGTGCAGGTGTGTATAACTGCTGCCAAGTACCTGACTCTGCCTGACCTCAATAAAGGGACAGCCTAGTTGTGTACTGTAGTAGGCCTCTTCCTTCATCTTCCTCCTCCCAGTACTTTTTCCATATGTAATCTTCCTAACTCTCTGTCGCCTCTTCCTCGTTCCAGTATATGTTGGAAATGGGGAGGAAGAAACGGGATAGGAATGGTAGTGTCCCATAAAGGCTGTGGGAGACTAGGGCAACGGATAATTGGGAGGGAGGGGTGCGGCGTCTTAACCTCATGCATCCCCCTTTCAATCCCCAAAGACCCCCTACCCAGGTGATCCTCCCTCGCTTTCCGCGATGGTCCTTCCTTGGACACCTGAGCAAAGGATCCAAAGGGAGAAAATGTGAGGACGCCTTAAAGTTTCTCACTACCCAGATAGGTGTCCTGCATGCTGCAGCATGTCTCAAAGGACCCCTCAAATGCAACTGCATGAAACCCGACCCTACTCAAACTGCACTGGCTCCCAATGCAAGCCAGTATCATCTGCAAATCCTTCTGCATCACCTACAAGGTTGTCACTGTTATGAATCTAGCAATGTATTCACTCCCTCGCCGGGGAAACTCTTCCCATATGGCCAGGGAAAGGAAGTGGCTATCTGATCCTGACCCTGGGGGTGGCTGTCTGAGGGCGGACCATATGGGTGGGGGGGAACAAACCTCATGGGAGGGAGGTGGACTCACTAGCAGGAACATGGTATTCCCCCCTTTCCACTTAAGGTATGACACCAACCCCTTGAATTTCCAATCACATGTGGCTTCTGCAATATAGAACTAGAACATCCAATCTGCACTGACAATAAGGCTCTTTCATACTGGTATAGTAAAAGGCCAGACAAGGAAGAGCACTGGAGCCATGAAACCTGAGGTGCGCTCTAGTTGTTGGATGGATCCGATAGGTGCCAGGACATTAAACATGAAGCGGCAAGAAACAAGAAGAACCACAACTCTCAACGCGGGTCGGGAAACCGAGAAGCAAGTTGCAGCGGGGAGCAGGAGGGCCCCTGCCGGCACCATCACAAGTTCGCTGCAGGAGGACAAGATCACAGGAAGCTGTGGAATGAAGGCAGAGACATCACGGGTACTGTAGAGCCAATGAGACACCAGGAAAAGGAGGAAGCAAACCGCTGGAAGAACTGAAGACTGCGCTGAACACCGAAGCAGCCAGGAGAGACCGATGAGCAGAGAGTTGTGAGACCAGGGCGCTTTGTAGCATATACTGCACACCATTAAGAGACAGTTACATGAACTGGGTGAACCTGAGCAAGGGCACTGGGACAACAAGGAAATTGCTGAGTGAAGCAGGTGAAAGAAGGTCAAGGACCCAATGCTTGAATAAAGAAAATCTAAATGATGGAACTATTGCAAGTTGAGAAAGTCCTGGCAGGAGAGTACACCAGGCAACCTGATTGCGAGTCTGGGACCTACACCAAAAAACGTGTATGAAGTCAGAAAGTCATGGCAGGAGAGTACACCAGCTGAATTGATTGCAAGTCTGGGACCCGCACCAAACGTGTGTTATAAACTAAGAAAATCTAGAGGAAGAAGGCAACCTCTTGAGTGTGTGAAATCCGGGGCAAGGGAATCATACCCACTGGACTTGGAAATTGCATATTGTGGAAAAGAGAAGTGAAACAATTCCTCAGTGAAATAGAAAATGGTTAATTGTGAATATTGCAACCAGGGGAAGGAAGACATTCCCTCTGGCACTGTTGGAAAATGCCAAGGAGCCAAGAGAAAATAAATAACTTTTTGGCATTTTGAAATCTAGGATAAGACCACCTGTGAAGATTCTTTTTGGCCTATCCCAATTGCTGATCACTTATAAAATCTACTGTGGCCTTGTACCATGTGTTTTGCACAAAAACGTTTTGCACAATAATTAAATTGTGGATGTATTGTTATATTTGTTATATGTTTTTATCTTGTACTTGTTGATGTTTTGTATGAGTAGTTTGATGGATGTTGTATGGATGCGGATGAATGTATGATGATTTAATAGGATGATTTTATCAAATTATGATGGTTTTTAAATATTCCTGCGATGTTAAATAAATAACTGCTTGAGTGCAGATTAATTTGTGATTAAACTCACAGAGTAAAATGTATTAGGTACAATAAAATCCTTAATACGCCTTTGTAAATTGTATCCTCTGGATTTTCTTCTGAGATATACTATTACGTTAATACCCCGATCTAGAGACAGATCAGAGACACAGGAAAATGCCAAGGAGCCAAGAGAAAAGAAATTACTTTTTGGCATTTTGAAATTCGTTGAGGCAGGGAAACCGCTCTTAGAGATATGGCTAGATAGGATTTCCTCCAACTCTCTTTTTATTTGAATAAAAATCTTTACCAACCACTGCAATACCCCTGTGTCCGAGTCTTACTGCCGATTCATTACAACACCCTGAAGTCCTCAAGCTACCTCACTGAGAAACGTTGCATCTCCTGAGGCCTACAATCCACAACAAGTAAGGAAATGTGCAGACTTGATTTTTGCTGACACAGTAAGGAAAGAGCCAGAAGACAAGCCTTCCATGTCAACATCAGACACATCCCCTTGCTTCTATAGTTCCGGAAGGAGCTCCAGACCCTCCTCTTCAATTAATGGCTCCTTCCTAACACCTAGGGTCCACACACCCTCCCACTCCCCACCCTAGCTGCGACTGGGTGATCTGTTCCCCACCGTTTCCTCTCCTCATTACTTGTAGATCCTTTGCTACGAAACTGCCTGTTAGCTCCCTGCTCCCTTGTTTCTCTGCTTCCCTCATGATGTTATTCCCCCTATGATTTTGGAGTGCTTTGGTGCTTCCCGTTCTGCGCTCAATAAATATCCTAATAATAATCACTGCACATTATTGAACAGCGGAGGCCTGTCCAGGGTTGTTCTTCTGGTTTTTAATACTGTTTTTGTTTACCCCTGGAGAAAGGTATTTACCTTAATGCACACTGACCATAATCTAAACACAGCAAGGACTTCCAACACAGCTCATTAGCAATGTAACATAGTAATGTTTGCTAAGACATTACAGAGCAAACCGATGTCTCCACTCTGGTGCTTAAAGGAAAGCCCAGATTAATGTAATCATCACAGGCGGAAACCAAGTCCAATGCATAATATGCACTAGGACAAAGGCCTCCAAAATGATCAATATTAAAACACCCAGCACTTTTTATTACTTTAGTAAGAGTTTTGAATGACAGTTCATGCTGTGACAAATTAAGGGAATTCATCCCTTCTCCCCAATGGGGAGCCACCCCCATTAGCTAGGGACCTCACTGGGAGGGACACACCCTTAGGGGACAAGGACTCCTGTTCCCGTGAGGAACTCCCTAAAGCTGTGCACACTGTGGCCTACACAGGATGCCCTAAAATACAAGAAACGTTTGATGAAGAACACCTAATAGATACCATTACAGGTCCCTTTAAGTCAAAATATCCAATCCATTGGGACGAGTACATTGATTAGCGTGCACTCTAGAAGCCAGGGAGAGAGAAGAGAAATAGGAACACATACACAAGCCTACGAAGGCCCCAAGCTGTGTAACACCTGGACAAAGAAGAAGCCTGCAAGGTTCAAACTTGGCTGATACTGATGAGCGGGACAACAGAGCTACGGTGAACCCAAAGCGTGAGAAGCAGACTGGGCAGGAACCCAGGAGGAAGGTTGTGATGAGGCCACAAAGGAGGATCCGTGGTGGACAGCTGATCCACAAACCATCGCTGATGCCACCGCCAAACAAGGCTCCCGAAGACGTTCTCCTTCAAAAGCGAAGGTAACAGGGAGAACAGGAAGCACAAGAGGCCCCGAGGGAATCATTATACCGCACAAGCAACTCATCTCACTAGAAGCCATGAGATGCAGTTAACCTTGAAACAAATGAACTCTGAATTTTGGGAAATAAGAGAAAGAATTATTAAAGAACTGATTACTGAGAGAGAACAGTGGATTACAATACCAAAGAGAAAAGTAACTCGATATTCTATACAAGAAGAAACCAATTCCAAAGAGAGAATGTTATGAGCCAGAGTTCAGAGGAACTAGACAATTGAGCCATATACAAAGTCAAGTAGATCAAAACAAGCTGAACTAGAATTGCCCAAAAAGGGAAAGCCTACCAGAGCAATAGTACCTTCCAAGTATATGCAGATGTCAACAACCAGGAATATAAATCATATAAAAGATCCCAAAAAGGGATTACCAAGGAGGAGGGGAATGTCAATAGCCTATTTGAAGAACTACAGAGACTGATCCAAGAAGTCACAAGACTATTTGAGGATTATGTATTAAAAAGAATCCTACAGACTGTTATTAGAAGTAGACTTGGGAGAAGGGAGTCATTCTCCTGACCCAGGTTAGTTTTATAGTAGAATGGTCAGTTAGGGTAGTTTTGGACAGCAGACTTATTTCTTTGGACATTCACAACTGACTGACAAGCACCTTAGTAACATAGGCAGGGACCACCCAGGGTGATCGGAAAGTTAGACCATATAGGTTTTGCTTTAATAAAATATTGTGCAGCATATCCTCAGAGTCTGTGTCCTTCTTCTGTCTTTCCACATACCACCAAGCATATTAGTTCACGTTTACGGCTCATACATAACATTGATACAAATGTGTTCATAAATGTTTCGAAGACCACTTTTAACGTTTGAGAATATGCATAAAGAAGGCAGTATTTGGCAATAATTCAGTAATATTGCATGCTCCAGAGTGGAGGTGAAACAGGTGGTAATTGTCGCACAAAAGGCAATGGTAATGTCTGGCGGTATTACTACGTACGTTGATGCCACCTATGACCAATGAGTTCAAAGGGACTAAAAGAAATTGGGACTAACTGTGGTGGTAATTATTAACGACTTACTGTAATCGAGTTTGGTGATATTACTGGAGACAAAACCACCAAACACAGAATGAAGCCACGTCAGACACCCACATTCACAATTCCCAGACATGCCCCTGGGAAACCACACCTTTTCTTGTCATACCACCTTGCGACAGTGTAAAGCTATTCACATGTGTGCAACCTTGTGACTAATGTATGCTGGGTTGCCATGCATACCTTCTCTGTGCATCATGGGTACTTTAGTAAGTAGGCATAGCTTGAGGTTGTGCACGTTTTTACAATTTCTAGGCGCAAGTCCTTAGACATTGGGCTTGGTTTCCTTGATTGACAGCATAATGAGCCCTTGCATAAAAGAATATTCCAGGCTATTTAAAAACAAAACATTGTCATTATTCAAATGAGAAACATACCTGAATTTCACTCAACTGCTTTGTGAGTTCCTAAAAGGAAACAAAGAACAGGAAGGTGAAAAAGTCATCATCGCCAACCCACTTATTTAAAACGTCTAACGAGTGCTTTGTAATCTTCTCACAAATTAAAAGAAAGAGGCACAAGGGAAGGACGTGTAAGCATGAGTTGCTAGCCATAGAGGACCCTAGCATCCTACAGCCCACATCCCACAAAGCAACGGGTGTTGGTGGACGGGTCTAAGCAGGGGTGAGCTGACACGTGTGGTCAGAGCGCATGCAGTTTTAAAAAGGACTGTGATCTCCTGTACTGGGTGGACATCCATGGTGCTGGGGCCATAAGTGTGCAATAAAATAAACACAAGCAATACATCCTTCCAGGATAAAGAATATACAACACGTACAAAAGAGGCAACGTATGTTCCACACAAATTTACAGAACCTTCACTCCATCACGAAATTCTGTTTGTAGGTTTGGGTCACTGCATAACACATTTCAGAACCACTCCCATATACCAAAGTGTAAGTTCTCTGGTTTCAGTGGACCCGGATTCATAAGACGTGCTGGGTCAAAATAAGCGCACACCTGAATGAGAGGACCAAGACTTGAAGGTCTCTAGACCCCATCAGTGAGGGCCACGGGTCAGTCAGCCTGCTGAGCTGAGCTGCAGAAGAAAGTCTTACCACTGCAATGAATACCCATTTAGATATCTTGAATGAAAGTCATGTGCCACTAGTGTGCCCCAACCAACCGTCCCCACCATGGAAGTATGATGTGGGCATATATTCTTTTTAAAAAGCCATAGTGGTGTCCAAATGTCAGCTCAACAGGTATATCATATGTCTACAATAGGTATCATTGGGTGTCATCATTCTGTACGGAAATACAGGAGAAGGAAACTAAGAGATAATTGTGCACCGTGTTAAGGAAACAGCGCCAAACTCCGAAAAATACAGTGTTAACCAATTTGACACGGAAAAAAGGCTTATTTAAACCATACTGATAAAGGCAGAACCTGGTCCGAGAAGCCTGTAACACAACGCCGCCTAAACTAACACTGAAAAAACCTCTGGTCTTGGTGCGCACAATTAAATCCTTATAATAATTGAAAACTAATAAGCACATTTTATATCCTATTGCTTTAATAACTCTCACAAATAATCATAATCTTGGCCATGAGAACATAGGCATGTGTCCACAAATGCCGGGTGCCAATATCTACCTACTAGCGCATGTGCAAAACGTTTTCGCCCTGTGCAGGCTTCGTCTAGGCTCATCATTGTTAGTGTCAACAGCTAGTGAAAGCAAAAAGTTAAACACGATGAACAGTCTTGTATATTAATCGCACATGATCCAGCTAATGGTCATGCTGTTACACTCACGAAGCGCTGGTCTCTTTGGTCCAGAAGCCGGCTCTGTGGCTCCATTCGGAGTGGTACCTTCAAGATGGCGGACCGCAGTGCGAATGGTTCTGCAATCACCGTTCCAGTCCTCTCACGTTCGCCAGAGGTACGGCGTACCGCTCACGTGACTCCTCATAGGACACGGAGACTTCCAGCTCTTCACGTCGCTACTGTTCTAGCGGATGCTCCGTGAGTTCGTAACTAGGTAATTTCAATCCTCAGCAGAAACCTCTTACCTCTTACCATTACTAACCCCTCTTCTCTTAACTTTCCAGATTCTCTACTCAGCATTCTTTGCATACACAAACCCCCCAGATTCATTTTGCGTCTCATACTGAAACGATGCCTTTGAGTTCTCGAGCTACTGTATTCCGGGTAATATTAAGACTCCCGTCCAAGTCCCTTCCTGAACCTTTCTTCGAGTATCTGTAGGATTTTGATTCTACGGGCTTACACACCTTTACTTCCTTCTGACAGACTTCCAGTCGCCTCTCTGTGTCCGTATTCTCGGCTTCTCTCCTGGTATTTCCAATCCGGCTGGTTAAGAGGTCAGGGGAATTAGTCTCTTACCTGTTTTCCGTTTCCCCTTCTGTACTTCTGCTATTCATCACTTCGCTTCTTATTTCTTCCCTCTCCAGAAGAAGTCTTCCGACACTCTACGCCATTGGCGACATCAGCCTGCGAACCACACTCCAATCTTCGGATCCCGCGCTCGACCAGGGTTTTCTTCCCCAGAGGGTTTCCCTGACTGGCGCGTACCTCTCGCTCTGGGATTTCCTACCGGGTAAGAGGCTGGTGCGTTGGTCGGGGAGATTCTTGTTTTCAACATTTGCTTCCCATTGAACATGTCAGTCTGCTCAGGTAAGACCTCCAAACCTATTTAATCGGGGGTTTCATAAAGATCCATTGAACCTTGTCTAAGGATCCAGTAATCGATAACACATGCACTGGCTTTAAGTTCTGTTCTTGTCCGCAAAGTAACAAACTTGTGGTGGAAAACTCACCACCTTTCTTGTTAGCAGTTATTTGTGTAAGGATTGTTAATTCTAACATCCTGGCATGGGTTATTTGCTTCTTAAATGACACATCTGTATCCATGCAATAGTTAAATGGAATAAATTGAAGGTCTATTATAAAATATTAACGCCTCCTACTTATAAAAATCTGTTTAATGAGCTAAGGGACATGACAAAATTAAACAAGCTGAGATACATGAGACGTTTTGTACTCATGTGAGATCTCAACGATGTAAATATTGAATCTAGTTATTTCTTGGAAAACTACAACATGGTTAAACAAAAAAATGAAACAATGGAAAAAAGAAAAAGAGGCAAAGTTGCATGCATACAAGCGATTTGTGGAATATAATAAATACCTCCTGCTCATGAATCAACCCATGGGATATCCGAGAAAATTCCCTTCCAACATCAACAAGGATTGCTACCCAAATATACGAAATGCGCTTGAATGTATTGGCCCTATACATTACATCGAACAAGCTCACACAATATGTAGGCTCTGTAGAAGCAACCTAATTGAAACACTGAAACACATGTTAATGTAATACCATACTGTAGATGGCAAAAGGCACAAGCACTTTATTCGTTTTGTCAATTCCAGGGAGTCTATTGTGAGCAAATCAGGGTCAGATCTATGCATGGCAATCGTGATGTGGCGGAAGTGTGGAGCAGGCTGCAGAGGTGGTTGAACTCTGTCTCAGTGCAATGAAGGCTAAACTGACTGAGCGGTTTTGACCCGCCCCCAGGCGGAACCATGAGGAAATCCCTCCCGCAGAGCGAAGCGTGCGTGAAGTCAGGAGGAAGTGTGGAGCAGTCGGCATTGAGCAGGCTGCAGCAAGGACTAGCAGCTCTTCGACTTCATGGAATCTCAGCACTTTGCCGGTAAGTCTGCTCACACTTGAGTCATTGTCAGACTCCAACATCTTACACCCCATGATTTACAATCTATGCAGTAGGCTTGGGGGGGGGGGAGCGGACCCTAATCGGATGCACTCCACAATGGCAGCAGGGTGCGGCATGGATCATATTAGGGGGGAAATTACAGCTTTCTTCGAACCACGTGAGGTAACGTGGGCCAGGGGGCCAAAGAGGCTTTCATAGAAGCCCCAATGGAGTGCCCAAACCATACATGGACTTTGGCAGTAGGCAATAACTAATTACTGGATCTGTGCCTAAGCCTACAATGAGGCCTAGTATTGGTGACTCAAGTGGTCAGAAGTGACACTGGTCTCCAACATAGAAACTGTCTAAATATGGTGCAGAGTTCTGCGCATACGATTTTTGATTCACCAGCACTGTTGCCCGTGTCCCCTTCAGAATCCTCCTGCTCGTTGTCCTTCACTTCATTTATCATAGATCGACATGAGCAGGATTTCGAAGTGGATTTAGTAGCCAAGGCATTGCTAGAGGCCTATCAAGGCACACCGAGCATACAGAAGGACCAATATCTTTTATTGGTAAGCAAGGAGGGTCTCTGCCAGAAAATAGTGGCCGCTATGCCTGTGGAACAGCCTAGCCTGCCCACCCAAAAGGTCATCTAATGGTGACAGAGTCTGCCTCTGAAATGACAGACCATGAATGATTATGAGCCAGCGGTTGGATATGCGGCCGGCAGTGTGGGCAGGGATGTGCCTGGCATGATTTGCGACGCTGTGCGCAAGGAGACCAATAGCCCTATACACTGCCCACGAAATTATGCCTATTACAAACAGCCCTTAAACCGACAACGATGGCAGGTTGTGATATAGGCCGAACAAGAAATCACATCACACAAACAAAAGATGAAAAAGCAACAGAAACATCAAAACTAGGTGGATCCCCTGGTCAATTGTTAATGGTGATTGCAAATAATGAATGACCCAGAACCTCTGTTCCCACAGCCCGAGTTGGGCAAGAAAAAAAGGAGGTGAATGAATAAAAAATAAAAATAAAAGGAAGATGGGCATATAGTGGTCTGGATAGCTGGTTAATCCAAAAGAAACTTGATGGGTCAGGAACGAACAAGGGAGATGTCATGGAGGAGTTGGATGAAAGCATCTTTTGAACTGGGACACGACGATTATCACAGTGGGAAATGAGGACCACTACCGAGGTGGCTACGGAAAGACTTCATTCCTACCCCACAAAGGGACTGATGCAGAGCACACTACCCTTTGTCCCAGTAAAAAGAGCATTACAGCGTTACAGCATGCGTGTCCAGTTTCTTGATACATGACATTTTTGATCCGTATAAGCAGGGAGTAATACACAGGTTGTGCTTCCTATCATTATTTGTACTAATTCCAGAACTATGGGTCTTCAATTCTCAAAACAGACTATTTTGAGATCTCTGAATCCAATTACCCCAGATTATTGTGTATCCATTGTAAAATCAGCCCAAATTATTTCTTTTATTCTACCTCATGTAGAAACTTTTCGGGATTAGATTGAACTGCTGACAAAATGGAGACCAGCGGGGTAAATCATCGTCGGCTAGAAATCCGAGTAATCCAGACTAAAGGAAGGGCAACCGAGGAGCAAAGTGCAGGATTTGTGAAGTTATCCCAACAGGTGAATATGAACTGGGCATGGCTCCTGGCTGTTTTGGCCCAGAGGATGACTACAAAGCCATAGAAGGCTCCATAACCTCTTATTCAAAATACCTCGATGCAGACATGTTTTTTCTTACAGCAAACATGGTTGAGGACTAAGTTCAACCTGGATGGTTTTATCCTAATTATCAATAAAGCAACTAAAAGGGAACAAAGGCTGTCCCAAGGGAGGACTAATCGTGGGGGTTAACAATGTAGCTGTGTACACACAAACCCTCCCCCATATAAGTGAAACGAGAATGTATTATAACAAAGGCAGGCAAGCCAGGTTGATGAATGTATATAACCCTCCAGGTGGAATGTTCTTGATGGCCATTTTGGATAAAATTGCTGAAATTCTGGAACTGAAGAATCATTGCAGCTCAAACATGCAGCCTGTGATAGGAGGTGATTTTAATGCTCACTGTGGCAAACCGTACGACAATAAAATTCCCAAACATAATTTGGAGAGGATTAGGCAGTGTCACTTGACGCATTATTGTGATTCATGGCAGGACATGGTTTTGCTGAACGGTCAGGCACAGGGTGAAACCTTTGGTGAGCCCACATGGCATAAGGGGGTACAGGAGGCGACGCTGGATTATATGTTTGTAGACCTGGCTAGCCTGAGAAGAGTGGATAGTATGTCTGTGCAGAATATGGAGTATAGTGAGCATGCATTGTTAGACATACACGTCAATACCAGAATAGAAACAGCTGGGGTACACCTGGTAGGCTCCACCAGAATAGAAACAGCTGGGGTACACCTGGTAGGCTCCGTTAGTGTGAATGCCCCGGGAAATAGTTTGCGCTGGACCTGGTATACCATTAGGGCCATGAATCAGAGCCTAAAGAAGGTCCTCTGTAATGATGGAATAAAGGAGCCGAAAAAACCCAAATGAGTACTGTGCCTGGCTTATGTTGGTTATGAACCAATAGGGGAAACAGCACCCGATCGAGATCATCTACCTCTCCACAGCAACTATGATAAGCTAATTGCAGACAGAAAGCGAAGACAGAAGAGATATTCCGGAATGAAACAGGAGTGGAGGAGCGCTCACTGAGGAAGTGTATAGGCAGGTGAAACCACTAAAGAACTACAAGCATTAGCTAAATAACCCTTGTATCCTGGACAGGACTAAAAAGTAGCAACTTATGCTAAGGTCTGTGGCATCCAAGGATAGTAAAACATTCTGGGGGTTGGTTAGTAGTTGTTTCAAATCAGATAATGGCCTGTTCAATGTTAGATCTTCAGATAAATGGGTTGATTAGGTTTCACAAATGAATGTTTCCCACACACTGGTGCAATACAGTAGCCCCAAGGATCAGCTGGATATTAGTGATTATGGGGTAGGAGACATCGAAGACCTAATTGTTGGCCTAAAGAATGCAGGCGTTCCAGGGCCTGATGGGCTAACTAATATGATTATGAATGAAGATTCCCATGTCTCTGCACCAATTTTGCATACCTACTTGCAATTATCCCTGCCAACAACAAAATACTGAGATCTCGGAAACACTCTCTACTGATCCCTGCATTCAAGTCGGGTGACAGGGGAAACCCAGCAGATTATAGGCTCGATACTTCAAGCAAGGTCATTGCCACAATACTTCTCAGGACACTAAATCAATGGTCTCAAATAAAATAAGATTAAACGTTGAGCAAATGGGTGTGATTCTGAGGGCACTTTCAGATAGGGCAAAGCAGGGAATGGAGCATCCTTTGTGGCATATATTGATTACAGTTGTGCATTCGACTGTGCCAACAGGGCCAAATTATGAATGAAAGTTGTGAGTTGGAGCATAGACAAGGGACTGCTAAACATACAGTGTCGGCGGCTCCATCCAGTTACTGCAGAGAGGGTTCAATTAGATGCTCTGAGGAATTTACTGATCTGATAAAAATCAATAAGGGACTAAAGCAGGGGTGCGTTCTAGACACCTTGCTTTTCAACATTTACACGGTTGACCTGATGGAGGCACTGTGTACGGCCCATCATTTCCCACCTGAATGAGCATCTGAATATGCTGGCACACGCAGATGATGATCTCATTGGACCACACCCAGAATGGTCTGCTGCAATCAATGAAAACACTAATGGAATACTGAGAGGAGCACGAGTTCTCTAAATTCCAAGAAAACACGCATTACGTAATTCGGAATAAAGAAGCGACTAACTAGAGAGAACTGGAGGGTGGAAGATTACAAGATGGAATTAGCATCAGAGAAAACTTATTTGGAGTCATTGATCTCAAGCAGATGATCTGAAGTGGATCTTAGGACTAGCATTGAGCTGAAGGTTCACAGGAAGCTAGCGGCCATTAAGAAACCCACTAGAACCCATAGTGGGTTTAGCATTAGCTGACTTGTTTTAATCTACAAAGTATCGTCCCTGTAATCTTGTATGGGCTCGAGTCCTGTATTGCCATTAGCAAAAAGTAGCAAAACCGGCTTGAAGGAATCATACTGAGGCGTATTTTACAAGTGCCCAACAGTGTGCCTGGAGCTATTATATACAATGTTAAAGATAAAAAGAGTGACTCTGTGGCTCAAGATCAATACATTAACCACCATCCCGATGTATGCCATATTTGGTAATGTAGTTGGTGAGCACAGCAAGACATTGTTAAAGAGTTATAGAGACCACTGCCTCGCTTTCCTTGAGGAAATTAACTGGGAAATTGATTGGACATTGGACCCAAAACAATTAAATGAACAGCTACGTACCAAAGCTATAGAGTGGGATTTTTGCCACAATGAAGAGCTTCTTAAAGGCCATTGGTCTACACAGGAATGTGTAGACCATACATACTTTCCTGGCAGCCCTCAGACATATTTACTTAGGTCCCCCTTAGCCCTTGGCCAAGGAGGCAATTATGTTGGCACGTTTCAATCTTCTACCATGCCTGGCTATCTTTGGGGCTTGTCTTAATATGGCATGGGAAGAACGGTAAATGTCACCTATGTCAAGCACCTAGTACAGCAGAAACTCAGGCACTTACTAAGTGTCCTACACTATATGGCAAGAGACTACAAAGATTGGGCCACTTTGTACATAGCAGTGACAACCAGACTACAACTTATTTTTGGGCAGATGCATGATGGGTTCTATGCGGGCACTAACACTTGCCTCGATGAAACATTAGGAGGATGTGGTGTCACTGACAAGCAGGGACACTGTAAAATGAAACATGGTTCCTCTGAATGATAAGCCTGTGAAAGTTAAAAGGATTTACACAAGTGATGCAATTCCTTAGGCACTATGAATTTTAGTGTATACCCGTGTTTTGTAAATGCATAGTGTGACATCTGTTGTATGTGATCTTTGTCTTATCTGTTTTTATGGTGTGGAAAGCTTATAGCTAAAGCACGCCAAATAAATAAATATTGAAATCAATTTATTCTTACGCTTTCAGCTTTTCTTCAATAAGTATTTAGAAAAGTAGGCAAGCATGAACCCAGCCATCTTGGAGATCATTAACACGTATGTGGCTAAGGATGCTATTACTTCATACATCTTTTATACTTGAGAAACGAGGATACTCCTTTTGAAGAGACACACATTTAGATTTTCCTTGATAACTCAAAGCAGAGTCCCCCACTGTGCCGGTGCCAACACCGTATGCATCAATGTACTGTAGCACCTAGCACTTTTCCAACAAGTAAATGTATTCAAGGTTGTCTAATAAGTGCAGGAATGCCAGCTTTCCATGATAACATTTTAAGTGGTGCCCCCCCTATTTGCGGGGTGTTGTATTTTATGTGCACGTCCCTTTACGTATTATTGTACTAGTTGCACTCAGCACATATTTTTTAATAAGTGAAATTGATTCATTCCATCAGTTTTTAATTTATTAGATAGGGTGGTATGAACATTTTTATGTTGGTAATATTTGCTTTTTAATATTAAATGATTTCCTTTTAATTTTATGATCATGACAATTGTACTTGTAGGTGGTTAAAAATTGTAAAAGGTTTACATTTTCAAACCACGTCACAATAAAAAATAATCATTTATTGGGTCAGTAAGCGGTATGACATGGATATTGAAAAGTAGATGCACAAGAGTAAGGCCTTTCCGTTTACGACAGTTCAGGGTGGAGCCCGAGGATGAGAGGGGTGCAAGTGTAATAGGATATGAATGACTGTCGGGGTGGCTTGGACCGCTGAGTGCAAGCCTGTTGACGGCAGTGATCGCGGAAGATCTCTCAAAGATGGTAGCGTGATGCATTGTAACAAAAGCAGAGGCGCTGCGAAATCCAACAAAAGGGCGGTTTTGGATCCTCTCAGATCTCAAATTCTCAAAGGTGATATGCAGAGATCACTCTGAATGCTGTGAAGGACTTTGGCGATGAAATTAGGTCATATGGAAGATCTTTGGAGCAGTAATGTAACTCGCTGAAACCAGAGTCACTTTTTGGGAGTATACAAATGAACGCATCTTTCAGCTTGAAGAACACTCCAATTTAGTCATGGCACAGA
This sequence comes from Ambystoma mexicanum, assembly GCF_040938575.1. Lineage (NCBI taxonomy): Eukaryota > Metazoa > Chordata > Amphibia > Caudata > Ambystomatidae > Ambystoma > Ambystoma mexicanum. Next base: position 124,053,487 of record NC_090924.1, on the reverse strand, counting down.
GATCCTAAGGTAAACTGAGCGTCTTGAGCTCGTCTGCTCTTATGAGGCAGTTCTCCCTTTCAGGCTCAAGATTGCACACTGTGCCTGGACTTTATTTCTATCAAGATAACAATATTTGAGCACATTGGGGAGAGACGCTCTATGCAGCTTCCTAGAAGAGCAGATTTGTGTCTTCTGCCTGAAGACTCCTAAGCATTTTCGAGCTTGCCAATGGGATGCAGATGCAATGAAATAATGAAGATTTGTGAAATGTGGAGGGCAGGGTGGGGTTAAAGCCTGCTCCTGTCATCTTCAAAAGTCTTGTGTTATTTTAAGACACTGTGCCAGAAAGGCAGTAGACACCCCCTCACTCATGAAATCTATGGTGCACCGCCGGTGGAGGATCCAACAAGATCTGCAGCATTGCTTTGATTTTTATGGTGAAATGGAAGGCTGAGAGGGCACTAAACCTCCCTGCCTTTGAAGGACTCCCAGATTCTTGCCTTACGTGTTCTTTTTTTGATGGATCAAGGTCCATGAGTGATTTAGGATTGTACTGCCAGGAGAGTTTCTGATAGAATAACGCACTCAAGTCAGTCCTTCACTTCTATGTAGTGTGACTGAAGAGGTGTACACCCTTGAACACTAAATCACTATTTCTATTTAGGGGGAACTGTCTGGTCCACATCACTCAGCCTATTTTGTCAACGAGTCTCAGATGTAAAGCAGGTGAGTAACAATTCTGGCAGTTTCAAAAAGAGACAGGAGGCATGTATTTGGCGTTTTAAGTTTCAAAATCAAGAAGCAGTGAGGTGAGTAGATACAGACAGTAGGATATGTGGTCATGCACCTATGTCAACCATGCTGAAGTGGTAGAATGAGGAGGGAAACATGGTGAAAGGGGCAGGTAGATCAGGGTTGTAGGACCAATGGCAAATGAGCTTAATTATATAACCGGCTGATACTTTCTATGCTAATAATGTCAGGTGCTTGTAAAGGTAACAAGTGAGCAGGTTAAATGAATGTTACGACTGAAGCATAAGCAGTGCTCCCCTTGTCTCGAGTGAAACAAGCCGGAGGATGGTCTGGGGCCGCTGCGGGTCCCTTAGTTAACGTTGGCTGCGTTTGGCAGAGGGGAGGCTGCATCGAAGGGAAGAGAGGACTCGGCCTGTACGGCCCAGCTGACAGGCGTGTCGTTCCTAAAGATTCCTACAGATTAGCCTCGCGTTTGGAGATGAGCGGTAGGTTGGGAGACCTGTTGCTGCTGGGGTGATCCCTCCGGTGCCCATACAGAGCAGCCTTGACAGCAGTTAATGTGCTCCGACACCCCGGCAGCACCCATGCTTATTAGTGTTACGGCCCTGAATTGCTTTATCACATGCTCCACAAAAAGGCATTGTTCACTCCTACCATTACCTGGGACACGGAAAGCTATTTAAGGAGCCTAAATATAACTAGACCTGATCCAGCACATAACTGGGGGTGGGAAATGTGCTTGTCGACCCCGGCTCTTTGTCAACACACAGTACAGTGTGACTGAGGATAGGCTTTAATTAATTGTGGTTGTTGTGAGGAGCAACATGCGCTCTCCCAGTGGTTACACTTTTGGAGAGGTCACTCACCTGTACCTCATTTTGGAGCAATCGAAATAAATGTTGGGGCCCTGAACATATCAGCTGGTCAGATATGAATTGCCAGCATGGGCGTTGGGAGTTGGAGGCACCACATACATGCCGAACCCTAAAGTCATAGGAGGGATGAAACAGACCAAAATGGATTCTTAAGCGCAGAAGGCTGCCCTGGAAGGGGGCCCCCTTGGTAGAGTTGGAGTCACAAGGCACAGATCACAGCTGGTAGGAACAAGGTGATGATGGCTTTGAGGATACCGGGGCGTTGCGCACTTCAGATGAATCCAAAATAGATTTAGTGAAGGTGAATGTTAGCCTCCTAAAACAAGACGTCTGAGCATTGGCAGATACAACTACAACTATATTTTTGGGCAGATACATGATAGGCAGTAACTAATATAGAAGCAAAGATGTATGTCACTATGAACGCCACAGCAACAATGAAAACTGCTGTGGAAGAGCTCAAGAACAAGAATAAGGCACTCTAGTATTAAAGTTGAGGTCGCTGAGGGGAGGCCAAGACGCAATAATGTTCAAATTCATGGATTTCCAGACTGTGAAGGGCGAGACCCAACTAATTATACTGAAATCATGGTAATTCAAGAACTTGGCCCGGGTAAGCTGTTGTAGGAGTTCACAATTGAAAGGATACATCGTTCCCTTGTACTCAGACCTCCACCTGGTGCTCCCCCCAGGCCTATGTTAGCACATGTGCTCAATTTTAAAGATCGAGAACAGATCCTTGGGTTTTGCAGAGAAGGTGACAATATAAGGAAGGGATCCTCCACCCTGCTGATTTATCCACATTACTCAGCCCAATTACAGAGGAAGCTAAGCATATTTGTTCCTACTAAAGAGAAGATGTGCCAACTTGGACTAAAACATATGTTAATTTATGCGGCGAAATTGAAGGTGCTCCATAAAGGGAAGTCTTTGTTTTTTGAAACCCTAGAGGAAGCAAACCAATGGATAGACAACAGTGGAATGGCAGCATTGAGACTACGTCCCAGTGGGGAATGATGACAGAGAAGGAGGAGAGTTGGTCCCCAGAAGAGTGAATGCTGCAAGCTCTACTTTAGCTGGAAACTTGAGGCATTTGATGATTGGAATGGTCACATTCGCAGATTCTGTGAGCACACCTGGAGAATCTCGGACCGTTTGCACAAGCAGAAGTATATTAGACATTGACGCATGACATTGACTAGTAACTCCCATCTTTTTTAGATTTCTTATAGGATACCTGTGTTCTGGGTACCTCGTTACCTACTAGGATTTCTGTTCTGTATTGAGCTGAAAAGGCAGGTTGACTTGAATGGTGCTATACCATTGAGCTCATTTTTTATTTCTGTGTTGTGTTTTTATGGCACGAACAGCTTGTCTAAACATGATGGAATGTCTTTCATTATGATGGCTATACTATCTCAGTGTTCTGGGCTACACAGTGGGAATTAGGTCTTATTGGGGACCTCTACGAAGCTTAGAATTATCCCAAATGTATATAATCCTGAGTAGTAGGGTTATGTGAAATGTGGAAGGATGGTATTGATGGAGGCTGGGCGATTTAGGCACCAATGGCATGCATTAAGATTTTGACATGGAATGTCAGCGGGTTGAAAAATGGAATAGGGTGAGCTCATATATGCATAGCTAAATGGTTGAGATCGCATTATTGCAAGAAACACATCTTTTGCAAGCTAAACAGAATAACATCATAGCAAAATGGCGTTGGGTGGGATATGGCTCTTGTTACTATACATATGCTAGAGGTGTCCTTGTTTGGATTGCTGGTTCTGTCCCCTTTAAGCCGATAGATGTATATTCAGATGAAGAGGGCAGATTGGTGATAGTGTGTGGCTATATTGAGAATACAGAGGTGTACATTGTTAAGACATATTGCCCAAATCATGCCGCCACAGGTTTTTCCTCTCACTGTATGGCAGATTGGCATATGCGCGAGATGTATTTTAGATCTGGGGGATGATTTGAATTGCACATTGTACCCCAATTTAGATAGGTCAGACGATAAATATATGACATCATCCGTGTCAGCTCGAACTCTCAATAACATACTGAAAGATTTATGTTTGGAGGGCTAACAATGTGGACGACAGGAGATATTTATATTACGCTGGCCACCATATATACCAGCATAGACTTATTTTGTGGGACGGAACGTGTATGACTTCACAGATGTGGAATATATGGGTATATCGATATGGGACCACTCGCCATTATGAGTTACATGGAGCATGAGAGGGACAGTTCCCCCTGTACCGACCCGGCATATGCAGACTGAAGCTTTGACTGATGTGGGATTCAAAGACCACCTGGAAGATAGAATTGAGTTTTTTGAGAATAATGAAAGAAGTGTTGATAAATGGGGGACTCTTCGGTAATCCTTCAAAGTGGTAGTGAGAGGGGAAAGAATAGCCAAGTCTGGAGGAGTCAGAAGTCTCTGATGAAAGAGCTAGAAGAGATTGAAGGGAATATTAAAGTATTGGAGGGTCTTTCAGACTTGAGTGAATTTAGGGAACAGGACCCAGTCACCCTCAGACAACAATGTATTGGTGCATGGGAAAGACTTCAGAAACTTGACTTCAATGTTTATACAAGGAAGATGCTAAAGTAAGGGGATATAACGTGTAGATTGTTGGCATGGCTATGCCTTGGAGAGAATCCCTGTCATGTGTTTACCTCAATTATGAATGAGTGTGGTGAAACTTGGAGGGACAGGGAGAGATCAATGAAACCTTTGGTAGATATTGTAGTTCACTATATGGGGATACAGAGGCAGAGGAGATTAGTTTTACATTGTCCCAGATTGTGTTACCTAAGCTCTCGTTGGAGCAAGCAGAGATGTTGTATACCCCTCTGACAGACGGAACTACTTGTGGTAATTTTCTCTGAAAAAACTGGACAAACGCCAGGTGGTGGGGGAGATAGGCTACCATCAGAATTCTATAAACACCTATTGTGATCTTTTAGTCTCAAAGCTGCTAAAAGTGTTTGAAGAGGCATATGAAGTGATGGGAGGAGGGTTCGAGTTTGCCTACAAGCATGCATCAATTTGTAATTGTGCCGGTTCTCAAGCCTGGGAAACAACAACATTTATGAGAATCTGACAGACCATTATCAATGCTGAACTAGGATGTCAAAATTGTAACTGCTCTCCTGGCTGTGAGGTTGCGGCAGGTGATTGAATCGATCATATATCAGGATCAGACGGGGATGTGTGCCCGGAAACGTAAACGAATAATGAAATAAAATAATAAATAGGAATAGGGACAAAAGGTCCTTATGAGAACCCGGGAGCTTGAGAAAGAAGGTAAAACAAGAGAAATAGAAATTGTTGGAGAAGTTGTCCCGAGAGGACAAATGGGCAGGAGAACAATTGAAGCAAACAGTTTCCATTTCTTGTCGGCCCTGAAAGTAGAAAAGCCACAGGCAAGGCAAAACCACAGTCATGGCTCGGGAGATTGGCTGGCCCAAACAGAAAACACCATAAGGCTATGCAGCCATGGCATTAGTCTATGCCCAGGGCGCTGGCATGCCAGGTGACGTGAAAAGTCACCTATGAAGCAGAAGTTTACTCACCTTAGAACCGCAATCGGTGATCACGTGGGTGCCACTCAGCATATCAGGTCACGTTAAGTGTAATGGAAAGGTCTGTTGTGGGCGGGGGTAATGTCACTTGGGTAGGCTGGGCAGAATTGTAAAGGCCGCCCCTGCAAAGTAAAGCCATGCCCCTTTAGATGATGTACCATTAGCAAACGGATTGTTACTGTAACTGAACAAATAAATGTACCTTCCTGACATTTCTGTATGAACCTTATTGTGTAAAGCCCTATAGGAAACGGACAATTGTAAGCTCAGGACCTCATCTCTGACACAAGGGCACTCCTGCCAGTTTCCCTGTCCGTTTCTGCAGAGCTGTGTCGAAAAAAATGTGCACCCTACCTTTGCTGCCTAAATTGCTTTTTGAATGCAGTGCCTGGTTTGCACAATACTAAGGAGTAAAGCTCTCCAGAGATCCTCCAGCAACTCCCATGTCATAAATGCAAGAAATGTGATGGCTCAATGTAATAAGAGCTCCGGACTGACTGACAGAAGATATGGACAGCAAATACCAGGGTTCATTAATAGTAGGATTCAAGGGGCTCTCAGCAGCAAACAGTATTAACAGGGCAGTTATTATAAGTGGTTGAGCAATTCCCTCAGGACAAAGAAAGTTGGGTTTTTGACATCTGAAGAATTAACAAACCTTTTTGCATCAACTCTTCAGAGGGCAGACACTGGTTTGGGTGTCATTCCTTTACTTAACATGGTCTAAATGAGTATGGAGACTTCCTGGGCCAATGTGTGTTGAAACCAATAACTATTCCTTACAGCAGAGTTGATAGTACAGCAATTAGTCGGTTTAGGGTGCAAGTGAGGGAGGGGTTTGAACATACTAGATTGTAGGAATTCCAGATACGCGTGGGCATACATCAGGTATATGAGTGTATACATCAAGCAAGTTATAGTGGGCAGACCTCATCAGGTGACTAGTTTGAAGGATCATTTACAAAAAATAAAAAATAAAACACTGAACTCCAAGTTACATATCAGAAGTGTAGAGGCTTCCAACAGTGCCTGGACTGGTTTCAGTCACCGACATTAAGGAAAGTGTATATCCAGGATTCTGGGCCAGTGGCAAGAAAACATTCAAGATTTGAACACCTGACTGTGGGCTTACTACAGAATGGGTTTTTCTCATGTCTGTCTCTGTAAACAGTCAAGCAAAAAGTGGTTGCTTCCAACCTTTCGTTAAGCAAAAAGACCTAGCTTTTGCTCTGCATAAGGATTTGAGGTCAACAAAATGTATGACTTAACATCCATGCAGTAATCCAGGGTGAGGAACTATAGGAGTCAGTCTAAAAAATCTGGAAAGACGCGGGTTGCAGACTCTTGCGACGAAGGCTGGGGAAATTCCTAGAGGAAACGAGCCAAGTGTATAAATCTAGAATATAGATCCACACATTCCTACAGGACATGTATTTCAAGTACTGTCTAGGTTGCAATTTTAAGTTTCAACAAAAATAAAATACCATTAAATAATTCCAGACCAACATCTGACCGACTAAGATACCACGGGTAAGGCTTACATTGAATGTAGTTCTCAAATTCCTTTTTTAACAGTTGTTTAGACTGATGTGTAACTTTTCTGTGTACTTTTCCTCAAGAGGGCAGCAATAAAGGATTCTTTATTCTGCACTAATTACTTCAACGATTTTCAGCATTTCTCCAGGAGTTGAAAGAATTTTTCAAGGTTTCAGTTTTTGCGATACACCTTTTGGGCTTGCTATTGTTAAGGTCTAACTGATTTGATACTATTACTACTGACTCTGAAATGAACACTCATGACCAGTGCAATACCTAGGGAACAACCATACCAATACTGTACCTTGGTTCAGCCCTTCTGTCCTTGCCTCCCCCCACTTGTGCTCCTATGCGGGAACAGGTAGTCTTGCTCTGCTGCCCATCGCAGGGCCATGTGGCTTCTTGAGGCAAAACGAGGCAGCATCATAGCCCTGCCAGCCAACTCCGTATTGTCGGTCTCTTATTAGCCTCCCTGATGCCTTTACACTCACGTCAGGAAGACTAGGCCAGCTATAGAGCCAACTTCCTGTACAGAGTCCTATTATATCATTAAACATGTATCTGTGCAAATCAATGACACTTGTCTGTCACTGTTCTCTCCAGAGGCACAATGCCAGTCTGCTAGCACGCCCTCTCTCTTGGTGGGGTCTTGCTGGATCGAAATAATCTATGGCAGTTGCGGTGCATGTTATGGTGCAACCAGCCAACATCCCTTTTATTCCTACCAATTCCCACTAGGAGAACACACTTGTCATGGGTTTGCTGTTTGCTAGCAACCAGCTGAAAATAGCCCACATATAATGCCCAGTCTTGCACTGGCTCCCCATTAAAGATGGCATCATCTTCAAATCGTTGTGTCTGGTGCATAAAGCCCGAGTATCTTACAAAAGGACTACCTATAACCCTTGTCATCTAAATATCTGCATGCTCCTTCCTTCTTCAGGTTCCCCTGTCTTTTTCAGGGGAGCAGCCACTTTGGAATCTGGGTACCACAGCAGTGGAACACGGTCTCATACCATCTTCATTCCACATCTGACCATCAACGTTTTAGGGCCCTTTTAAAACATCTCTGCAATAGTTAGACTGAGTCCACAGCTCTGTGATGACCTCACCAGGTAAATTCAGTAAAAGTCTGCACTTTATAAATCATCACACCCACTCAATAGTCCCAAAAAAAAAAATCAATGCAGACCAACATAAAGCAGCTCTTGTGAAAATCCCAACAGTGACTTCAACCTTTCAATAACAAAAGCACGAAGGACACATCAAGAACGTACTTTAGAACGAGGGCCAGGGACTGCTGTCTTCATGGAAGGTCCATCAAAATCGAAGTCAACATCGGTTTTGGTTGCAGCTTGGCTGATGTACTTGCAACCTGTAAAAAAAAAAAAAAAAAGCTGGTTAGACAATGGATTGCTTGAACATGGTGGCAAAGAGGCAGTAGAACATCACAATATACTTCGTCCTTTCCACCACCACACATTATATTTTTGGCGGCAGATTTGCAGTTCAGGTGATTATGCGCTGGCAATCCCCTGTACTCACTTCCTCCTCCCAATTTACTGGTGACCATCCTGCCAACACTTGGCTCTGACAATTCTGTCACCAGACTCGGCACTGTTTGTATCAGGAGTGAATTCATTTCGGTTATCCAGAATAACAGCCTACAATACCCTTAGTCACTCTTAAGCACACATCAGTGCCATCACACATCCACAACCTGATTTAATTGTGTGCCATTGCAGCATTTCACTGGTATCATGCCTCTGGAAATGTTGGGTTAGGTCAGTGGGATTTATACAATTCACTGATGGTTTCTTACTGGGAGGAGAGGGAGGGCACACAAGTGCTTTTTCTATGGTGGTAGTAGTTTCAATTCGGAAAAACTAGTCACTGGTGTGGGTTTGCTTCAAGGTTGTCGGGGGTGGTAGGCGTTTGCGTCTATATGGGAAGCCTTCTGTACATAGATCTACCGCCAATGATCAACATTTTCGTTTTTTGAATATTGAGCTGGAGGACATTTTTTTCTGCATAAGAGGCTAAAGCATCAAGAGAACGTTGCAGACCAATCAGCGTTTGGTCTAATAGAATGGTATCACCCGCATACCTAATCCAAGGCACCGCAGTAGTTCCGATGCGAGGGGGAAAGTTGCGAGCTGACTCGATTGCAGGGCGCATGTCTGAAACAAAGACACAGCCCTTTTTTTCACGCTAAGATTTGTAGATATTTTGCATGTAATCTCTCCTGCCTGGTTGGTGCAGACAACCACAGTGGTGTCGAAAATTTGGGGCAACAAGGAAATGAAGCAAAGACAGATCAATCCCCCAGTTTTTCAATTTGGCCCAGAGCAGCGGGTGAGAGACTGTGTCAAATGCCTTACTAAAATCAACAGAACATAAGTAGAGTGTACCACTGCACGCGGAAATAATCAAATGTAAGGCACTGAGGTTCTGTAAAGTGCTATTGCCGTTACAAAAACCTGTCTGGAATGTGTCAGTAATCCTTCAGTTGTAGCCCACTGTGACAGTTTTTTTTTTAACACTACAGTGCAAATATCTTGACTGATATCGAACATTGCCAGCAGTCTATAATCTAAATGATTCACAAAGCAACCATTTTTAAAAATAGGTATCAATTTTGACTTCCGCCTGCTCACAGTCTTTATACCAGAAAATAGGATTCTTTCATATAATTGCTCAGGAACATAGGTCCAAAAGGGGAGGGTTCCTTAAATACAACATTGGCCAATAAATCAGGGACTGGAGCACAGGAGCCATTTAGAAATTTGATAATCAAGATAATATCATCCCTCCCAAACCCAGGTAGGAAATACGTCCTTACTGAATAGGGAATGGCCTTGATGTGTGGACAAGTGGAATCAAAATAGAGGTCTTTGTTTATTTATTTATATAGCGCTGAAAGCCCACAGGCATCAGGGCGCTAACATTGACACGAAGGGACAAACAAAAATGACAGGACAAAGACATCCAGGTCCTATTGCTTAACTGAGCAGACAAGTGAACTACAGTTTAGCTGAAGAGGTATGTTTTTAATGCTTTTCGAAAGCAATTCCAATTTGAAGTCCCTCTAACGGATGTTGGAAGACAGTTCCAGAAAACAGGAGCCCTTGCCTGAAAAGATTTACCCAGACCTCTGGTTCTTTTGGTTCTGATACCCTGTAGCATGTTCAGATCTGAGGATCGTAGATCTCTGACCGGACTATGCGGTATGATCTTTTATTTTTATTTTAATTTTATTTTTTAGGTACTTTGGTGTTTTTTCCGTAAGGAGAACAGTGTATGAGAGATCCCATTTTGAAATTGATACATTGTTGTACCGGTAACCAGTGTATGCCTCTCCTGGTATTAGAGGTATATCTCCCTAATTGCTGCTGAGCATTCATCGCTAATCTGATTTATTTCCAGCTTAGTCTGACCATTAACAAAATGCATTGCCATAGCCCAGAACAAAAAGTAATTTCCAAGCTGCATTAGAAGAGAATTCATGATTTCTAAGGAAGTTCTTATGAGAAGTGGAGGCCCGAGTAAGCAATTTCTTTTCCTCACGCCACATGTACTAAGGATCGCTCCCGAGAATGGTACATTTCTTGCAATAAGTGTGCTTAGCATGATGTATAGCAATATCAAAAAAGCTAGCATGTTTAGTTGAATCCACAGAGGCCACATGGCCCAGATGCAGCAACGTTCGTAAGAGTGTTATCAAACAAGAGATCCCAATATTTCTTCTCAAGCCACCCCAGAATGGCAACTTGGTTAGAACTGACAAAACTGCAAATATTACAGACGTTCTTCCCACTACATGCAATGCGATTCCAGCTGAACACTTGATGTAGCGTGAAGGTTTGTGTGATTTACATGTTGTGGGGTTAAAAGCTTGTAGGACCAAGACAACATACCACATTGATCCCAAAAATTCCTGTCCATGAAGACATAATCAAGGCAGGAAAAACTGTTCCCGTTATTCCAAGTGTGGAGTGTTGTTTCTCTATTGCTGTGTTTATTATTAAGGCATACCAAATCATAAACATTGACAAGTTTGGCCCAAGCTAAATCTCCTGTGGATGACAAAAGTTTATTATCCCACCATGTGGCATCTTTAAAGTTGTCAGAAGCCAAAGAAATAACTGAGATCAATTGTGAAGCATTTAGATCACCTGCAATTACAAGGTTACCTCCCAGGCAGAATTCAAACCATTTACAAGCAATCCATTCTATTATGCTGACAATCCCAGCTATGGTAGCCCCCCACCGGGGCTGTAGAGGTTAATAATCAAAATCTTAATAGATGTAATCAAAGGATCACTAAGGATTGCTGTCATAAAGAAAGGTGTGACAATATCAGCACAAAAAGGTGTTAAACTAAGTTTGGACTGAGCTCAAATTGCAAAACCACCCATCGGGCGACCCCTGCTTCCACGGGTGGCATGGCAATGAAGGATATTATATCGGTCAATATTGAAGACTTCAGTGATCCATGTTCCTTGCAAAATAAACACTTCGCTGGATTTAATGAGTTTGATGCCCTGTGGATGCGCCAGAATGCCAGAAAAGAGCGGAAACTGCGAGTGTTGGAGCAAATCTACTAGATAGTAGAAAAGTTTCTGTGTGGTTAATAGTTTTCCAAATCCACAGTGTCCAGATCCCAGTAGTTATCTGCGCCGCCCATGGTGCTATCAGGAGTGTTGACAGATGTTGGCCGCAAAGCACGCCTCCGAGTCCCGGCCAATTGCTGCCCAGTGTGATTTGAAACCTTATTTCCTAGAGTTTAAGGGTGAAAAACCAAACTCGCATACACCCTGGCAAGTTGCTTGTAGGAAACAGTAAGCTTAAACCCTTGTTTTAACAGGGTTCCGGCACATGTGCCGAGAAAAGACACCACTGCAGGGGAAGAAAATTCAATTAAGACCCAGTTAGTAACACTATCCTATTTAGGCAGCTCAATATGCGATAGATTGTCCCTACTAATCGAAGAGAGCCAACAAATACTTTTCCACAAGGCTAAAACAAACATGCGATTGAGAAATGGGCTGTCAGATTTTGGCTGAAGTTATTCTAGCTTCACAAATTTACCCAGTAATTAATTGGTGTCAGCCTCTTGGTAGCAGTTGTGAGTTCTCTGTGGTTCTTTTGTAGATACCATAGAAAATGAGACTGGAGCGTCGGCCGCTCCATAGGACACCAGGCGGCACTGTAGCATTTGGTTGAAAGATCGCCCCAACATGAGGAGATGGTGTTGCTTCAACAGTCTTGTAATTAAGATCAGATGAGAAACCATCTGTTTAGATGCTAGGGCAAATCCATTTGTCCAAAGGCCCCTGCAACAGAACTTGTCTGGTTCTTTTATCGCCCTGTACCTTAATGATTATGGTTCGAGGAGCGGATGATGAGGTTGTACATTCAGTGCATCTCAGAATTGGCAGAGTGGTTAACGATTTTGAAAATGCTACTCGCTTTACAAATTGAATTGGTTTGCAGGGCAATTTTCATTTGCGGGGCCTTTTGTCACATGCTTGGGGAGGACTGTCGATCATAGCGCTTCAATGGCATCTTCTTCAGTGTCAGCGATGATGTTGGTGGGTCCTAGTGGGATCCTCCCTCAGCAGGGCCTATTTGATCAGTAGTATGCACTTGGTCCTTATTTCGCTGTATTTCCCTAAGTGGATCGGGTTTCTTAGAAAAGGTGCCTTTTGACACCAGTGTCAGAAAACTGCTGCATATAAGGACCCCGAATGCAATCAAGTATAACAAACAACTTTAGGTAGAATAGATTTTAGTTCCTGCTGCTCCGTAGCCATGGTACAGCAGAATGTGAGCAGAGTGTGAATAGTGCATCGATTTTACAAAGAATGGTATCTGTTGAGGAAAGCGTTCACTCCTCCTTCAAATGCAATATCCGTTGATGCAATTGAAGCGACTTCATCACTGTCACTTTCACCTCATGAATGCTCCGAGACAGATAGTAGCGCTTTAAAATTTGTTCTAGCAGACAAGTTTGAACCGATGATGTTATTAAAACTTGCGGAGATTGGCCCCAGAGAGTTTCTCCTCAGATTTAAATAGAAGTTGAGAAGAGAACCATTGTTGTCTATGGAAGGCGAGCAATGAGAAGTGCGGTTGTTCCAGATTACCAAGCGCTTCAACCGCAGAGGATTGCCCTGACACAGTTTCTGTAGCCACGGGGGTGTGTGTCCAGGGAGGAAAGGCCTGACTGTCAGGGGCCTGAGAAGTTGTCTCTCAAGAAAGCCTGTGATCTTCAGTTGAAGAGTGTGCGTCGCACTGGATTTATCTTTTTTGTCTCGTTTTGAGCAGGGTGATTCATTTGGCCCACTAATGTGTTTAGTTGCACTCTGTCTGCGCTTCCCCATTTTGGACGTCGCACTACAGAGATCACGTCTTTTGGTACAATTCATGCAGGCAGGAAATATTACTGGCTGGTGTGGTTACAACAGAAAGTGCTTAACATTCCTCGGAACAGGAGGGGAATGGCAGCGCAGTCAGGGCACAGGGCAGAAGAAATTTTGAGCCCCCTAAACGAGCCAGTCCTAGAAATCAAAACCTTAGGTGAAATTATCAAAAATAAGGAATGACTGGGTTTTTCCTCAATCCCATGGAAGCACGATGGAGCCCTGAGATACAGAGAAGACATTATACCCATTGAAGACAGAGCCTCGGCACAGAAAAACTGCATAATTTAATATTGCAGGAATACACAGAGAAAAGAACGAATAATTCAATGAACAAAACCACGACTACAAATATTAATGTGATCTAAAATCAAAAATGTGTTTTTTTTTTGTCCTGATGAGGGCTTTGGCAGGAGATTATCCTCAAGCCTGGCCCGAAACTGGAGTCGACATGACAACAGTTTAAAAATCCTTTCAGGAAGAAATATTTGTGGTTCTTTCTTGTATTATACATAGTTGTGGCAATTTAATATATTAGAACGATTGCAATATATGCCAATAAGATAGAAGAGTGATCTATTTTTGTGACAATGAATAATGTCCGAGTTCTTTTTTGAGGAGTGGGTCCTCGTAACTATCTGTGCCCGATATTCTATTGGTGTTTGTTGCACCCGGGGACAGTGTGTCAGAGAAAAAGTTGCCCTCATACTAGAGTATTTTTTTGAGGTACAGAAATGCCTTTGGACAAAGGCATTGACGAATATATTGGAAAGTGGCCGTGGATTGACCTTTTGACGAAAATTTCAAAAGGGTTTTCTTTTCTTTAGTAATCTTCTGGGATACTCCATATTCTACTATTCGCGGAGAACAAATGGAACTCTGGACTCTGGTCTAGTACAAAAGGGGTTTCTACAAAACCGAGATAGCTCAGTCATTTGCTGGTGGCGTCCCCGATTAGTTACAGGTTGTACCACCAGCACTTTTTTACCACCCATACTGGATGACATAGGACACAATAAATTTGATATGTTACCACTTGCCATCATAGTATACACATGCTGTACCAATCATAACATGTGCTTTTAAATCTATTTTTTCTGTAGCTCAACAAAACTCTAGTGTGTAATTTTTTTTTAAGGTATTGTATTCAATCTACCTATAAACAATTTAAATGCAGAGAGAGTCAGTACATGTCTGTTGGCATTTGTACTTTTTGTATTGTCTAGAAATCAAAACCGGCAGGTTAAAGGGGCGAAGGGAGAGCTGCTCACTGCCCACCCAGATACTAGAAACACGCCTCACATTCAACAAGGAGTGTGTCATTTATATCTGGCACAGCGGAGTGGTCAAAACACTGAAAACACACCACACACCTTCCCTGATGTCTGCCTGGCCCGTAAAACGTGACTGTTGCGAAGTGCATGGGGCAGAACGTGCAACGCTCATTTATCCTTATGTCACCTGGGAACCGAGCTACCTTACCAACATTATGAGGTTCGCTCTGCATAGCTGCCAAGCGGCGGCCTTTCTTACACCACAAGAGGCAAGGAGTTGCAGGGAGGCAAAAGCACAACCCTTGGGCAGGAAGAAAGGAAACGCATCAGCCATCACACACCAGACCCGGGCTCTTGCCCTTGGCCCAGGAGGTAGCGCACAATTAAAATACTTTTGCTTTATTTCGTACAAATTCGGTTTGAGCTGGCACCCAACCCGTCTCACAACCCCGGGTCACAATGGACCATGAACCAGGCCAGTGGATGGGAATACAATATTTATTTTAAATTCAAAGAAAATCACACAAATATGATATGGGGCAGCAATCACCAATGGGGTGATAACTACAAGATAAAATGATGAAATACACTTAGTTTGACCTTCTACTATAAAATATCCAAAGCACAAATGAATGGGAGCAATTTTACTGTTCGGGTAGATAGCACCCGAGTTAGGATTTCCCCCTGCAATGCGCCCTCAACCCCCTTTTAATCGAATTGAGTCGATTTTAAAACCTTTGCAATGACATAAAATAGCACTCGGAAAATAACTAAATATTTAATTTAAATGTGCGATTGAATGAATGAGGTAAATATGACTTATAACAGTATCAGGGATGTAAGAACACTAGCAAATACAAGGCAAGGTACCAACAAAGGACATATAGTTAAAAAATCAACTTTGAAGTGACAACACAGTGCAGTAAAATCACACGCGTAGGAATTTCACTTTCTTACTTTCACAGGTTTAAAATAGACAGAATCGGAATGCGGTTTTTATGCTGAATGACAGATGCACATCACTGGGATAATATGCAAGTGAAATAGTGACTCTAAATTAATGACAGAGTGAGATTCTCACTGGGGAAGTAAATTTGGTTTTAAAAATAAAAGCAGTTGACAGAGAAAATCGGTTTGGAAAGGACAAGTTTCACTTAAACTAGATTTAGTGGCTAGAAAAGAGAAACGCCACCTGTGAATAGGAAGGTTACTCTGCAGTTCGAACACTTCAGCCAGTGGCCCCTTTTTCGAGAGAATTAATTTATTTAATCAGAACATAGTACTAAGGACATACAAATGACAGAAATGAGTGGAAGAATGGCGCTAACACTAGGAAATCAAGGACAGGATGCACAGAGAATTCTGACAGTTTTAAACAAGTTATCAGGGTATTGATGGGATTACTTAGAAGGTGGAACAAAGACAAGGCATCACATTGGGGTATGCTATGTGTTGCTATGGGATGGGATGATACTCACAATCAGCACTTGAGTTTGGGATTTCGGGCAGCCAAACGGGTTTCTGGACTCAAATGATTTGGTCATGGCACAACAGCGGGCTCTCCTAACAGAAAACAGCTGGGCCTGTCTGGTCACTGGATAGCGAGGGTACAGCTGGCATGCAGGTAGTGGGGCAAGAAGCTGGTCTGGTCACAGGATACTCTCAAAAAGGGTACCACAGCTTTTCCCCATTTCTCCCTGAGTTATTGGTATTTTCAGTAGAGTTTCTTTTTCTGGATCAATGGTCCTGCCTGGATAGGGTCAGCTATGCTCTGGCCTGACAGTGGAATCTGGAATCTGGCAGGATGAATATGGAATGCCTGGATTTGCTGGAGCTGGAAAATTCAGAAGAGTGTGTTTTGTCTCGGTTAGCCTCTACCTTTATAAGGCAGGTGACATCAAAGGATTTACTGTAGGGCAGAACTAAGCTAGACCTACACCTAAGAATCGGATAGGTCAGCCCATGTTATGTCGCCTCCTCCCTAGAAGCAGATTGGACTAAAGGAGGGGACTCTGTTTTATGGGGTTGTGTATTTATGGAGGTAAAAAGCCATCCCAGTTATTTTTGCCAAAATTAGTTCTGACACAAAAATGCACCTTTTTACAGTTGTGGCACTTTTGAAACTTACATAGGCAGATTACATATTTCACACAGAGCATGGCATTCCAACTCCCAGGTCTGTACGGCATTGTTTCGTCTTTCTAATGATCTTTCACAATTTTTGGTGTGAAATATTTCACCCATAATTCTACAACTTTATACATGTGTACATATTATCATAGAGCATGTTTGCAATGATTTCCAAAGTTGCACCATGGATACTTTTCCCATGGTTTACCTTTTCTGCCGTTTGCGTCCCCCACATGCTAGGGGAATCAGCAATGTCTTGTGCTACCAAATACCTAATGCCACCAAAATTACATTTAAACTGTTAAACTGTCGCATTTCTGCATCTTCCAGTTGCACAGATAAAAGTCTTAAAGTTTATTAATTCTGAACAGTCCTTTGCCCTAGATGGGCTATCTTTTGTCCTCCCCTCTACCCTTTCCCATCTCCTCCCGTTACTCTCTCAGAATTGTCCTTGGACCTAGTATGATAGCAACCTCATCTGTCACTCCCCCAACCCCTTACAACATTTTCAGGCCTAGTACGATAGTCGCTTGTTTTGTTCCTCCCCTGCCCTTTCTGCACCCCTCTCCCTCGCCTTTTGTTTTCCTCTGGCTCTACCAGAAATGCCGCCAGGCCTAGTACGGTAGTTGCCTGTCCGTTTCCATTTCCTTCCCACTCTCCCCCTCACTTCCTTATCTATGTCTTAGCTCTTGCACTATCTGAAATGTCATCAGGCCGAGTACGATAGTTAATTTCACATCCTTACTGTTCATGGCCTGTAAGAATGTCATTGTGTTTTCCCTTGTTCCCTCCCTTGCCTTGAAGCACTTTGAAACACATTGTGTATAGACGCTATATAAATAAACTATCATATCATATCATATAAGGACATACTTCCAACCCCCAGCAAATGTCAGGCTTTAGCCAGCCTGAATCCAATGTGGCTCTGGAGTTGCCTTTGAAACCCCGCAGTTGAAGTTGAGGGGAGGTGTTGCTAACAAAGTCACGCCCTTGTGTCCCAGAATCTATTGTATCTGGCAGGAGCACTGCCACCGAGTCTGACGAGCGTGTTGCATTCTCCCCCTTGCTTATTCAAATGCCCTGGGGCTGGTCCACTTGAAGGGAGGCAAATCCTGTTCCCAGGAAGCCAAGTCCTTTGAAGCCAGGGTCTGAAGAAAAAACAACGGTCCTCTGGTTTCACAGTAGATTTCTTTATTTATTTATTTCCTGAACCAAAAGCAAGTCTGTTGGGAATAAATATCCAACATATGTTTTAAAACAAACCCCCCTCACCTGTCTATACAAGGATAGGCCTTCATTCAACAATTTACTTTTAAACAGACATTTTCTTGTTGCAAAAAGTAACCATGTTTACACGTGGTTAATTGTCCTTGGCTGTCACTTTCAAATGTGGCTTTTCCTGGTATCTTTATTGTGAGCATTTCCATGGCCATAGTCAATTTCTACTACACAGGAATCTATTCAAAGCAAGGTCCACTGACACTAACATAAGCACAGAAATATAGGGCTTCTTGTGAAGAGTTCAGCTGTGATATTTTGTTGCAAAGTAAAGCATTTTTCTGTACGGCTGGGAGTAAAGTTCTTTGTGATTTCCCAGATCTTGCCTGACAAAACCTGTCATTAAGTGAGAAATCCCCCCTTTTTCTGAAGCGCCACCTGAATATGGATGGACATAGCTGGGTCTCACTAAACAAAACTGTGTACTGTTGAAAACGGTGGAAAAGAAAATCCAGGTGCAGTCTGTTAAATATAAGATATTTCCTTTTTTCAAGGGGAAATTTTGAGCTAGCAGCAAAGCAGCGCTGCTTTTCAATTATTTTCTTTGGTGCACATAAGGAAAACACTGGCAGCCATTCTCGGGGTGTTCGATGTTCCCTCATGCCCCATATGTGCTCGGCAGAGACAGCGAAGCCATAATTTTTGTAGCTGAAAAACACAGATTTTTGATGCGAGGCAATGGTGCTCAAAGGAGCCAACGCAGCCATTTGCTGGTACTGCTGAATTGCAGCTTGGTGATGGAGGGGGGTTCTGCTGGGTTGGTAAATATACCCCCACACTGCAGTGTGTGGGTACACCGCCAGCAATTACCTCCACATCGGCACCCCCACCAGCTCGACATGCCCCCCACTATAGTAGCATCCTGTATGAGCTCCTCAAGTCAGGAATGTCCAACACGCAGCATGCACCACATCTAACTCTTAAGCCACACTGCACGCTGACCACTTTGACCCAAATCAAGCGTCTACATCGTGGCCATCAGTGATGCAATGACTCTTCTAGTCTCCAACTCAGGAACCAGATGTTGTCATCTTAGTAGCTAAATATATTCATCGCGCTTGGCTTAAAAGACCCAAGAGATGACGTTGGTCTATTGTGCTTACCTGGTCTACTGTGTTTAACTTGATACTGCTTTTGTGTCAACTGAACAACCGTTTACATACAGGGTTGCAAGTTTCTTCACCCTTAGTAAGATATATTCTAAAACAATGAAGGGCTGCGAGTTATCTCTCCCTGTGTTCTACAACACTTACTTCTGTGGGTCAGTTGGTTACACTGAATACTCCTGCATGTACGGGGATGCAAGTGATTTTTATGGTGTTTCTAATTGTAAAGTTACGCTGATGCCTTCTTACGTCTCTTATTGGCCTATATACTATACATAAGATACGCCTTGCTTTTACTGTATGATGTGACTTTTTAAAATGTTTTATTTATGCTATTGATATTAAATATGTGTTTATTATTGCTTCCTTTTATGTCACCTTGGTGTATATCCATTTATGACCTTTAATGGCTTTACCCTGAATAAAGAATATCCAATGTAACGTAAGGTGGATTGGTCTACAGCCAAGCCTGCTGTTAAGGGTCCAATCCTGGCAGCTGTAACAAATGTCCTTTGCCTGTTGATGTCCTACCGGTGTGCTTTGTCTACATGAAGTGGGTAGGGGACAGGAAGTTTGGGAGCACTAGCAGAGTGCGAGATTGTGAGACTGAAGCTCTCTCCTGGGCTACTCTAACTCCACGCGCTCCTGTCTGCCTTCATCAAAGTGACTCCAATAAACAGCACCCTGGTGATAAGTGGCCTTCATAATGAGAGGGCTGCTTTGAAGTACCAGTTCCCAGCTGAACATGATGGGAATGTCCCTGTTCTGTATTTGGGGGAGGTGATAGGTCTTCTCATGATAGGCCTTCTCAGTGGGACCAAAGGAGGGCTTCATGGGTGGGGCCCACATGGTGGTAGTGGGTGCAGCCAGCCCAGACAGCTTAATACAGACCGGGCCCTAACATGAATGAGTAGCTGTTTAAGTGTGCAATAAAATTATTCTAAATGCCTGTGGTTGTGTAAATGGGTAATCAAAGTAGCTACCATCCCAATACTAGACGTGGCTTACATTTAGTTTTTACCAACTGCCATCCAGCTGCTGGGGTACACAATGATGACATTTCGAACTATAGGTGCAAAAAGTTATAAATCCACCTTTGCCAGTTGGAAGTTTGGGTTCCAACAGCTGTGTTCAGGAATGCACAGGTGACCTTTGAGTCTGCCCTGCTGCCACTGCAGGGAGGTTCCTGGGGAAGTCGACAGACTGTTGCAGCAGAATGCATGAGTGCGCTATGTTTGGCATCAAGCATTATGAAAGTGGGGTCTGATTATCATAGCTCACTTTCAGAAAAAATTACTTGCATCATCTTATAATAAAAAAGAAAAAATCTCAAGTTAACCCACCCTCACCAGATGGCATTCTGCCACAAAAAGGCTACAGAAATCAAATAAGGAGAAAGAAATACTCACCCCACCCGCCACTAGGATGAGACCATATAGCTAAGCAGGCCTCCTGCAAGGTCCCTAGGGCTGTGTCTCACAGCAGCTCTGGCCTGACTAGTTCAGACCGCATATCAACACCCCTGCAGCAGTCCCCATCATCCTTCCCATGATCTGCTTTCCTTGCAAGGGACAGGAGCGTCAAATGCATGTGATGTGAGAAAACCCCTGGGCCTGAGAGGTGTTAATTTGCATATGAAGGTTATACTTGGAAAGTAGCAACTAAACGGCATAAGATGCCATTAATGGGGCATATGATAGCAGAACACGTATATGTGAGGCTGCACTTTACATGTGGTAAACACAAGGCATTTGTGCATTAACTGGCATATAGAGTGGTCAGGTATTTGAGGATGCACTCGGGACAAGATGGCTGCATCTAGGTATGCAAGACAGCTTTCATAGCTATTTGTTATTTCATTAATCTAGTTCTTACTGTGATTTATTTCTTTACATTAGTGAAGCCACGTCCTATGACGACACCGGAGGGGAAATTCGTGAGGGGGAAAGGTCAAGTGACACTGCTTCCTTTCATATTGCCAGAGTCAGGGATCATTAATGTGAGGAATTGCATTTGGTGATAGTGTGAAAGCCTGGCTTTTATTGATTTTGGATGAAATAAAATGATGTGGGTAATTACATCTCAGAAAGGGTTTTCTGCTAATCAGACACCCACTTTCGGAAAGCTCCATGTCAAAAGCATAGGGCACACCTGTGCCCTGCTGCAGCAGTCTCCCCGATCTGCAACCCCTGCCCTTCAGTGGCACAGAGCAGCTTCAATGGACACGTGGCCCATTTGACCTTTGCCGTGAAAGCAAAGTCACTGCAAATAGAGGCTGCATTTAAATCTCCACATCCGATCCAAAACCATAATACTTATGATTATCTGTTGGTCTCATGGCAGGATGGTCTTCAATAACAAGCCATACCTAGGTTTTTCGTGTGGTGACTGATCTTTCAGACAATTATTAAAGCCACATCAGATTTTTATCACACACATCAACACTGAGCCCAGGACAGCCACGGAAAGGCCATTTCAATTCTAGTCACACTGCCTCAGTCTGCTCAGCCAGCAGGTCAATTGGCAGGAAGGCAGCATCTTTGATTCCTTGGGAGGTTAATTAATAATTCTCCCTCCATCCCAGGAAACTCACAACAGGACAACTTCTGTGAACCAAGCTTCAAAGAGGCACACCAACAATAAAAGGGCCAGCCAGGGTGTTGCATACCCAAGGGTCTTTGAAGCTGCAGGCTTAGTAAAGGGTGGAGTTAGGACAAATCGTGCAGAAGGGAAGGAGGAGGAAGGATTTCTCCATCTTGGTTCTCTTTGGGCTTCTCTTCCCTTCCTGTCGCCTACACTTCCGGCGGAGCAAAGCACTTTGGTATTGACGCAGGAAGGCAAATGTCACTTGTTACCTTAACAGGGATTGGAACCCTTAAAGGAGGTTTGCCTTCAACCCACAGCGGAACATTTGCTTTTATAAGTCTCACCCACACAAGCCTTGATTCCTTTAGATCTTTGCAAGAACAGAAGAATGTACCTCTTGGGAGAGCAGTCCTTTCCAAAGTGCTCCAGTTGTGAGTTGAAGGCGGGTGTTACAAAGCAGAGGTAAGCTCTGTCCCCTAACCATCCCAGAGAACATTAGGGCTAGCCTGCTATTGGACTAAGACCTGCACTCTCGAAAAGCTGTACTGGTACTCTGGCTCATCAATGAAGGAGAAATACTCATGCAGGTGCCATGTAGCTCCCCCATGCCCCTGGTGGGAGGGAAAAGGACCAATATTGGCCCGAGCCCCTGGAATGGGACTCCACACCAGAAGAAGCCAAGCAGCTGGATTCCTACATTGTACGGCTTCAATCTGTCCTCCCATCACATGTTCAGCCAGAACACCAGTTCGCTGCTGAAGACAAATTAAAACTGCCACCCTTTCGAACAATGCATCGAACCACCGAGGTAACAGCATCAAACCTCTCTGTTCTTTGACTCTAACTTCTGGAAGCATTGCGTCACTACCACGCTCGACCAGGTGGTAACTATGGTACCGAAACGGCTTGACCTTCTGAACAACCCTGGTGGGTCCACTGAACTGCATCACTGGAACGTCGCCTTCGAAACACAGAGCTCCATTTTGAAAAAACTCGATGCAGACTTGCTGCCTCAGGACCTGGTTCGATCCCCAAAAAAAGCATCTATATCCAAATACCCAAGAATAGATTCAGGTGCTTTTGGGACCCTGGAGCTGATAAGCCACCCATTTTCAGCTTTTTCTACCAAGAAATATCTTTTGAAGTTACACTGTTGCAATTTTCTGCCTTTCAGCCCTGCAGCATAACCAAGAGCGTTAGCTACATTTACATTCTGTATTCTCTTAGTTCTCTTAGTTCTCTTAGTTCTTAGTTCTTGTTAGTGTTTTTCTGGTACAGTTATATGGCAAATTGATGTGTTTCATTAAAGTATAAATATTTGTACAGAACCTTGATTGGATATCCTTTTATTTTGGACTGTGGTACTATGCTGTTTGGGTTGCTACTGTTATCACATTCATTGCTCTCAGTCAACGTAAAAGGCAAAGAAGGTGCATCTCTGGACTATGCCCGTTTCACCTTTAGGATTGGGGTCAATGTTAGTTTGTAGTAGTGTGAGGGCTGAGTAGGCAGTGTAGCCACTGCTCATGCTTTCACTCCTGCGGGGCAGTCGTCATTTTGTCACAATTAGATGCCACTTCCTCCGATATCAGGAGCACAGTGTCACTTATGCTACCCATGACATCACTGCCTGACGATAGGCAGCAACTCAAGTGAGGCCCCAGAGGTGTATGTCCTAGAAGTCTTTATACAGAATACATGTGGATTGTCAGGAAAGCCAAATAGTTATCAAGCTATTTTATTTGCATATGGGGAGAGTGCGCGATTTAGGCCGTCACTAGAATACTCGAGACACCACACTTGCCAGTTTAATGTTGCAGCCAGGCAGACATAACTGCTGGCCATTGTACCAAAATTTCCAACTGAGGTCTGGTGGCAGTGGGCCCTTCAGGAGAAAGGATAGAATTATATATGTTTTAGCTTGTGTGCGTGTACTCTTTTAAAGTATACTTATCCCAACTAAGCAACGGTTGCTGAATCACTCTGTGCTCACAGCGCAGGCGTTAGAACAGAACTCCCAATGTTGTGACTTCACTGAACCCTCTTTGCGGGTCCCCTAAACGTTGTGCTTCCTTTTTGCAAACTTCCCTGGTTTCTTGACCATTTTTTTTAGCATAGGGACTTTTACTGAAGTGCCTCTCTCATTGCAACCTTTTTTTGTGATGTCCTGCCCTGGCAACCCATATGGCACCAACCAGTTGTGATTTCTTTTCTTTTTTAAATACCCCAAGTTGGTATTACAGTGAATCTACCAACCTCCCAGCGTGTCAAGGATAGTGGCAGCTACCCTTTGGTTTTTGCTTTACCCAGAGTGCAGCCTAATAGCACCAATGCGGAAGCCATGGGGGGACTAATGCATTTTTCCTGCCTACAGCCGTGTGGTTTGGGGCCATCCTTGGTCTGTGCAGGCTATGAGGCAGGCCTAAAATGACCACTGTCCTGATGGGAGCTCACTCTGAGCCCGGCTCTGCATCCTCTAGAGTGGTTTAAATTGTGTTAGCCTAGTTTTCTGGCCCAGATAACCACAATCTACATACTGTGTGAGTGGGCCTGTGTGTTTGGTTGTTTTTAGGACCAGCTTAATCGGGTGGATGCCAAAACCCGGTGTGAGCCGCCCTGTAGTGTGAATGGAGAGCTGGCATAGGGCAGCGATTGAGTGAATGTATCATCAGCGGGAGATGCAGAGCAATCCTGAGGGTTTCTGAATTGTGGAAGTGCTGCTGCTGGAGATGGGCGGCTGCTGAGTACCTGCTTTGGTTATATTGGCTGGGCACTGGCTCTGCTGCCCTTGCTGCAGGTTTCTTGCAAATCTGTTGGCAACCCATCCTAGGCTCTTCCCTCATCCTGCCACAGCCCTTCTAGCTGAGTTGGGCTGCCTGTTCCACTTTGAGACAGTGTACTTGCCGCTGCAGTGCTGCCTCCATGCAAACTCCTGCAGGCCCAATCGCCTTATGATGGTGAGTCTGTGGGACTTGGATCAGAGGCCGTTCGCTGCTACTCTGCCTCAGATCAGGCCCAGAGTCATCTCCAAACACAGCTCCCATTGTGGGAGAGTTGCTTGTTGGCTGGCTACCCTCTCCGGCCCCCGCCCCTTTCAGCTGACCTAAATTCTTGGAAGCGTTTCCTTGCTCTCCTGACATCTTCTCCAACACAGCTGTTGCTTCCGTCTGGAGGGTCATCCTACTGAAGACCCTGGTTATTTCTCCTTTCTGTCTTCTCGGTTGTCCCAGTTCAAGTCCCTTGGTACCAGAGCTCTTCTCCATACGTTTAAAGAAACGCCCAAACTTACTGTATTCTTTCTCACTTTCCTGGGCGGAATATGCAGTGAGTAGCAGCACCATACTTTTTCCAGAGAACTAGGGGGTCCTAAGATATTCCTTGAAGTCTTCACTAGAGGTCCCCTGTGGTCAGGAGTAATGGGGTTTTGCAAGCCCCCGTGGGAGCACATTACCTCACTTGCGTTGGTGGAAGTCCTGCTCTGCATGCAATCATTCTTCCTGGTGGCCTGGACCCCAAACCTAAAGCTGGAGGTCTTCAAAGGGTCCCCCTCTGGGTCTTCTTTGGCTTGGCTGTTACTTTAGCCATACCTGGGGAGTAAAACTGGTACTTGTCTTACTTTATCCTATAACCACGGCTTGCCTATGGGGTTTGTCCCATTGTTTCCTATGGACAAAGTTTTGTAAACTCAAGTAACTCAGGTACTTGCCCGAACTTCCTATTTGTGTAGCTCAATTTTGGGTTCCTGGAGTGTTCTGCAAAATACTGTAACTTTAGGTGGTACCAGTGATTTATTAAATTATGTAAATTAATAAATCCCTCCAGCACACGCCTTTACATTATAATAGTATTGGACTCGTAACAAATGTTGCTGTTGTGTTTCAGGACTGAACAGGTAGGTTAATATGATTTTAGGGTGGGCCTGTGGGTCTGGTTTTTATTTCTTTTAACCCTTTCGCTCCCTCTTTGTGACGCACTAAGTGTAGGAATAGGTACTGGTTATGTGTATCCATGCTACAAAGCGTTACAGGGCGATGTGAATATGGTCCGAGCCCGTGTTCTGGCTTCTTGTGACAGTGTAAGCACTGCACGACATATCTTAGCAAGAACAGGCTGTGGGACTTGCCAAACGGATTTAGCCCGGACACTGGCCTTAGGAGTGCGAGGGGTCTGTCTCAACTCCCTTGACTGTTTTCTAAGCCTGAATTAACCTATAATAAAGAGTATATATCTTTCAGTATATCTGCGAAGTATCCGCTTTTCTGTAATCTATTGGGGTTACCTGCACCTCTCGTGCCGGCTCTTCTATGCTACCCAATAGAGTATAGAGAGAATGTGCATTACCTTTGCTGGGAACCCAGTACGCACTTAGAAGCGCGCCTGTACTTCTCCCCAGAGGGCTGCGAAAAAACAAAAATAATTTCAAATACTAAAACCGCTTACTGCAGTAACACCCTCTTGGCTAGGGGGTGCATGAGTTTGCAAAGAACAGCCACACGGTCAGCGTTCGAGTTGTTCGCTGGAGTCGCATAGCAGAGCAGCGCGTGAAGAAGCCTTACTCAGCGCACGGAAAGCGCGAATGCAATCTTTACTCAGACCTTTGACCCTCTTGCAATCCAGGCGTGTAATAGGGGAAGAGCAATACTTAGCCGTGATATTCCCTTTTCAAATGAGGCGGAACAGGCCGCTCATATTCATAAAAGCAGCCCTTTCTGAACAGCTTCGCCCGGTAAAGTCTATTAAAACTCTCTACTTGGGAAGGCTTGCCTCTGCACCGGAGTCGCGCGGAAAGGTCACGTAATAATACCGTGGGCGCGCGCGGTGTGTGCCATACGGCAACCTTCCTGTATGCTTTAACGAGGGACCACTCTAAAAATATAGGTCATATTCATTTAGATCTGTCTTGCGCGCTGACCCATATTTTTAAATAGTATATTGGAAGAGGCTAGATCACATTGTTGATTTGTTGTAGACAAAACCAGTTTCATGTGGTAAATTTCCGATAGCCAGTCAATACCGCTCACCAAAACAGTGTCAGCGAGAACAATGCACAGGCCCGGCTGAAGAAATGCGGGGGCCCATTTCAACTTGATGGTTGTGGCCCCATCCACCTTGCTTAGAGCGGAAAACAGTCTGGGGTACGTGCATAACTTATAATGGAGACAAATGCGTTCGGGGGTTAATAGCCGCCAATTACTACGGAACGGCCAGCCATCTGGCAAAGCGCTCATTCAAACCCCCAAACTCCCAGAACGAAAATAACATAGAAGGACATCTATTTCCGTATCTTAAAACAGACGTTGAAAGCCAGGGGCCTCCTTAGGGCCCCTTTTTATTTGAAACATATGAAAGACCCTGACACCGTCCATGGCAATGTTATTTTCCCTTATTCCCCTGACCCACCATCCAGCTTTTAATTTCACAAACATTGTAGGATTGGAGTTCGAGTAGTAAATAAACCCAGTCAGAGGGTGTGTGGTAAGTGCTTAGTATATGTAGCACAGCAATAAAGATATTCACATTGAGTAGGTACTAGCACTTTAAGTGGGCCAGGGCGGAGCACCGCAGTCTCCAAAAAGGGCTTCCCGCTGCCTAGCCCCAACCATAGGCAGCTCACAACCTAGCAGCGCTGTTAAGGGGCTCCCTACAGGTGCCAACACTTTGGATTAGAAAAAAGAAAAGGCATTGCATCTTTTTTAATCCGAAGTGCTGACCCCTGTAGGGAGCCCTTTAACCGTGCATGGCTGCTCCGTTAACCGGCTTCCTGTTTCGTGCTGTGTCTGTACTCGGAAACAAAAGAAGGGATTGGGCACCCCAGCCCCCCTCCTCTTTCTGAGGTAAGAGCCCCAAAAAGCAGCACGCGTCCCTTTCACTCAAGGAGCCAAGTGGTTAAAGGGTTGCCACACGGCTCCTTGTGTGGAAGGGCACCAGCTGGGTGTTGGAGGCCCAGGAGAGCTGGGGCACACTGAGGTCATTCCTTTGGTGCCACCCAGGCTCTCCTTTTGTTTTTTCATCACAGGCTACGAGCCCGTCATGTGAAACAGAAAGGATGGGCTGGGTGCACTAAAGGTAATACTGCCAGATAGTGGATGGATACATATAACCGTTACCTATGACCAGCTCTCCTGCACTGGACACCCCCCCCCCTCAACCCCTTCGGGCGGGGGGACTCGCGGTAGGGGGCGCCGCCTACTTAAGACACACCCCCTAAAGAGAGCCCCTTCCCCTCGATTTAGCATCCCACTTCAAGCACTGGTAGGAACAACTCAGTCATAGCCAAGTGCACAATTGTAAGAACAATGCAGCCCAACGCGGTTTACTCTGATAACGATTCCAAAATGTAAAATGAAGCGCTAATGCAAAGCTCTCCCTTGCTCTTGCTACCAAGTCTGTACGATGGAATGCTCTAGATTTGGGGTCTCAAACTCAGAGGGGGCCGATTTGGATTCAAAAGCACCTGCCACAAGCTGCACCGTTGGCGCAAAGTAAAAGCATGCCACTGCACGGCAGCAGCTAACATTCTAAAGCAGTCCGTGCAGGCAAGCGAAGGAAGCCATCCAGACACCACTCGTGATGGTCGAGTGAGGATTTCCTTCCTGAGAAATGTTTAAACATAACTGGTCAAAATTCACGATGTACAGAATTTAAAAGCTTTAGGCTTACCACAATTGGGACCATGAGCCCACACTACACTTGATGAATAAAACCTGCACTTATCACCAAACACAAAAAGCGTAGAAAATCTACTCTTTCAAAAACAACAATTTGCGAGGTATCCGGAAAAAAAAACCATCGTACCAAAAAGAGGCGTGGGCTTCACCTCAAAACGCATTCTGTGACCTTGCACCAATAATTAGGGTACCACAACCATAGAAAGAGCTTAGCAACGACGGTTCCAATCCTAGGACCCCTTTTATTTTTACAGAATTTAAAAACATGCACCCCTCTACATGGCAGATTATCAACCGTGCACAGGTGCGCATCAATGAAGCAAAATATTATTTAATTTGTATTTATAAAGTGCTGAAACAAGACCCGTAAGTAGAGGAACGCTGGCAAGACAGAGAATGCTAAACAAAACCACCAGGAGGAGCCTGGGGAAGCAGGCGGGTAGCAGGAGGCGAGCAAGGGCGCAACACTGGAATAGCAATGTTTTTAAGCCTGGCTTAAACCTGGTAAGAGAGCGACAGGACCTCCGGTCAGGCGGCAGGGCCTTCCAACATTCCGCTGCGGCACAGGGGAAAAACCCTGGGGCTAGCTCAGTCCGTTTGACTCTGTGGGCACGCACAAGAAAAGGGTTATTAGATCTAAGCACTCTACGTGCTGGTTGCCAGAGGAGCCTATCACATAAATAAATATACTGGGCTCGGTCCATTAGAGGCGATTGTCCTGTGCGTGATGGTCAGCACGCAGAAGGTGATTCTAGATGCCACATGGAGCCAGTGCACGGCCTTCCTGGCCTCAAACGTGTTCTTTTTTTTCATAAAACCTCTGCGGGCGGAACAGCGTCATTTTGAACCGTCTGTAGGCGGGGGTGCCTGGAGGGGAAATTGTGCGCCACACAGAAAAACGGATGCACAGAAAATACATCTATATTTCTGAAATACAATCATTGAAGCAGGGCCTCCCACGCAGACTTGCCACTAACCACACGGCAGAAAAAATGACAGCAACTTAAAATGTTCAAGAATTTGGGAGAGCGAGTTCTTAAACTGCAACTTTACATTTAGGGTGTGAAAAAATGTAATTGTTCATACAAGGTAACTTTGTGAAGCTATGCCGCCAGCAACACTGCCCTAAAGTCCAGGAGGAAGGGCAGTTGGTAGTTTAATGATTGTAGATTCATATCTCAGATATTGAACAGGTTTCATGCATGGCACCCTTGCATTGATATGTATGCACCAGGAAACGGTACTGTTTCATAGGACATTTGTGTGCCTCTTGGTGAGCTCAGAATGACCGACTTTGGAAAGCGATATCTGCCCTCTTGTGCCCACTCCAGGTGTACAGAACGAACACTGATTGCAGAGAGTTGTGCAATTTCATCATTTAAACAAACGAGATAACAGAAAATTGCATCGTTCTGCCACAGGGTTGAGGTCATGGATTCCTCCCAAAATGTGCATTCCACTGCCTTAACTGATCAAGACGTCACGAAATTGCAAAAAAAGGCTTATGCCTTGTACTGTCGCAATGAGACCAGAGACCACAGTCCAGACTGCAAATTTGGAGTCTCCCATCGAAAAATACTGTAACTGAGGCTGTAACCCACAAAGGGACTGTTAGCCAGGTGCCTGAACTAAATAATGGTTCTACACTTTTAAAGGCGGACTATCATCTTGAATGAGTAATTCCTAAGGCACTGTAGGGAAATCGGTGACCCAACAAACAACGGTAACTCACCTTTTAATTTTGACAAACCCAGAAAGCGGATGCGGACCAGCTCACAGGAAGACAGAGGCTCCACGTCAATAATACTACTCATTCTGAGACTCGTCCCGAAATGGACGTCTAGACCTAAAAACATCCAAATAAGAAGAACCTCAAACACCTGCCTAACATCGACACATTAGTGCCGACTTCAAGATCAGCTCTTCATCTAGTCTTGGAGTTGCTTTTATGTTTGCATGATAATATTAAAGACATTGCCCAGGATAATGCCTCAAAAGTGTCAGTGGGGGATCAGACAATTCAAAGAGTATCAGACTCCATTATAACAGGACATGTGAAGCGTGCACCTAGTCTACAGCGACATCCTTCGACAGATTTGTTCATTGACAGTACATCGCCTATTCTTCCAGCTATACCAACTCTAGGCCCAGTGCCAATTAGTATCCAAACAGTCCTACTCCAATACTTGACCATGTTTCGATACCGGGTGTGTCTCCTATGTTATTCAACACTCTACGAGAGATTGAAGTTTCAGAGTAGACTAATGGACAAGTGCTACCGTGTGGATCCTGGAAATCTTAATACAACTGGCAAGACCAGGAAAAAGCACTGGCAAGCAGAAAAAGAAGACAAAGAATCTACCTGCTCCTAACTTCAACAGAAGGAAAAAGTCATTAACATTTTTAAGGTCGCTACCCTCAGGGTATGAGATGATTGATCTTCACACTCAGGCCACGGATGACATGAGCCATTGGGCTCAGAAGGGGATATTGTTGAAGTAAGTTATTCAATGATTGACCACTTGTCGACAA
The DNA here is from genome assembly GCF_040938575.1 of Ambystoma mexicanum. Taxonomy (NCBI): domain Eukaryota; kingdom Metazoa; phylum Chordata; class Amphibia; order Caudata; family Ambystomatidae; genus Ambystoma; species Ambystoma mexicanum. Next base: position 124,022,742 of record NC_090924.1, on the reverse strand, counting down.
CAGGTAATCAAACGAAAATTACCACCTACGTGCGCCCCACATGAGATGCAGCCTGTGACCCTATCATTTGTTCACTTGATACTAGGACAAATCGGGTGGGATATCTGATGGCTGTTGAACTGCCATCAGCTCAGAGTCACAGAATTGTCAACACCTTCGATTCAACAATATGAAAACCGTACAGCATTGTTAGGTCCTCAGCATTCTCCTACCGAGCAAGCACTCAGTCCAAATTCTCAATCATGATCCATCATTGGTTGGGAAAATATTACCCATATTAATGACATTCTCCCTATGAACCATAGCAAACTTTTAGAGATCTTTCAAGCCATTCCCCATCTTTGAGAGCTCTTTATAGTGGAGATACTGACTATGTAGCTCTTTCTGAACAAGGAAAGGAGTGCGTGGTCAGTTATTTTTACTGACATTTAATGGCTCGATTGGTCTTGGAAGAACGCCCTGCATTAAGATCTCTGGGTTTTGATTTTGATTTGTATGTATTAAATAACCAAGAAGAGGTGCAGGCTTTTCGATCGGCCACCTTTATTGTGCAAAAAGAAGCTGTACTGGAGCAAGCGATCAAAGGAGGATACCACCTACCAGACCAACCTTCTAATAAGCAACAACTGAGTTTAACAACTAAACCTCCTATACAAGACTGCTCCTGGTTACATGCTGCAATAAAAATGTCCACCAATACGAGAGGGGCTTTGAATCAACCCTAACCCCACCTCTTGTTCAATTATCTTTTGGAAATCATGTGGACAGGCCAACCTAGCTAAATTTCTTTTGAACTCGATTTTGGGAAGGACAAAATCATTGTCTTGTTACAAGAGACAATGCCTCTGTCCCACTCTCCAAACCCCTCTATCCTACTTTGACTTGGAGGGGTTTGCAAAATTTACTAAACCGGCATCCAGAGGCAAATTGGGCCTAGTAGCTGTTGGTCTGACTCTAGCACCTGACAACTATGTAATTCTCCTAGTGGAATCCCTCTAGGTCGACTATTTTCTATTCAATCGGCTCTGGCCTTGATAATTGAGGCATGGTTGGAACAGGGGCATTCTCATGCAGTAATTGCAGGGGGCGATTTTAACTTGAATTGTGCGGAGGGTGTGAGATTGAATGACTCTTCTGTGATGCCTCTCTCAACTACATCTGTTAACGTTGTGCGGGGGGCGGAGACTGGGTTCGGTTCACGCTTGGCTGGTGTCGGTCACTTGTGCCGGTGCTAGAAGACACGGACACCAAAACAATATTTACTTGGCATCGGCGGAACGCGCATTCTTGGATTGATCGTGTCTCTAATGACTTAAGACAGCTGTGCAGTCCTATATGCCTACACGATCCTGCCTTGGGTGATCGCATTATTTCGCATCTGTCCTTGTGACTACATATTGCCTCCTTTCATTTACACCTGGCTATGCTTTTTCTGTAGATCGTGGGAGGGCCAACTGTAAAATGGAATGATCAATCTTGTCACAAATTCTCAAGTATACTATCTAAGGCTATCAAGAACGTTGGATTGTCTGATATCAGTGTCTTGCCTTGGAATTCTTCAGCAGATAACTTCAGCAAAATGGTCTCCAAATGTTTAAAAAAAAAATCTCCCAAAGGCTTGCTGCTACCTCATAAACCTTCCCCCGTGCATAAGAATTGTGGAATCAAAATCATGTTCCAGCTCAATAGACTAATTCATGCGTCAAGTGATAGCCTCTCACATGGGGTCAAATCTTCACTTTGCAAGTTTGAATCCCTCGGCAGAGCCCACAGAGCATCATCCTCCCCAGGTCCATAAACTGAGCAACATTAAATTGGGTAAAAACAACAACTGTTATTACAGTGCTTAAAAGATTGAGGGATCTTACGTGGAGTATTGTAGAAGAACACAAATTATTATTACTATATTATTACTTTGTGAATACCCAGCCAAAAAAAACAGAAGTCAGTTAAAACTATCTATTATTTATCATTGAGACACACTGCAAAGCACATTAAACCTGTACATGTCCCTACTTTCAGCAGACCTAAAACATTCACATTAATCCAAATGGGTCAAAGGACACACAGAGATTGATATTTGCTCATAGAGAACATTTATGTAAGCAACCATCTGATTATAGCAAGAACACCCGATCCGCCCTATGGTCATGGCCCGGGGCCCAAGGCATACTTAATGATGATCCCCGGTCCATTTCCACCCGATCCCGCCCGCCAATCCAAGTGTTATTGCCATTCGAAACCCAACAATGTATTTTGTTTGAATGAACGGGACGCCACATGGAATCCCATTCATTCAAAGAAAATACTTACCGCCTATGCCCACCGTGGAGGTGGAAGACAGGGCTCCATGCAGCCGGCAGCCACGCCGGAGTGTGGTGCGGTGGCGGCAGTTGCCGCTGCCAAAACAATACACAGTGAGTGGGGTCGGGAGATGAGGAAACGCTGACTGCAGGGGAGGGTAGCACGGAAGATGGTGATTGGGGAAGTAACAGTCAGGCTACTCGGACACGCGGGCTGAGATCGTAGGATTCAGCCTGCGATCCGAGCAACCTGGCTGATTAGATTCCCCCGCCCCGGTTGCTAATTAAAATTAATTCTGTTATTTTTATATGTTTATTTTCGCAAATAGGTTTCTTTTCATGTTTAGGCAAAATCATCTTTCCCTCTTAAAGCTTATGCTGTTCTTTGTAGTCTGTTCCACATTAGGGGTACAGGAGGTACTGTGCTCTGTCTGATTGCATGGACCATGCTTCAAGGGTTTTCGTACCTATTAGCAGCCCTGCAGATAAGGGTTGCATCTGCCACTTTTACTCCCTAAAAATGGGCAAACACTCCCAACAAAAAACAAGAAACAGACAAATATAACCATGGGCCCCTTCTTTCACCCTCCATGGCTATGTTTGGCCAATAGTGCAAAAGGTACCAGAGGAAGAAACTATAATTATTACTGCCTGAGCTCAAGAGTAAACATGCATCTTTTAATGTGCATGAGGTGCAAAGAAATAGTTATTACAAAAACACTTCAGTTTTCCAGTAAAACGTATTTTTATTCGCTTGTAAAATACGCCCTTTGGGAATTGGATGTACATTTTTATTCCCTAAAAAAATCATTCTATCCCAACTTTAAAAGATAATAGGGAGTAGAATACTGCTACTTCCAAATCTTATCTAGAGCACTGCCTATTAGATTCCAAAATTGGAGAGTGGTGGGTGGCACGCCAAGCCAAAATCTTAGATGAAAGAAATAAAGGACTAGTTTCGCACTACAACTTCTTGGCATCATTATGCGTTTGTCCTGTGGCTAACAACTGGAAGGGTGGTCCTCATTCTGTTACAGATCTTAAGAAGTGTTGCATTATGAGTTCCATGTCAAAGCCGGTCATGCCAAAACATGTGGTTGCCTTTAATTAGAGCGCTAAAAGTCGACCCCTCTACCTGCCTCCTCAGAAGGTCGCTTTCCAATTTTACATAACTGCGTTAGTTTAATGGTCGACCTCCAAACGCTGATCATTTTGAAAGCCAAGAAGTTGGAAAAAAAGGGGTTATTGCCCTCATTCACCATCATTCACTAATAGCATTCCCTTACTTCTTCAGTTGCCAAATTATTTTTAAATGTGGGCATCTTTCCTTATGCCCATTCCATTTATGTTGAATTTTGATCCTCCACCTTTGCATGGTCAATCTTAAGCAGTCAACCCATTTGGTCACCTTTCTTTTGGGTGTCACACGTGTGCTAAGGGTTTCAGGGGAGCCACATTCATCAACCACGGGAAAGCCTCTGAGTTGGGAGAAGAGTAAATGTCACCCAGCACTGCATTAAAGACGATTAACATTTACGCGACTACCCCCACTGAAGAAATGGGAATGGCTGTCCTGCCCCACCATGCTGCCACCTTCAGAAACAGCAAATAGCCAGCAGGACAGATGACCACCATTTCAAAGGACTACACTGTGTGTCACACCAAGAGACATTGTGAATCTTCAAGAGGGCCTAACAGTCTGCCTTCGGTCAGGCAGGGTGTCATGGAAACAAGTTAACTCTAGCCCAGTGGATGTGTCCCTTGAAACTACCCAATTTCCTCGCTCGAAGCCCATTTGCTCGTAGTTTTGTTACCACATTTTACTGCAAAATGTGTGTGGGGGGTTGCGCTTAGGTATTAAGAAAGGTGGAGGGATATTGAGGGGGTTTAGGGTGGTGTAGGATGTCATTAATGTAATGATGTATGTTGCACAGTGGCCCCCCCCTTCCCCCCTCCCCCCGCTGGTATCAGTTAGCTGGGTGGCAGATACCGGCGGGTCAGCAACAGGAAGACAGGCCCTACCTCAGAAACATACCTAAATGCATCGGTCTGCATCCTGAGTCTGGATACTATACAATCCATCTTTTCGTGAATTGGAGGTCAGTGCTCAGGTGATTAAAGGGGTGTGAGGCCTGTAGTATAGCAACTATAACTAACATTGGCTTGCTCTGAGGTAAGAGTACTTTTTCTGCACTTAAGTATACATGTGGGGGTGATGAAAATTGGCAGTTGTGCATTGTATAAATCACAAAAACAAGCATGATTTGCCACCTATTTGTTTTTGTCGTTTTGCCACTATTTCTACTACAACATTTAATGCTTTTTCGGTCCATTTCAACACTTCAAATAAGAGATACAAGTTTTTATCTCCACTACCTGCAGCTTCCATTTCAATCCAAAATATTGCTAATGGAAATCTTTTAGTGCCACGAAAGGAACTCTAGATGAGGGAAGGTCGATCAGTTGGAGGTGCCTAAACCCCACCTGTCTTTAAAACACGTACTGACATTTTGGCAAATGCTCCACCGCTCTGGAATAAGGTAGTCCATACTTTAAGATCATGTAGAGATCATAGCAAGCACATGTGTTCCAAGTGCAAGCCTCACGGTTTCCCGTGTTGGCACACGGTCCATATTCTACCTTCTTCAGAGTCAAATTCTGAATGCAAAAAACCCACAAAAAAACGGCCTCTTGAGTAAGATCTTTCCTCAACTCTGAGGACCATTTTCCAATCCCTGGAGTGTTAACACGGGAGAAAAGGCATGGGTTACAGTTTTATGTATGGTTTACAACTGTTTTAGCTCTCTTGGGGATTTTCAAGTTTTTGGGAAGCAAGCAGGGGCATTGAAGGAAAGTAAAATTTCTGCAACCCCTATCTGCCACCACAACTGCCTGCCGGAAACAAATGCACCCCTAAATATGGGAAGTAGTAGTGAGCAAGGGGTTTAGAATACCCTCCACATTACACCACCAGGAGAATTTTGGGGCAATCCAAATGGTTCTGCTAAAATTAATTGATCCATTATACAGGGTGTGCCAAGTGACATTAGTCCACAGGATGATTTGGGGCCAGCTTGTGGTGATTAATACACTGAAGGGGCCGCTGCGGCATATACTGCTGGACATTAGCCTCAACCCCAAATATGGGAAGGTGCAGGCCTGACCTAATTGGTCAAGTAGGGAGTTTGGGGTGCACAAATAATTGCAACGAGATAGGCAGCCTCCATTAAACCCCCAGGGAAGGCCTGGAGCAAGTAGGAAGGAAGAGGCCACCGGAGTGCCACTCACCCTACACTGGACCACTAGACCATTAGCATACCATTGGGGCATTGTATAAGGCTGTTAAATCACCAGGGATTTTAATGAGGGTGGGCCACAAGATAGGTCCGTTGTGCCCTGCCCGCATGTATGAAGTGGTTGGGGTTTTGTGTTGTAGCAAGTCATGTACCATGTTTATGAGGGAACTAACACATTGAGCAACTAGTTCATTTTATGCTGTGCAGATCTGCAGGCTAAGGACCGAGGGGAAGAGGGAAAGTGACTACTGCTCTACTGGTGTACACGAATGAGTAGTGGCTAAACCGCCTACTCCGCTGCACGCTACTAATACTGAACCAGCAATAATCCTAATCATAAATGCGAAACAGACACAGCACAACAAGTATAACTCCTTCAGTACTTCTTGGTGACATGGGTCGAGGGCAGCTATACTCTAACAATAGTACAGTGGTACCAAAATAAAATAAAGTCCAAACAAGGTTCTATAAAAATAGGATCTTTAAATTAACAACAATGCACACAATTAAATACTATTGGCCCACCATGTAAGGGAAAACACAGACAAAAGTAGACTTTAAAATAAAGGTGCAGCCTGGGTTGTTGGACAGAGATGTGCTGCAAAATGCCAAAGTATTGGATATGTCTTTCAAAAAGGTAGCAAATGAGCTTAAAAGTCACCAGAGTCCTTCAAAAGGCTGACTCAGGACCCGAACAGTATCCGTAGAACATCAACCCGCATGCGCTAACCAATCTCTGTGCATTTGGTGTCCTGCGGACATGCGCTTCCTTCGCGGACATGTTCGCGAACGGATCATATGACCGCGCCCACCTTTGTTCCTTATACATTTGTTTTTCACCCAAAGTTATAAGCAAATATGAATGCACCCAAGACTCTATGCCCTGGCCACAACCACCGCAGCATATCACATCCATAGAGTCAAAAATTTCAACTATGGTCTATGGAAACTTTTAATGTCCGCGGACATTATGAGTGTTCTTAGAACACTTTCAACTTGCCAGCGAACAATACGGGCAGCGATTTCAGGACACCACCTACGAACATTTCAGAACAACGCGATACTTCTTAGAACACTTTCAACTTGACAACGAACAATACGGACAGTGTCCTCAGAACACCCCCATTTTGTTTATTTGCAAACATTTCAGGACACCGCAAGTGTTCTAAGAACACATTCAACTTGCCATCAAACAATACGAACAGTATCCTCAGGACACCCCCTACGAACATTTCAGAACAACGCGAGAGTTCTTAGAACACATTCAACTTGCCATCGAACAATACGGACAGCGTCCTCAGGACACCCCCTACGAACATTCCCCGGACACCGCAAGTGTTCTTAGAAGCATCTTCAGAACACCCCCATTTTGTTCATTTGCGAACATTTCAGGACACCGCAAGTGTTCTTAGAAGCATCTTCAGAACATCACCATCTTGTTTATTTGCGAACAATTCAGGACACCGCAAGTGTTCTTAGAACACATTCAGCTTGCCAGCCACAACCCCCATTCATATTTGCGAACATTTCAGGACACAGCGAGTGTTCTTAGAACACATTCAACTTCACAACGAACAATACGGGCAGCGTCCTCAGGACACCCCCATTTTGTTTATTTGCGAACATTTCAGGACACCGCGAGTGTTCTTAGAACAGTTTCAGCTTGCTTGCGAACAAAACGGACACATATTGAGTCCTCAGAACACCCCCATTCAGTTTATTTAGAACATTTCAGAACACCCGTGATGTCCGCAGACAAATCGAACACAAAAAGAACGTCTAACACATAAAAAACCACAACTTTCATCCTATCTCATACACTCCCACCCTCCCCAAACACTCCTACACACCAACACACTCTACTAAATACAAATTTTGAACAAAGTTTCACCGCGCTGTCCGCGGACGTCCGCGAATCCAAGATGGCGGGCGCTACCGAAAATCTGACGCGCTTCACGCTCCACGCCGTCCAATCAGCGAACACTACGCAAGTCAATGGACCAATCAGGACACTGTCCGCTGACCTACTTTTTGGTCATTTAAAAAAAAAACTACTGGACGGGTTTTCACCAAATTTGCAAAAGCACGCTTTCGGGACCAAGCCGCTGCTCCTGGTCCAAATTTGGTGAAAATCCGTCCAGCGGTTTGGGTTGTAGACGCGAGCAAAAATATTTTCCCATTCAGTCTACGGGGAAAAAAAAAAGTTTTGGGCCCTCCCTATAACTATGCCCCCCTGGATGAATCCTCACCAAACTTTGCAAAAAAAATTCAGAGTGACCCAAATACTTTTTTTTGCAAAGTTTGGTGAGGATTCGTCCAGGGAGAGCGAAGTAATAAGCCGCCCAAAAAGTGCTCTTCCTATGGGAACACCAACTTAACCATAACTACCGTGGCCATGTAATATATATATATATATTTTTTTGTGGTTTTTTTTATTAGTATGTCTGCATTGGGAAGATAAATTTGGAAGGTTTTGTAAAGACTCCTTGTTGTTGTACCGGCAAAATCCGAAAGTGTGTTTTTACTATGCCTGTAATAGGTTCTCTTATGTGATATTGTTTAAGTGCTAAAGCATGTTTTCACTCAGTTTAATAGGTTACTTTATGATGGATATTGTGTGTATATGTGAAAAGTTCATTCAGAACTATAACACACCAATAAATAATAATAAAAAAGAAGAAAAGAAAAGCTCAGGCTATTTAATCTTTGAAGATGGCATTCCATTACAAGGGGACAGAATGATTTTGCTGGACGAATTCATGTACCGCTTTGAATTCCTTGCAAATGGTGATATTCGGGATAAAAAGGTAGTCCGCGAGGAAAAGGCCAATGCTCTCACAGGAAAAGATACACAGAGTGACTTAAGCAGGACCATTTGCTGGTTCCCCATTGATGAATATGAATGCATCCCATTTAGCCCCAGTCCCCAAGAAAGAAACCAGGGAATGCTGAATGATTCACCACCTGTCATTTCCAAAAGTGAACTCTGTGAATCACCACTTAGACCTGAACAAATGTACAGTATCATACACCTTGTTTGATGAAGCACTGCGCATGGTGAAAGTAAAAGGAGTGGTGATCTTGCTAGTGAAAGCGGATATTTAAACAAAATATCAGTATTTAGCCCACTACCAGTTCACACAGAAAGTTACGCGCTTCTTGGTATCATGCGCAACAGTGAGTACTAACTATTATGACCGCTGTTTACCAATAGGGTGCTAACTTTGCATTGTGTTTGAGCGATTAAGTACATTACTGCACGAGTGCTGTGAGCAAGGGAGCGGATTGCAGCAGTCTTATGCCCAAAAAGCAGGCAGTCAATTACGTCATGTGCAGATGTTGGCATGTGCTGCAGGCTTATGGAGAATTTCACAAACATGGTCAGGAGGCTCTGGGGTTTGTGACGAATCAAGTGATTCAGTCACTTGTCCCCAGGGCGGGGAGCCTTTCCCTGCGAGGCTAGGTAGGTGAGCCCGCTAGGCATGAACCATCCCTAGGGCTAGAAGCAAGCGGGACCTCACCAGGAGAGACTCTGCAGTAGGGACAAGGACTCAAGTTCTGCAGAGGAAGTCCCTGAGGTACTCAATCCAAAACCACCAGTAAAGACCAGGCCTCGGAAAACCAAAGCCAATTCCGTTTCTGTGATGTTAAACCAGTGGTGTACTATGAAGAAGTATATTTTGATGATACCACGAAGAAGATGAATGCGAGAGGAATACAGATCACTCCTGCATCAAGTACTATGAAGAATATTTTGACACCACGAAGAGGAGGAAGAATGTGAGAGTAACACAGATCACTCCAGCATCAAATACTATGAAGATGAGCGAGTAAAATAGACTACTCAAGAGAAAGACAACATACTGGAATTAGGATTCGAAATTGAGGGGATCTGGGAGCTATTTAGCTCCTGCTTCTAGCCTGTAAGGAGCTACCAGGAGCTACTTTTGGCACCCCAGGCCACTTGATGCCTTATAAATATGCATATGTGGCATTTACTTTGAGTTTTTGAAAATGCTAATAAAGAAGAATTAGGACTCATCTGGTACACATTGAAGCATAATGAATCATACATAATGGACAAAAAGTAAAAGTGTGCATCTCATGTGGAAGTTAGATTTGCAGTGCGCTGGGTACTTGCTCCTGATTACTCATCGGTAGCTCCGGCCTACTGGTTTTAGCTCCTGCTCATTGAATCTTAATTTTGGACCATGTGGAATCCTATGCTGGGGAAGGCCCAGCTGCGCGTAATAGAAAGAGAAGGAGGAGCTGAAGCAGAGAGAGTGAGACTCGGGCGTTTCAAACCTGTGTTGCCTGAGGAGAAGGCCGGGACATTCCAGAAGGTCTTGCTGAAGAAGCTGGAAGAGTGCGAGAAACCCTGCTGACCAAGAGAAGTACCAGCTGGCATGGAAGACGACTGACAAGAGAACTGGAGACAGGAGTAGTTGAGACTGAAATCCCAAGGAAGCAAGATATCTGTAACTAATGGCGTGTCCCAGAAGGGGTGGACTGTGCAGTCCGACAACTGTGCAGACACCAAGGAACCTCGGACACCTAGGATAGGGGCAGAGCAAGAGAGAAGACTGAATAAGTGAGTGAAGACATCCTGAAGTATTGTGAAGAGTTTCCCGTCCTGTGGAGTGGCCCATTGATGTGAACCCCAGGATAGAAAGGTAACAGGGAGAGCGGGAGACCCGAGAGGGAACATTGAAATATTGAGTGCATGAATCCTACTTGTCCCAGTAATCCAGAAGATAGAAAGTCAAGCAAGAGTCGTTATTGGCATAATCATACTTGTCTCTGTGACCCTGAAGGGAGAGTCAAGTGTGAATCGTTACTGGCCCAATCATACTGCGCACAGTTACCCTAAATAGAGTGAGATAGTCAAAAATCATTATTGGCATGATCATACTCGTCTGTGAACCTGAAGAAAAGTCAGGAGTGAATCCTTACTGGTACAATCATCCTCGTCCCAGTAACACTAAAAAGTGAAAAGCAAGTAAAGGTAATTTATGGAACCCTGATACTTGGCCCAGTGATAAAGAGTTTTAAAAATAAAGTGAGAAACCTTTTGGAAGAGTGAGTCACTGGCCCAGCCAGAGATGAAAGTTGGCTACCAAGTACGAATAATAATCATACTGGATCAAGAGAGAGGAGGAAGATAAGAAGGGGACAGCAAAGTGTCAAGGACACTGTGGAAAAGCTAAAGAACCCTCATTTTTAACTGTGTGATATTGTTAGAGGAATTGCCAATAACTATTTACACATTCCTTATTGAAGTGACATTGCTGAAAAGTAGAATACAGGAGAAGGGAGTCATTCTCCTGTTCTCATAGTTAGTGGCAGGGATAGAGTAGTTTAGAGTTGGACAGAGGCTGGTTTTCTTTGAAGACAAACCGACGACTGATGAGACCCACAGTTAGATCCCGTTACGTAGGGAAAATCCCTTTAGCTTAGGGATAGTTAGGAGTTTCCTCTTTCGGTTGTTTATTAAAGTCACTTAAATGGAACAGAATTGCCTATGTCCTTCTTCTAACCCGCCACAGATTCTATTGGTGCATGATATGTATGAAAGACCTACACCTGCCTTCCCGTCCTGGGACTAGCGTTGGACACAGTGACTCAGGAATCCTGCCTATCAGCATCCATAGTAACTGCCTTCAGAGGGGAAGTTCACGTCTGCCTGAAGAACAAGAAAGTAACATTAAGACAGTTGCAGTCCCTCATAAAGGCAAGTTAAGTTTGCCACAAGGGTAATGCAGCTGGGTTTACAATTTTTTTACGATGGATGGCTAGGGGCACGATTGGGCTAAGACACAAGCATGATTTCTACAGATTGAGCAAAGGATGAAGGATGATCGGAAGGTATGGGGTATGTTCTTGGTTAAGTAAAACAGGGTCTACCTGTAGAGGGGGGCCAGACTGAGTATTCAAATGGAACCTTTCACTGATGCGTCAGGGAGCAATGTCTTCCATGTTATTCTGGGGGAAAATGGTGGGCCAAAGGATGGCCTGGGAGCTGTGGGAGGGGTGGACCATTACCTTCCTCAAGCTTTTCGCCATCTTGGTTGTGGTACCATTTGGGGCAGGACCAGTTTGCCAACGTGACAGTGTTTTGGTTTGACAGTTGGTCAAGCAGTCAGCAAGGTGTTTGCATATACTGTGGCTGTTGAGGGCATTGTTTTTAGACTGCTTGCATAAGAAAATCAACTTCAACTTGGAATTTGATGAGGAGTAAAGATGATATTGCTGATTCTTTATCTCGTTTTTGGTGGAATAGGTTTTGGAAACTTGTGCCAAAGGCTGAAGAGGAGATGACGGGGTTCCCCCTTGACGTCCAGAATGTTGTGCCCCCCATCTGAATGCCTGGAAGTGAATGCGCAGTCAAAAGCAACAAAGGCCATATATGAGGCTAGTCATTGGGATTTCAGGCGCTAGTAGGACTGGGAGTGTGTGGGTCCATGCATTGGCTTGAAGAAGAAATAGTGGTGGATTTCATTTTGTGGGCTTATGATCAAAGAATATGTAGCTCCTGGGTGGTGGTACGGGTGGCATCAATTACCTTCACAGCAAACGCTTATGGCTGGTTGGGCCAAGATGGGTGTGAGGGAGACGACATAGAGGGCAGGCATATCATTTTCCACTCTGGAGAGACTGTTGCACAGCTTACATGAAGTGTGCAGGGAGGTGTTTAAGATAGATTTATTTTGCTACTCCTTTTTCTGGCATTTCTTGAAGATACAAGATTTGGCAAACTAGCAGTGCCCAAGAGAGAAACTGATAGTAACAGGATGGTACAAGGCGAGGATTGTTGGCTGGATAAGGACAGGACCGGTTTTAAAACCCCAGTGTCAAAAACAAAGGGAGCATGGGTATCACTGCCTTGAATGCGATTCCAGAAGGGGGCCCTTGTATGTTGGTGGTGACAAGTGATTATTTGACGGTCTGTCGCCGGGTAGTGGATGCCTGTTGGTACATAAGGATGAGGCACTGCTGTCCATCAGTTCAGCTGCAGAAAAAATTAACACTGACTATTCGGGTGGATTGGTGTACAATTTATTAGTAAAAAGCAAGCAACAGGACAACAAAAAACCAACGACGGTATGAGACTTTCGATGCAAGTGAGAATCAATCCCCCCCCCCCCGTACATCTGTGCACCTTTCTCTTATAGCCAAAGGAACACATTCATTTCAATGGACGGGAAGGTCCAGCTAGGGCAAGGAATCAAATTGAAACTATGTTACAAGGAGGGAACAAAACCCCTCTATCAAAGTCTTTGATACCAGCTGTGTTCTTACATGTAAGACCGTGTTATCAGGAAGGATAGTACAAATGAATACATTTGGTGGAGCTGGATGTGTTAACACAGCCTGAGGCAAGCGAGCACGCTTACAGTGGGATGCCTTCGGTCTACTGAAGCAGCTTTTTCTAAGAAAGCGGGAGCAAAAAAAACACGCTTACATGTGCCAAAACCAAAAGACACTATAAGCGAGAGATGTGAAGGTGAGCATAGCTACACGCTATGGGAAGAGCCTTCATCTCAAAGACGTGCTGTAAAGTATAAAGCTTCACCTCGCACAAGCACGAAACAGTTGTTTATGGCAGTTTGCAGCACCTGCGCAATAATACGCAGTATGCTAGTCGAGTACATACAATGTTTAATTCCAGATTTCCCCCCCAGGGGGCAAAGCCATAGAGAAGGTAGGGTGTTGGCATTCTAACTGCTATTGGCACAACTTTCACTATCTGGCCAAACCACAGCCGGGAATTCCCCCTCAGCAGCCATTTGTCAAAACTGCTGCCTTGGGCAAAATTATTACCAAAATGGGTCCCCACAGGAATTACCCCCTCACCTACTTTCACTCTCTGGTGATTTTTGAGGTGAGGGGGTTTTGCCCCTGGCAAGTAAGGGCTGGAATGGATGCTGAAGTCTTCAGAGAGAATGCGCGTGAAAACAGCCTACAAAAAGTGCTACAGTGGGGGTCTTTGTGCATATTTGTTTAGAGTCCTAGTTTTAATGGAGTAGAACGATTGCTGGTTTAGTTGGTGGGGGTGCCACCCTCGCCAGGAAGGGTTAATGGCTTGACTCCTGTGACAAGCTCGTATTTAGCCACTCATCAGGATAGGCCCAATGAGCTACCAGAACTGAGAGGTCAAGCAACACCATTATCCAATGTGTCAACTCTTATTGTGCTACCTGCCAGGGTCGGACAGTTGAGCTATGTAGAACTAGGATAGGTCAATTTCTCTGCGTCACAAAGGGTCCATTGAGCATTCTGAACCAACTTCTACATTATGATGCACTGAACCTGTGCTAGGCCCAGGTAAAGGATGCCAAGCCCATAAAAGAATGGCGATGCACCTGTGACGGATTTCCATGGCGTAGGTGTAGTGTACATTTTTCAAAACGTTAGGTGCTCTAGCAAATGGATTCTACCATGAAAGTCGGATCTGCTAAACAGTCCCACTTTCAGACGGCACTCTGAAAACTGGTGTTGGTCGATGTGTACCCAGATGGGTCAACCGGTCAGTGGGTGTATAGTTGAACTTACAAACATCCATATGTAAAAGACACAGTACCTAACATTCAGCAATACACCACCGGTTATGGGCACATCCAGAAACTGAATAAGTTTCTCATGTAGGTTTTATTTTAAAATTGTTAACTTGCTCTAAGGAAACCCACAAAGGATACAGCTGTCTATTGACATGTCTTACCTTATTAATCAAGTGGTATAGGGTGAGGGAAAGAATGGTGTTGAATTAGGAACAGTCAGCTAAAGTTGAATTTAGTTGCAGTATATTAACATTCATAACTACTTTATGAAGGTGCCCTCTAAAGGATTTCATGCTGGGCTTTCTATAACCACAGTTATGCTAAATTTCTCAATAGCCTTTTTGGAATACAAACGGTAGTCCCGTTGTAAGTTAACAGGCAGTTTACCCCCACTATATCCCCATGGTCTGGTGGCAGATTGATAAATATTAAGCTCGGTCTGATTCGACATAGTGGCCTATGAGGAGATAGTTATTACAATTTGAGATATTTTATTAATCTGGCTTTCCAGTGACCCCTGCAAACTGTCAGAGCTTTGTGGATCTTAGGTCCACTCACCACAGGAAGTTGGGATCAACCATAGAGGATGCCCTTTTTCTCTGCTGGAAAGGCAGTCACCTTCCCAGCACACCAGGGGGCCAGGAGGAATCACTGCATCAAAGAAAACTTTGACAGCACAATAGGAAGGTCACATGAGGAGGATAATGACTGGAATTCCTGTGATGTAAGCATACAGGGAGACGGGGAATGGGGGCAGTCCATGAGAGGGGTTCCATCATCTTGGAAATTCTTAATCCACCCTTACTTCTTGCACCCCCTCACCACTTCCTGCTGACAAAGCGCTCTAGGTCTGCCATCATAAGGCAAAGACTTTGACAGAGCAGCCTGAATTGGCCCCTTACAGAAGGCTTGAAATGGACCAATCCGATTCTGATCCCCTGGCTTTGTGCGATAGTTCCTAGTGACAATTAAGATCACACCGGATATATTTTTAAAAGACAAACTTAAACTTGAACATTGCTGCAAAAACAAATGCCAGCAGACGCCTGTCTGTAACCATAGAAAGCGTCTTTATCCAAAGCATTAGCAATAGGGCGCATACCTGCCTAGTCTCCGGGTTTAACCCAGAGACTGAGTTTTTACGCTCTTCTCTGCGTCACTGGGGAGGAGTGTGGAGTCTCTGGGTTTTCTGGGAGACTCCAGATAGGCCACCACAAAGCACTTCTGTGCCGATGAAAAGGAAAGCTGCAAATCAAACTCCCAGACACTCCGCAGGGTTGTACAGTCACAGATAGGGATTGACTTGTTAATGGGGCCCATTGTTATTAATCACTCATCCCACACCTCAAGGGGCCTTATGGGCAGCGCAGTTGCCACACTACTCAGCAAGTACATGGGCCACTATGCAATATTCGGCCAGATGACAACCCCGCCACCCTGGATCTCATGGTGGGACTGGCCCCCTAATGGAATGTTTGTGCTCTCAAAAGGGTGTTAATGAAGGCGAGAGCGGCAAATAGAAGAACGGCTCTACAGAATAATAGGCCAAACAACTCAAAAGAAAACTGTACCTATTTTACTAACCAAAAAACAATATTGCCCATTTACCAGCTTCCTCAGTTACTTAGTCTTAACTCTACGAACTATTTCAATCATAGCCTTGCAGATTCTGTCCAATTTATTAAAAATGAGATTACCAGTCTCCAGCTTGCAAAAATGTGTGTGCAGCGCGTGTGGTTGGAGTCTCGGGTAAAGGGGTCTGGGCGTCTGATGGCGACATCCTCCAGGTTTTCTTTTAGCAAATGTAGGCAGGTATGATAGGCGTCAAACCCATAGTAAGCAATTCAACCATTACAATAGACCTAAACACGTGGGCAGTATCAGAAATATAGGTGTTTTCAACAAAAAGCTGCAGACATATTGGCAAAAGCCTCACCAATCCCAGGGGCATTTTACGGTTTTATCTACAATTCTAAAAAAGGTACCTGCAGCTTAGAAGCTCTGCCCTCGGCAATGTGGTGCCTGCCCCTTCAAGGGCACACTCGGCAGAGTGACGCAACTCCGCTGCGTGTGCTTGTAATAAATGGGGCATTGCCATGGGTGCGGCAGAGCGTCCGTGGAGCGCGGACAGCAAGCACTGTGTGGCGTGCTCACGGGGTTCGGCTTGGCATTGCAGCAACACGCAACAGTGGCGACGAGGATGGGATCAAAGCGGACCAGCTGGGTATAGGTGGTGAAAACATGCGAGAATTATTTTCTTTTTCTTCTCTTCACATTTTCGTGCTGCGGAGCCAGCGAAATCCATGCGGTCGGCAGCCATTTTGTACACGTGGTGGTGAGGGTTACGGCTCCTGTTAGGAGTGCTTGTGTGCCTCCCACGTGCAATTGTTGGAGCACGTGGAGCTTGCGCACGGGGCAGCATTGTGCTGCGGATTGTTCATTTTGAAGTGTTTTTAACACTTTCCACATGTCGAGTGTGAGGTGAGGAGAAAGGGGAGGGCTGGAGTGTTTTGTTCTGCTTTGATACCTGGGCCCCACCCCACTACATTTCTGGGATTTCTAGTCTCTGGGCTAGGGAAACTATCCCATTGTTCCTGGCCATTTGGATGTTGCTGGAGAGGGATAGCAAGCACTAGGGTGGTGCAGTGCTGAGTGACTACATGTCCAAATATTGGACATTCTGGACTGGGTGCCAGGAGGAGCATTTCATTTCGTGACCGTGTGGTTTGGTGGAAGGGTAATCATCAGAACTAGCCGGAAGGGGAGTGTTTGGACAACATCATCACTCTAAATATTTTTGCGCATTTTGCCTGGAAGGGGCCATCTGTGAGTTGCGGCTCCAGTGAGCTTGTGGGGTGCTTGTGCGCTCACCACCATGAATGACCAGGATGGCGGTGCAGGAGTCCAGCCAGCGGTGGCAGGACCACCATTCCCAGTGGGTGCACGTGTGCCGAGACAGCAGGGGGCGCCCACACCAATGCCAAAGTTTGATATTTCTGTGGCCCGTTCAAGCCTTGGACCAAGGTGGAGTCTTTGGATAGGTCGGCTCGACATTTATTTCCCGGGCCACTGGTGAGACGGATGAGGACAGTAAAGTGGCCACCATTCTCTACTCGGCAGGGCCAGCGGTGCATGAAGTCTTTCAGTCCCCGACACCTGTGGATGCATCATACACGTACACGATGGCCAAGAACAGTCTCCATGAGCTGGCCAATGCGGATTATGACCGCTTCGTGGTGTGCAGTGCCAGACAGAAGGATGAGTCTCTGGACACTTTCTATGGACAGCTGCGCCGGATGTCCCTGTCGTGTGCCTGGGAAAACCTACAAACAATGGTCAGGAACCAACTCATACAAGGCTGCTCATCTGGAAAACTGCACAGGCAATTGCTGCGGGAACCAGAACTCATACTACCCCGCATATTGGAGCTCAGCCGATGCCATGAGGTGTCGGGAGGTACGGGCATCGAAAATGAATGCAGCATTGCATCCAGGGAAAATGGAGGAGGTATGTGCTGTGGGCCGTGGTCAAGGCGGAAGAGGGGCCTAACGTCCCAGTAGTGGCCAACGTGACAGAGGTGCTAGAGCCCTTGAATCCTGCATCAAGTGTGGGTATGATTTTCTGCAGCCCGCAGAGTGCCTGGCGCAGGGGAAAGCTTGTGGACGTTGTGGGGCACTCTACTATTATGGCCGTATATGCAGGGCTCCATTGCCGGTTGTGGTACTGAGGAGGCTAGTAAGGGCAGGTTTCTTCAGGCCACAGAGACCGTCCAATGTGTCCCAAGTAGACCAAGGGGACGATGGTGCGACTCACGAAGATGAAGAGGAGAACATTTTTATCTCTAGTGTCAGTGCGCTGCGTGCCACCACCAGTAGGCAGCCACAGTGCCTTGTGAAAGTCAACTAGTCGACAGTACCGTTGTTAGAGGACACATGGGCATCAGTGAATGTGATGGCCCGAGTGCACCATGATGTCATGGTGGCGCCGCCCGCATTACAGAAGCCCAGCGCAAGGATAATAACTTTTGGCGGCGAGCAGCCCATCCCGTTGGCCGGAGCATTTGTGGCAGATGTTGAGCATGGAGGGTGGTCCATCAAGGCCGTTTCTATGTAACAAGCATCAGCAGCAACACTCTCCTGAGCTGTGCGGCAACAGAGGCATTGAGCATTGTGAGCTTTGTCTATTCAGTGTATGTGTAAGATGTGCTGGGGCTGCTCGCAAAGTACAGCCAGCTCTTTGAAGGGATAGGTCGCATGGCCAGTGAACCAGTGAGACTGCACATTGATGAGTCAATACAACCGATTGCGCTCAAGCACTGCAGAGTCCCATTCCATCTGCGGGACCTGGTAGACAATTTGGTGGCGCTGGACATCATTGAGAAGGTGGATGGACCGACTCTGTGGGTGTCTCCAATAGTCATCCAGAGAATGTGTCTGAAGTCCAATGTTTCCTGGGGATGGTCACTTACTGTGGCTGGTTCATCCGGAACCTAGCTTCCAGGTCTGAGCCCCTGCGAAGTCTCACCAAGAAAGAGGCAACGTGTCAGTGGGGTCCGCTGGTGCAGGCCGCATTCGAAGATGTGAAGGGAGCGCCGACTGCGGAGGACACCATGTTGTTTATTGATCCATCCTTGACATCAGGGATCGTGGTGGACGCCAGCCCTTTTGGTCTGGGTACAGTTCTGACCCAAACGGACGCTAATGGGGAAATCTGGCCGATCGCCTATGCGAGCAAGGCACTATCGGAGACAGAGCAGCGATACTCACAAATCAAGAGGGAGGCCCTGGCAGTCTTTGGGGGGGGGTCAGCATGTTTTCCTGTGCGTGCTGGGACGGCCGGTGACGGTGGTAACTGACCACAAGCCTCTGCTGCCAATCATAGCTGGCTTGTCTTTCAAACCTCGCGCCCGGATTGAGAGGTGGATGCTGGTGCTCCTGGAATATGGGGTCTCGGTGTATCAGCCAGGCAGGAACGCTGCAGATTATCTGTCTAGGCACCCCAGAGGTGAGGTGGAAGCACGTGGAAACATCAGTGGGGAGCAAGCGAACACGTGAGGCTGATTGTGGATGCGGCAACGCCAAACTCGGTGCCTCTCCAAGAGCTGGAAAAGGCGGCGGCTGAGGACGAGTGCTTCAAAATACTAAAGACGGTCCTTCAGCAAGGGTCATGGAAGTCGGTGGTGAACACGCTGGCACAGAGGACCCAGGAGGCGCGCTCAGCGCTAAAACTGCAGAGGGTACAAGATGAACTGACATTTGTGGAGTCAGGGCTGTTGCTCAGGGGTGACCGCATAGTACTACCAATGTGCAAGGTTCCCCAAGTAATTGTGCTAGCACACCAGGGCCACCAAGGAAATGCCAAAACAAAGGCACGGGTACAGCAAAAAGTATGGTTCCTGGACCTTGAGAGACGGGTGGAGGATTTAGTGTCGGGCTGTGTGTGGTGCCAGGTTGCTGCCCCAGCACAGTGGGAGCCCCTAATTGAGACGATGCACCGAGGAACGAGGCACTGGGAGAAACGCCATGCTGTTATTAGGTCTATGGGCCGGGACACTCATTTCCTGGTGTTGGTGGATGAGTGGTCACGGTACCCCGAGGTAGAGTTCATCTAATCAGTCTCTTTTGACAAGGTGGCTGTGACCTTAGAAAAGATCTTTGCGACTCACGGTCTGCCTCAGACACTGTGTTCGGACAACGGACCGCCGTTCCAAGGGGACAGTTTCATCCAGCTGATGGGAGACTATGGAATACAACATCGGAAAATTACACCATTCTGGCCCTGTGCCAATGGCAAAGCAGAAAGGCTCATGAGGACTCTGAACTAGGTGTTTTGCATCGCTCATGGCTAGGGCCACTGCCTGCAATGGGCGCTATATCAGTTCCTGAGGGAATACAGGGCCACCCCTCATGCGTCCACTGGAGTGGACCGGCGGAGGCAATGTTCAGCAGTGTCCGAATGGTCTAATCCCTGAAGTACAGGAACCGGCCGTAATTGATGATGCTCAAATGGAGCGTGAAAGGAGACTCAGGACGGAAGGAGAGAACATCAGGAGAGGGCTCTGGCCCCAGCAGCCGATTCCTGGGGATTAAGTACTTGTGAATAACCGGCATCCACAGGGCAAGCTTTCACTAACTTATGAGCCTGATCCCATGGATGTGGTGGCGGTGCGGGGCTCGATGGTGACTGCATCTGATGGGACTGCCACGGTCACCCACAATGCCAGTTTCTTGAAGTAGGTGGGTGAGACCAGGCCGGAGGCGATCCTGCGAAGAGAGACTGTGGTGAGGTACCGGACGAGGGCGATGGCCTGGCACATCCGCCGAGTCCCCTAGGTCGAGGGGACGCAGGTAAGGAGGGCCCGATCGGGGAGGGGGGCAGGAGGTATCCCCAAAGGGTCAGGAGTGGGAAGCCTGCCCATCTCAATGACTATGTACTGGACCCCTGAACTGGTGAACCCAGCCCACAGGCTGAATAGTGACTTGTGGGACTGGGAGGGAAGCAAATAAAGGGGTGTTTATCTTGTGTGCAGTGTATTGTGTTGATGTATCTGTATTTGCCTTCTTTGGTCGTTTGTTATGAAAAAGGCGGAGTGTGGTGCCTGCCCCTTTAAGGGCACACACGCGGCATAGTGACGCAACTCCTCTGAGTTTGCTTGTAATAAACGGGGCGTTGAAATGGCTGCGGCAGAGCAACCGTGGAGCCCGGGCAGCAAGCACTGTGTGGCGTGTGCACTGTGGCGGGGGGCCTCACGGGGGTCGATGGGCTTTCTGGCAGCACGCAACAAGCAACACCCTGACCAAGTGATAAAATGCTATATATTTATGTAGTGGTTTTTAACACTCAATGCATGTCAAGCAACAGCTTCAAGACCGCAAGGGCAATCATAAGATAGCAAACGTGCGTGGTATGGGGCTTGCAGGCAAATTTCACAACTTAACCAAGATGGCCGCCTTCCATTCTAGATTGCCTCAATGGTTCCATTATCATTCCCCCAGGCATATGAAAGCGATCATTCTCGATCATATGACTGGGGAAAACCTTCCAGGAAAAGACTGTTTTTTTCAGCACGTTAGTTAGGGGAAATCATTACCAGAGGTTTGGGGCTAGGCACCAGCAGTTTTCAATTTAGATACGTATCTTCATAGTACACTGATTGACAGAGCCTGATAGTAGTGGGCAATTTGAGGAGCAAAATAAACTATGGCAAAGGCAAATGTCAGTTTTCCACATTTTTCACGAGCCGCTGTGAGACGCTTCACGAAATGTACAAAAACATGTATAAATCAAAATGTATATTCATGTTCTAGGTTAATAATGTTCTGAAAGGAGTACACCACATCTGTGGTTTCCATCTGTGCTCTAGAAACACTACTAGCAGTAAATACATAAAATATATGCATTGATACAAAACATGAAATGCCGTTAAACATGACATAATCCGAAAAGAGCACGTTTTTTGTCGGATGAGGAAAAAGGCGGCCGAACTTGGACTTCCCGGTTGGGGTGTGTGGCCCACGCATGCAGACGTGGCTTCTATTGCTGGAACGCAGCTCTGGTCCTCTGCTGGTCTACTGTAGCTCATTTCCGGACTCTAGGTCACACCAAGGTCAGATCCGCAGACGAGGCAGCTGGATGCTGCTGCCAATAACACAATCCTGCAGACACGGGGAGAGTTATCGGTGCTTCTTTATTTACACACAATTCTCACTTCAGTGCATTACTTTTAGTGAACTCGTGTGCTTTTGCAAGCAGTTCATGCAGGTTATGTGCGTTTCTAGTAATTGTTTTAGATATTATATTCGGTTCCATAAAGTGCACGCCTTTCATTGCTATTTATTTCAATGTATTTGATGTAATGCTATTCGAGGAGAGAATTTTATACATCAGCTTCAGTGGCCAAATAGATGCAGGTTGCAGATGTAAAATACATTATAAAGAAGGACCATTAAAAAGCAACACATGCCCGCTGAGTATAAGAGGTCAAACTGCGTGGGACTCCTGGGAAAAGAAAAACATTTCTTGGAAAAAAAATAGGAGACTTTCGAGGAATGGGCTGCGAGCGAAAGTGAGTGACATCAGTGGCTGGGTTGGGAGGGGGAAGGGCGGCCAATCACTGCATCGCCGCAAGATATTCCCGTTACAGCTGTCTCCAGGAGAAAGACGAGGCAGGCGCACACTGCACCACTAACACGGAGGGCGTGCAACAGACTACACACTAAAAATAGGCGTTGCTAGTAGATTGGGGAAGCAGGATCAATGCTACGGATACGTAACATTAATGGCCATTACACCGAGTTCCAATACTTCTTAACAGTCCTTTTAGATGGCGGCGCTACCGCAGGAGACACGCATCTGGTCATTTACACAATTACTTATTTGCAATTCCTCCTCCAAGCCTGCCCTCGACAAGAATACATTGGCGCATCCCAGATCCCACCACACTTCTTGGAGGGGCAGAACCGGCCTCAAAGATCTGTGGGGTTGATGGAGGACACCTTTAAAAAGCAGGGCACGAGCGGGGCGATTAGTGATCACCCAACTATGTACTTGCATGCCCACTATTGTGCACTCTGGCCTCCGTTACCCTCATACATAGGCTGGCCCTCTGCTCCCAAATGTCCTGAAAAATGAGGGTATAAAATGAAGCATAGTGGTGAAAACTGATCACCTACTTCTGATGGCAATGAAACAGGGCACCTTCTCGGGTGAAGTGGCTTTAGGTCAGAGTGAAGCAAAAAAAAACCTGTATCAGAATCTCACCAGAAGCTTTAGATGGCTGTAGTAGGTGCGTTAACCCATTGTGACATCTCTTTCCCTTCCTTACCTCAATTCAGGGGATACTTAGTTTCACAAAGGATGCTAATCATTGGTAGGTGTGAGCCATCTGAAAGCTAAGCAGAGGAGTTAAAGGGGAAGTTCCGCTGAATAATGTTATTGCCACGATTGTTCGGGCATGTATTTTTAAGCATACTGTAATAGATCTTAAAATGTTTTCCTATGCATCTTACCTTAGTTCCTCACTTGTGCACATGCAAAAACAACGGCTTGGACGCAGCCATCTTGTGCTAATCTTATCCGTTGATGCATCGCCCCAAGTGCAAGTGTCCTTGCAACAAGAATACAGATCGCCCCCCCCCCCTCAAACTTACATCACTAGATGCTTATGCCCCTTTTCACAACGCCAATGCACGTCTCGTGTCAACGTTCTCTGGTCACAAGCTATTGACATGTCTCCATGGAAATGCCAGTACGCCTCTTTCCTCAACAAGTATAAACAGACCCTTTCTGAGCAGACAACATTGCAGTTGCTTTTTCAATCGTCTCACTGTATTTAGTTTCAATCGCCCGTGACTCGGGTTCTGCTCTGTTCAGCTATCTTCCTAGTACGACGCCCCACAAAATGGTACCAACACCAGCAGAAATGATTTAACTCGGTACTTGCATTTTATTTAAATATATGTCATATAATGTTTCTTCACCAAACCTTATATAATTTTGAAATGTCATAGTTTGTGCCGATTGTGCATTTATTTGCTCACCTCAAAACCTTCCTCTTTGCTTCTGCCTTCTCTCCTCTGCCCTGTTGATTCTTCTCTCCCTCGGCACCATGCACCTTGCCACCCTCTGTCCTCTGGGACCAGGTACCTGCTCATCTTGCCACCCTCACACACTGCCTCCGGCCCACCCCCTGCACTGGGGCTGTATCTGTACCCATACAGCCCTCCCCTTTTCTTCCTGCACTTCCAGACGTACATGGCCTGCTGCCATAAACTCAGCACTTGCCAATTGCTGGCTGCACTCCCATTGTTTGTTGCCTTTTTATTTATTATTTTATTATTATTTGTGTTTTTTCCTTCTCGCTCCGCACTCTTTTGTTCCCCCTTCCATGCACTTCTCCCCCCTTCCACCTCTACCCTGCACTTGCACGCTCTCAATCTCACTGGGCCTAGTAAGATCGTTGTTTTTGTTCTCCCCTGTTCCCTTTACCTTGCCTTGTCGCGCTCTGAAACACTTGTGTATGAGTGCAATAGAAATAAAATATCAATATGGTTATTTTTAACATTGCAATGCATTTTCTTCTCCTTTACCAGTAGTTGCTACATAGAAACAAAAAAGTTTTTATATTTCTGACCCTGCATTTGTACTTATTCAGTTTTCAGGAACTATGGCAACAATATCGCCCTACCAGTACTAGCCAGAATATTATGGAGAGGAACTAATTGAAAGAGAAAGAAGCAGAAACGATGGGGAATCGGACGATAGTTGGGAAGATGAATCACCAGAGCCTGAGCCTAGTCACATGGAAGACGTTTCCACCTGGTGTACCTGCTTTTGTTGCAAGGTCATGCCAACCGAAGTGGAGAACTGCTGCTGCCAAGAAAACTCTGGATGCTTGTCATACATAGCTGACAAAGACACCACCGCTATTCGTTACTGAGCTGCATGACTTCAGGGCAGCCTGCCTCACAAGGTCTGTGTTGAGGATTATGATGGTGCTTGTGCACGAACTTCGCACAACAGTTCGCCCTCGCAATCCAAGAAACGAGTAAGTAGATGTGATGTAATTTTGACCATCGAGACAACATTTCATGTTGTTCTCCTACATTGTTGTAGCTTTGATCGATCACTGACAAATTAATTTAGTCTCTAAATTGAATACATTTCTCGCACTTATTGCAAATCGGAGAGTTCATCGCTTACGTGTCTCACTTTTGACTAAAAAACAATATTTCGCTATGGCCCAAACTGTTCTGGCTTGAATGGGCGTTCACTTTTGTAATGTGTCAATACTTCAAAGTACATGTTTCCAGAAATTTACTTTGCGAAGGGCAACTATGCCATTGAATTTAGGATGCATTTTCAAGTAAGGTGGTACACTTATCGGGTGCATTCAATTAAAATATTTATGTTTCCCTTTCACAGGTGGTACAGGCTGGTGGCCTAACGTTCGTTTACATGGTGGCTTCATGGGAGGCTTGGATTCCGCATTCAACGAATAATACCCGCCTGTGTCGTTCGAGCCATTCACACCAAATTCCCCAGTGACAGCGGACAGTACAGGGGATTTTCACACACTGTGCTGCAACCTCAAGTATACAATTTGTAGTTTGTTTGTTCTATCAACTTCACCAAACTAAATAAAACACAAATGAGCATATACGAATAGTTGATTTAATTTTTCAGTGTATCAAGGACACGCCCAATCGTCTATGAGGGTCATGAAAGAATGGTTGGTGCTCTGTTGTGCTCACCTCATCCCCATCAATCCCCCCTCCAGTATCCCCCAATCCAGTAGTGCGTGGTGGGAAGACTCAAGTTGCCAATCACCATGTGCACCACAAAGGGTTATTTCGCACAGGGACCATTGTTCACATGGCCATCCCAGACCCAGAGTCTGCGGACTCCCCTCTTCGAGGCACTGTCCCTGCAATCAACATACATTTGTGTCCCTTCTGCAGTGTTCCGGCACTTTTGCGCTTGCCTCATGCCCATCCATCCCCCCTCCAGTATCCATGGAAGTTCACACTGTGTGCTCCCAAGGAGGCTGCATGGGTAGGGATACTCAAATTGTTAAACACCATGTACACTTCAAAGGGATCTTCCAAACAGGGACTATTGTTCACATGGCCTCCCCAGACCCAGTGTCTCCAGACTCCCCTCTTCAAGTCCATCCATTCATCTATCCATCCATCCCCCTCTCTGCCTCCCCAGTATCCATGGCAGTTCGCACCCAAGAAAACGCGCTCACAAGGCAGCTAGGTGGGTGTGGACGCTCAAGGAGCCACAAGCTGTTGATTAGCTAGCCTCTGTGTGGCATCGAAAATATACATTACACATCATACAACATTATGCACTCATTGATTTTATGTGCGTTGGCAATAAAGGTCTGTGGCTTTTATTAAAAATAACAATAATAAACCAAACATGATTCCTGCGTTTGTTTCACATATCGACAGGTGTGCAGCGTCATCATAGTTCTGTACTTTTTTGGCACTTGGACCGAGAAACAGGAACTGGCCTCCTTAGCTCACCGAGTGCCCCCAATGTTGGCTCTCAGGTCTGTGTGTTGGGGACCTGCATCTTGTCTGGTGAGCACTCTTGCGCTTCCTTCCAGGCCCATGCTGCCACACAGGAGTGGGACCAGGGCCACGAGTTCACCCAAAGGACCCTTTCTCTCCTACATCTCCATTCACATCCCCTTGTTGCTTGTATGTTTAAAATCCCTGTATGGAATAATTCCATCCCATTTACTGATAGGTGTGTTTCATTTTTGTGGAAACGCTCTGGGTCACTATAGACTATGCTCCCACCATTATGTGATCCTGTTTTTAAATGGTAGTTTGCTTCTTGTCTTTTCGTTCCACTTTCCTGTCCTATCCACAAAGGAACATCCCACGATACATGCAGATTTGTAGGGTTTCTCTTATCTGTTAACAGATGTTGCTTATGTTAGCTCTGGTCTTATATACGCTGTGAAACAATGTGATTTCCAAACTCCTATCTTGTTGAATACTTGTGCTCCCAAGCCTCCACACCATGCTGATGTGGCTGTGACTATCCTCAAAGAATGCGTCCCATATTCTGTGATATCTGTTGTCCACTTGGCCAGGCCAGACCCGACCCAGTATTACCAGACTCCCCTCTTCAAGACCCCGTCCCTGCAATCAACATATGTTTTTGTCTGTTGAGCAGTGTTCCGGTCCTTTTGCGCTCATCTCGTCTCCATCCATCCTCCTCCCTAGTTTCAATGACAGTTGGCACCTATGTACAGGGTCGTACTAGGCAATAAGATTGCTCGGGCACCAATGAAAACGTGGCCCACAGTTCGAAGTCGCTATTCATTCCTTTCCAGACATGCTGTGAATATTACCCAAAGGGGAGTATTTGGATGAAAAGGTGATGCAAATTGTGCGTTTTAAAAATATATATATTCACCAAAAGTGTTCACTACTACTAGCTGCATGTTGAAGTAACTCATCAAACTGGCCCACATTGCCGCAAAATGTTTCCCACGTTGATAAAAAAAAGCCATGCACAAGCATTTTGTGTTTGTGGTTCATCCCTGGCCCTATTGCCATGTAGGCAGTATGAGCAGGTCTACGCCTGTGCACACACAAGGGGGCTGAGTGGGTGGCTATGGCAGACGTGAAACATTGGCAGAGTGGGTGCCAACGAACATGTCACACATTCACATAGACACCCACTTTTCTAAGCCTTTATAAACACTTTGACATTTACCTGGAGAACATACACAAGGTATATATCATCATCGAGCTACCTGTTCCACAGCTACTCGTTCCCTCGCTTGCTGAATCTGGTTCATTTATTAGTCTGAGTAAGGGTAGGTCACCTATTTGGTTCTGTATGTTCATAGATCGCTGCTCTGAAAGTTTCTATCGATTTCCACCTAAAGTACACAGTATTCTAATTTTCATTTATCTCAAAGACTTCTCCATTATCTTATGCTTGATGTATTTTGATCTCGGTAAATAGCACATGGCATCACTGTGCTTTGTAACAGAATGGAATGTTTTGTGGTCCATGTTTGAAAGCATGTTTTCTTTTGGTGCTTGAAAGTTAATTCAATGGACAAGTAATATGTTAGAATTTGCGGTATAACAATCAATTCTGTAAGAAAGTGATTGCCATGTTTATTCGACTAGGTTACACAGGTTTTCTTTATTTAAAACAAACTTTACAGGCAAATCTGTGAATGATTCCTTTATTCACATTCATACATCATTATTTGTAATAATTATATATTTTTTTTATACAGAACTCATACATTTCAAGAATGCCTTCATGTATCGTTATCGGTTGCCCTTCTGCGAGCCATGTCGAAACTCAAGGCACAGTTCTGCATATATTCGCAAAGGATATTGATTTAATAAGAAGATGGATTACAAATTGTCCTTTTGCAGTGGATGAGATTGATAGTAGAGCCCAGAATGTCTTGGGAGACGCAAGGGCCAATCGATTCCGCGTCTACAGCCTGCACTTTACCGATGATATGTACGAACAACCAAAGTACACAAACAAGTGTTGACTCAGAACTCTTTGTAAATTAATTCCAAATGCAATTCCGACTCAATTTCGGCACACGCTGGCTTAGGTGAGTAGTGGATGATGAATTGGTTAGGTTTGTTGGTATGTAGGACAGTGGTCTGTATAAATATGTCTTCTCGATGATCTCTCGATTAATTTAAAATAGTGTATTGAAAAGGTAACTTCATGAACGGTTTAGAGGTTTCAATGTTTATTTCCATCAATATTGTATTAATCAAGCTTCCCTAGTTACCAGAATCACCCACATTTTTAAATGTTTCACTTTTGACTACTTTCTCCATCCCCGCTTTCGGGACACTCTAATAAATCAGTTAAATGTGACCCTTAGTAATAACCTCCATAGTGTCCTTTAAAAGTTGCCTAATGTTTTTTTTTTTTTTTTTTTTTTTTTTTTTTTTTGTTTTAATCAAACAAATGATTTTTACAAATACTTCTCCGTTTGTCGATGTGTCGAAGTTTTATGGGTTCACTGGGAATTTCAGCCAACTCGTGGCCCTTTGAGTTTGACGTCTTATGTTGAGTTAGTTTCTATTTTGTTCAGAGCGAACTGCAGTATTTTAGTAGTCGCGATTTGCCAGGTTGATCTGTCTCCACTAATCATCCTTGACCACCAACATGGTTCGGACTCCAGCGTTAGGTCAGATGTGAAATGTTGCATGTAACTGGACCTGACTTTGCCAGTTTCTGTGCAGTTAAGGAGAAGATGCCTTACTGTTTCTTTTTCGTTTGGTATTTTGCAAAGTCTGCAGTCATTAGTAGCTGTTAAGCCTCTAATAAAATTGATCTCGTTCGTTGGAAGCAGGTTTAGCCTGGCTCGCAAAAGATAGTTTCTTGCTTGCTTGTTCGGAATTTTTTTTACGTAGCCCTGGAGGTCGTTCAATTTTTTTATGTTTGGAGGCAGATGGAGCGTTAGTTTGTTTTCTGAGGCTTTATCCAATGTCCGAATCCAATCAAGATCTTTCAATTTTCTTAGGATCCTTGATGGGTTAGACCGCAGTTCCTCTTCATTACTCTCGATTGATTCCAGTAGTGTCAGCATCCTTTTTTTCCAGCGCTGGAGCGGTTTGTTGGTGCCCTGGTCCAGCTCCCTCTTTATTAACCTAAACAAGAAGGGGCTCGTTGGCATCAGACATTTTCTGTATAGTCTTAGAGAGCTACATTCCACTGACCCTAACAGGGACAGTAAGCTCAGTTCCCTACGAATCGAGGCAACAGGCGTAGAGGAGGGCAGTCCCAGGACGGTTCTCCAGTAGTAGGCTTCGAGTTTGTGCCAGATAGTAATCGGAAGCTGTAACATAGCCTCCACTCCGTATGTAATAGAGGGCACAACTTTGGATTTATAGAAGTTCAAAGCTGGAATCATCGAGAATCGTCCAAATTTTCTATCGATTGCTTTGCCTTTTGTTGCTAGTTTTCTCATTTTTGAAAGGAGCGCTTCCTGCATAGCTAGGTCGTTTTTTGTACTATCCAGAATCACACCTAGATATTTAAAGCTCTGAACTTTTTCAATCGGGCACGAGTTGTAGTACCATTTATTGTTGTCAAATTTCTTCACTGTTCTTTCAAAAACAAGGATTTTTGTCTTTTCCTTGTTTACCTCTAAGTTATTTGTTGTCACGTAGGAGTCAAGATTATCCAGCTGACGTTGCAAGCCCACTGGAGTCTGATCTATCAAGATTAAATCATCCGCATAAAGGAGTCTGCTTATTTTTTGCGCCCCCAGTTTTGGTGGGAAGGATCTTACCATAGGTTCGGTTAGCTGAAAATCTCCAATGTAAGCCAGAAAGATTGCAGGTGCCAGGGGGCATCCTTGTTTAACTCCTCTGTTTGTCGCGATAGCTGTAGTGAGAGATCCTTTACAGTTTAAGCGAATTCTAACCTGTGTGTTCGTATGGAGGGCTTTGATGGGATCCAAGATTTCTTTTGGGCATGCCCAAGCTTCAAGTTTTTCCCATAAGAGTAGTCTATCGACCCTGTCGAAAGCTTGAGTAAAGTCAATGAACGCCAAGTATAGCCTGGAACCTCCTTCCATCATCCTACTTTTGAGAAGGCTCAGTGACAAGATGTTAACGGTTGCTCCCGTGTTCTTCTTGAATCCAGATTGGAAATGGTCGTTGCATGGGGCTTCGTTGGCCCAGGTTTGGAAACGTTTCAGAAGCAGGGAGCCATAGACCTTTCCAATAGGGTCTAATAGGGCTATTGGCCGATAGTTTGCAGGATTGTTTGGATCTCCTTTTTTGTAGATGGGGACTATGATGGCCGACGTCCATGAAGCGGGAATCGTTCTAGAATCCGAGCATCTTGCAAAGACTTCGCTGAGGAATGTTGTCCAGGCCACCGGGTGAGCTTTCAGGTCAATGTTGGTGATGCCCTCTGGTCCCGGAGCTCTTGAGTTTTTTAGCGACATTATTAATTTACAAATTTCATCTTTGTCGTCCAGTCTGGCCCACCTATACACATTTTCTGTGGAAGTGGTAGATTGTCTGTCCGATAGTGATTTAAAGGTTTTTTCTATATGGATTCTCCACGCACTTTCTCCTATTGTGTTTTGGATCTTTCTAGAAGGCATCGATGTTGTAGCGTTTAACAGGGAC
Source organism: Ambystoma mexicanum (assembly GCF_040938575.1). NCBI lineage: Eukaryota > Metazoa > Chordata > Amphibia > Caudata > Ambystomatidae > Ambystoma > Ambystoma mexicanum. Next base: position 123,991,924 of record NC_090924.1, on the reverse strand, counting down.
CAGAATTCTTTGGAGTTCTTTGAACATATAGATTTGATGATTGCCTCAGCGTCTTGTTGATGCATGTTCAGTCTATGGGTTCGAAGCCATGAGCGGTAAGTGATTTTTGCGGCACGTTTTAGACTTTCGGCTTCCACGGAGTTTTGTTTTGATGCGTTTCTCACAATTTTCCGATAGATCCTTCGCTTTTCGACTACTTGGGTGTCGTATTTGTGATTTTTTAACTTTGGTGTCAACTGGGTCTTGGTACTGGGCTTCTCGTATAGTGTAAGTAGGGGACCGTAATCGGTCTTATTGGGGCGTTTCCTAAATTTGAAAGTTTTGTAGTTATCCGTCAGCTCCTTGATGTTTTCTGCTGAAAGACGGAGTCTGTTTCCTTGTCTGTTCGTTTCCAGTTGATAGCCCAAGATCTCCACGGGTTCGGTAGAGGTTTCCCAGGTAACTGATAGCAAATTATGGTCACTGTGTTTCGTTTTAATTACCTCAAAGGTTGAGATCAGATCCAGAAAGGCTCTCGAGGTGAATATGTGATCAATTGTTGAGCTCGTTGCTCCATTTGTCCATGTTGCAATGCGGTCCAAGTTAGGGAAGACCAGCTCAAGGTTATGCAATTTTCTAGAGTTCATTAAGTTCTGCCATAGCATTCCTCTCTGATCCGCAGGGGTGCAATTTCTTTTAAGTTTTTGCGAGGGAGTAGTTGAATTTAAGTCTCCACAGATTAGTAGATAAGAGATTTGGTAAGTAGCCAGGATATCGTCAATGGCCATTTCCATTTCCTTCATGTATGTTCCAGCTTCTATTTTATCCGGGTTCCAATAGGTGTTTACGATTGCCACCGGCGATGAGTGCGTTTCGTTACCGGTGACTGACTTGTGTGTCCATGTTAGGAGTACCGTCAGTAGAGACTGGTTTGCTGTTAGTGTTTTGTCCATCTTTAATCCATGGCCAATGCGGATTGCTGTCAATAGACCAGATGATGGGCGGCCCTTAATACTCTTTTTCGCCGGGGCTAATGTTATTTCATAGCCATCAAGTCTCGGTGGTTTGGTGAGCCAGGTTTCTTGTAGGCACAGGATATCAAAATCGCCCAAGTTTACATCTCCTGAAACAGTTAGATGGCTAAAGCCTCTAGTATTCCATGATCCAAGTCTTATATTTGTTACTGTTGGTTGCAGCCGTTCCTCGTCGCCCTCAGAAGGGGGTCTTTGTTGCTATGAGGATTTCTTTTCTGTGAGGGCTTTTGGCAGCCATGCCCAGAACCTCGAAATAGGCGTAGATTTAGGTTTCAACTTTTCATCCCTGGCGCCAGGTTGCCTTTCTTCTCTAATGATTTTCCCCAAACCAGAGGAGAGTGGCTTCGTTTCCACCAATCGTTGTGTGTTTGTGTTGTTTGTTCTTAAACCAGATTTTTCCCCTTTTATCGTGCGGCTCTTTAAAGATGTTGGCTGATCATAGTAACTATGCCGGGGTCGTAGGATCTCAGAGGTCTGTCGTTCCACGCTCTCTGATTTGGACAGTTTTCTGCCTTCTTTCGGGATGGTGAGATCGTATCCAAGCCGGAGCAGCTCTTCAGCTTCGTTAATCAGGAGATTTTTTATGGTTTCTGAGGTAATGTAAAGATAAGTTTGTGCTCTGCCCTTTATATGGCTAGGTTCCACAATCTTCAGGTCGTCAGTTGTTATTGTTCTCAGATTGCGCACATGGTGGAGCAGAGTTAGCACTGATCTCCTGTTCAGAGTTATGTCGTCAAAGTTTTCTTTAATTTGCTTCAGCTTTATTTGCCATCGCCATTTTATTTTTAGTTTTTGATCTTTATGATATTTGTCTGTCTGCGAATGGTATCGCTGGTCTGAAGAATAGGGTTTTTTTGAGTGGGAATTGGGTGACGAGTTTCTTATTTTTTTTTGTTGTTTTGTTGAATGACTGGGTGAGTCTGTGCTATTATTTGGCCATCGGACTTTCTTTGCTGGGCTTTCTAGCATAGGCGATCGTTGTCTTTTCCCTACGGACTGTTGGACTTTTCGAGGCTTATACTCCGTTCTAGCTCCTACGCTTTCTATCGTCTTTGTTCTTAGAATTTTTTTGCGACGTTCTTCGATTGTCAAGAAAGCTTCGGGACTTTGGGTTCTGTTCTTGGTGGAGGACGTCGCTTTTGGGCTGTCAGGATAAACTTCAAAAGTCACTTTTCGAACTGGTGATAGATCAGGGTCGCCTAAGGACGGTTGTCCGGAGTCTTCTAGGTGCTGAGATAGGTTCATTAGGCTTTCGTTTTCCATGAAATCAACCACCGTCTTCGGTGAGTGTGTGACTTGGTCTTGGACTTTGTTTAGGAGCAGCTTGGAACAATGGCTTTCTTGCAATCCCGGTCTTAATGGTTGAGGGTCAGATAGTTTCTTCTTAGTTCCATTAGTGGGTTCTTGCATCTTTTTTTCTCCTGAGCAATTTCTCTCTATTGCTAGTACTTTTGCTGGGTCAGGAGCCTTTTTTGTAAAGATTTTAAATGGCTCGGTCGTAATGGCAGGTTGCGAAGTGTTGTTTTCGTCTATAATAAGAAGAACTTCCGTGCTTCTGCAGTTTTCTGCTGCCGTTACACATTTTTTTGCTGCTAGTGTAGTCCTTGACTTGCAATCTGAAGTTAGATGGCTTGGAGTTGTCAGATCAATTTGCGTTGATTTTTCATGAGGTTTATCCTTTACTAGTTTGTTTGCCGGACAGCCATCGTTTAACAGAGGTGGTAGGGCTGCTGAAGAACGAGTGGATAAGTTGCTGTTCAGGATTTCTTCCAGCTGTTTTTCCCGGTCTGTTTGGGCCGTTACGTATCCTTCTAGATACGTCAGTTTTGTGAGTATCGTGGCCTGAAGTGACGTATGGTCTTTTAAGGTATCGTTCATGGACTCGTAGAGTTTTATGAAGGGAGCTAGCGCAATTGTGATGGCTGACATGATGGTTGTCATGTCGGGTTTTTTTGTCGGGGTCTCCTTTACTGCGAGTGATCCCTGGGTGGGGGTCTTCCTTGGTGTAAGAACGAAAGAGTTTGTCGTACTCGGCGGTTTTTGTTGCAAATTGTTCCAAGAGGTATCGAGTGAAAGGCCTCTATGCAGATGTCGCTGGTACCTGACGTCCGGTCCTTCTTCTCGGCCTTCACATCTTATGTGCCCAGAGTGGTTAGAGGCTGGCATCATTATGGATAGGGAGCCAGAAGTGGAAAGGGGCTCAGTAGTCTCTCCTGCAGTTGCGCCTGCCGTCCCCCTATCCAGCAGATTTGATGGGTCCCGTCTCCTGCTGGGTAATCTGGTCGGTAGGGAACTATTGGATGCTTGTCCAGCTGTAAAACTGGGGTCAGATATTTTGAGGGCAGGTTCTGGAGATGGTTTCGTTGTCGATGCCAAGGGGACATCCTCCCCAGTTTGTCTCCCGTCTCTCTCGTGTTTTGAGCTAGTCGTTAGCGTTTTGGTTTTTTTTTGGGGTTCACAAATATGTTCCCTGTTTTGAGCTTTTTCTACCACTACGGGCGAGGTTTCACTTTCCTGTTCTTGTGTGGGCGGGACTGTTTTCCCTCTATCCTGCAGTTCCTTCGGGTTTAGGCACACCACCGAAGGGATCTGCTGCTCTTTTGACCCCACGTTAATTGGCTCTTTTTGCAGAGCTTCCGGTGCTAGCGAGCTTTGGGAAGTTGATGGGGGATCAAATGCCGCTTGTCGTTCCATCCTCCTATATTTTGACAGGGGTGGGTAATCTTTAATGGCTTCTAATATTTCCAGATCAGTTATTTCAGTGTTGGAAGGAATGCGGCCACTACTAATGCCTTTAAAGAAGCTCATTAAAGTCGGCTGGGAGGGTGGGTTTTCGTTCTCTTTCCCCTTTTTCATGTTCATATCTTCGGTCTCTCTGCCGGTGCTTTCTTTGGGGGTATAGTTTGTCGCTGGGCGTCCCGGCCTTAGGCGGTACTTTTTTCCTCGAAAGATGTTAACTCCGTTCTGTATAGAGAGGCCAGATGCTCTTGGTCTTTTTTTTGCGTTACGTGCAACCGCCAGGCCAGTTTCGATTGTAGTCGGTGTTTTCGGGAGTCCAGCGTCCACGCCGACTCCTTGGCCTATCTCTCTCGACTGGCCCGACTCCTTTCCTTTCATTGCTGGGGCCAGGCGTACCTCCAGCGGCTCCATCTGCTCGACTCCCGTGTGGCCATGGATCTGTGCCTGTACGGCGATCGGGGGGGACGGGTCCTCCCGCCCCTCCCCTACTTCCACTATATCTCCCTCCAACGGCCGAGCCCCTTCGTCCCCTGCGTCAGTGTCCGATGTTGCAAGCATGGCACTTCCTGAGGTTTCCCGCGGACCAGCTAAACCGGGAACCACACCACCAGGCCACGCCGACTTGGACCCCCCTCCGGGAGTGTCTGGTAAGCGGGGCAATGTGTGGGGGTTTCCCAAGTTCGTGATGATTGATGTTGGCGTCTCCGTTGTTGGGATGCACGAGTTTGTTGTTGTTCTCGAAGGAGATTCGGGGCTCTTCCTTAGCTCGTTTTCGGTCTCGGCCAAGGGCATGGCCGTTGTTGATGGAGGATTTAGGTGAGGTTCAATTGGGAAAAAACCATTTGAGGGTTTAAGCATGTCATGCTTAAGGGGTCTTCCTCGTTTCCCTTTTGGGCTTTTTGCGCCTACAGTTCTTTTGGTGGCTGACGAGTCTTTAGGCAGCGGTTCGTCAGAGTCCCAGTTGGGACGTGTACTGCGCAGCCTGCGCTTCTCCTCAGTTGGGGGGGAGTTGACGGCGAAAGCAGCTCCCGCAGCCTCGGCTGCCATGACTGCAGGACTGCCACTCGCCGCCACTCCGCGTCCGCTCCGCGTCCCGCGGGGGTTCTTGTAGGTAGGTTTAGATGAGGCTCCTCCTCCAACAATGAGAGGCAGGGAGGACAGACTCTGCTTGCACAATAACCTGCAGGACTGCCACTCGCCGCCACTCCGCGTCCGCTCCGCGTCCCGCGGGGGTTCTTGTAGGTAGGTTTAGATGAGGCTCCTCCTCCAACAATGAGAGGCAGGGAGGACAGACTCTGCTTGCACAATAACCTGCAGGACTGCCACTCGCCGCCACTCCGCGTCCGCTCCGCGTCCCGCGGGGGTTCTTGTAGGTAGGTTTAGATGAGGCTCCTCCTCCAACAATGAGAGGCAGGGAGGACAGACTCTGCTTGCACAATAACCTGCAGGACTGCCACTCGCCGCCACTCCGCGTCCGCTCCGCGTCCCGCGGGGGTTCTTGTAGGTAGGTTTAGATGAGGCTCCTCCTCCAACAATGAGAGGCAGGGAGGACAGACTCTGCTTGCACAATAACCTGCAGGACTGCCACTCGCCGCCACTCCGCGTCCGCTCCGCGTCCCGCGGGGGTTCTTGTAGGTAGGTTTAGATGAGGCTCCTCCTCCAACAATGAGAGGCAGGGAGGACAGACTCTGCTTGCACAATAACCTGCAGGACTGCCACTCGCCGCCACTCCGCGTCCGCTCCGCGTCCCGCGGGGGTTCTTGTAGGTAGGTTTAGATGAGGCTCCTCCTCCAACAATGAGAGGCAGGGAGGACAGACTCTGCTTGCACAATAACCTGCAGGACTGCCACTCGCCGCCACTCTAATGTTTTTGAAATTTGTTGGTTGACATGTCCTTCTTTACGTAGAGCTCACTGATGAAAGCACGGACCCTCACCAGTGACTAAACCACTGACACGTCTAGTATCGCAACGGTGGGCCCTATTGACATGCACAAAGTGATATTTTAGAGTGCTGGATGTGGCCACATTTCTAATACTAATATACCTTTTCCATTGTACTCTTTTCTGACATTGTACTGAAAATGAAGGAACAAGATTCTTTATGAATTACTTTTCCGGAGTCAACATCAACCTCACTCGCCTATCAAGTAATTATATTGTACTAGTCCTTTAGATGCGAATGAACAACACATTCATGTGTTATGTTTGGAATTAAAACACATTGAAAATGATTATGTATAGTATTGGTTATTTACACGAAGTGGCATGTGTGGGTGTCTCTCAGTATGTACCATCGTCTGCATTCCAAGATTTCAGTTTAATTTTGCTTTTTAATCGGTATTAAAACAAGTACTATATTATGGGCGGATGCTGGAACTTCAACTACAATCACTTCCTCCTTTGCAACACGTCCAGAGTATGAGGTATACATACTTACAGTTTCCTTGCAAGAGTGAAAGTAAATCCTACAAAAGTTATACTTTGAGACTGAAATGCATGCAACCTTGCACTGTTTCAAACTTTTATGATGTTGGTTCTAACATAACACTTCCTCCCTAATTAAGAATAGATTTGAAAGGAAACATTACAAAGCAAAATAGTTTTGAAGGCAACAGTCTAATCACTATGTTTTGCAGGGTGATCTCAGATCAAGTCTATGTGTTATCTCGGAAAGTTATCAGGTGAAATATGAAATGTATATTATGACCAAATCACATATAAAGTTATCAAGGGCATGTTCATATGAATGTTCTGTTTGTGTTGCAACAACAAACCTTATAGTATAATGTTCGCAATCATTTTAAACTATTTTGTGAGGAAGTGCTCTGTGCGATGAAAAATTTTACATTTCAGTTCGATTGACTTAACTTTTTTTTAATGTTTCTTCTCTCCAAGGAATGTACTCAAGATGTCCAATTAGAAGAGGCACATGGACCAGAAGTATACATAACCTAATATGAAATACAACTGAGCATCACATTGGATTAGGAATACATTTTTATAATGTTTTAATGTTTTGAAGTCCGTCAAGTTGGTCCCGTTTGTATATATGTGCATATGTTTGAGTCGAAAAGAAATTTGCTAGATTTAAACCATATAAAAATGCTCTTTTTTCAGCTCGATGTCGCGGTTGGCAAAGCCAAGGCCACGGTTTCAAAGCGAATTAAGAAACCAAGGGTAAAGACCAAACCTGTTTGTTTTGGATACGTTTTTAAGCAGATGTTTTAGTCATATTATGTTTTAGGTTTGAAAATCATATCTTCTGTACGTGTGTTATACATTGAGCATGTTTTTCTATAAATCTGTTAGGGGCCCAGAAAGAGGAGTATAAAGACTCAGACAACAACTGAAAGCAAAGATGTGGCTTGCCAAATGGATTTCACAATGGAGCAACTACTATTTGAGACACAGAGTGGTGCAGTCAATAACAAGAATCATGATGCATATGTCCAGTGGCCGGAAAACAAATGGAATCTCACCTGCGAACCAATAAAAATTACCATGGACCATTTCTACTTTGTTCAAAATAGACAAATGAACCTGAAGACAATAAAGATGCATTGCAATTACCTGCAGACCATCCGACACAATCTACACCCTCTAAAAATGTTCCACCTACCAAACATTCAACATTACCCGTTTCCCCAATTCATGTGGAAATATTACAGCCTGAACTAACAGAGGCTGAAGCTTCAACTCAATTGACTGAAGAATTTGCTCAAGATCTCGACTTCAGTATGCCTAGTTTGGGGAAATTGTCCACCACCGTCGAGACGCAAAACTCAGTACTGCAGGATGATTGTCTATTAAAGGAGCAAAAATACATTGTATCCGATTGCTGCCTGCTAGAGATTGTACAAATGATTAAATGTGATCATAAAGTATGAGAAGCGTATGCAGGTAGCCATTGGTGAATTTCTCTCGAGTATTACAAGTCACCAACCGGAAAATCCAGGCCAGCTGTGTTCATCTCGATAACACATTTTCATGGTCTGCTCAACCGATGCTCAGCAAAGTGCCTGCTGGAAATGTACTTTGCTCAGCAGCTTTACTGTTCAGCAGATCTACTTTCAGTAAGATTTCCAGTTTCTGTCAATTTGTGTTCCTTGCTAAAACCCAGTACTACAAATATCAGAGGGAATTATTCCCCGCTATTAGTCATGCCTGGAAACTCGAACAGATGTCAAGGACAGTGCATTCTCTGGCAAAAGTGTCAGGCTAGCTGGCGACGGACAGTGTGACAGTCCAGGATTTTCCGCTAAGTACTGCACTTATCACTTTCAAGACATGGAAAGTAAAATAATTGTGAGTTCGGTCATTGTGTAGGTGTCTGAATGTACATAGTCTGTGGCCATGGAGAAACATGGTTTCATTAAATCCATCGAACATCTGGAATTCAGGGGAATGCAAATAGACCGGATAGTCACGTTTCAATAGCCAAGGCCGTGCGAGAGCATTTTCCACACATTCAGTATCAATTTGATATATGGCACGTTGCCAAATGAAACCGCTGCTGGTAAAAAAAAAGGGTTTAGAAAAACTTTTAAAGTGGTCTCAGTCCATCAGTAATCATCTAACCATCTTTGACGGAGCTCCAAAGATGGCATCCATTGATGCACCATCTCCACGATCAGAAGACAGGCACACTGGCTACCTATTAAGGAAAGGGTCGTCTTCAAAACACTAGCCCTAACCCACAAATGTATTCACGGCCTAGCCCCCAGATACCTTACGCAAAGGATCTCCAGACAAACAGCCTCCAGACCTGCAAGAACTGCATATGCTAACCGCATCACAGTACCTCACTCACGCAGAGTGCGTGCTGGAGGATCTAGCTTCCCAACTATGGCCGCCACTCTTTGGAACAAACTCCCAGACCATATTAGATCTATCAAGTCCCATGCCGCCCTCCGCAAGGCCCTAAAAACAAGGCTCTTTGTCTAAAGAGCCTATTCTTCCTCCTGTATAATGTTTCTGCTACTGTTATAACTTGAAATCGACACACACACTGTATTGTAGAACATTGTACCCAGTAATTCAACTGTATAAATAACTGTATGTTGTTAAGCTTCACACATTGGGCCGCTTCTTGTAACCCACAAACAAGCCTCCTTAAGTATACTTATAGCGCCTTGTTGCCTAGAGGGCTGCAGTGCGCTTTACAAATCGAAAAATAAAATAAAATAAAATTGTTCCAACATACACTCATGGAGAGAAAACAAACATTTCCACAAATGTGCACATGGACCTTTATTGAAAGAGCAGGAATGCAAGAAGAAGTGGTTGGTGCCATGTTCCCCTCCACACAAAGCACTTGAAAAGATTGTGTACGATAAAATGCTTTCAAGAGACCTGAACGGACTCACTGAATTCTGTCATACTGGAGATTTGTAGGTGTTCCATAATATGTGCCTAAAGTAGATGCCCAAAAGATTGCATTTCGGCATAGACGGTATGAAGGCCAGAACAAGACTAGCTGTACTTGCGCCGAATGAGAATGTTGGGAGGGAACAAGCGAAAACTGCAGGAACTTTCGGGATGCTTCGCTACCTCATGGCCTTTACAAAACTAAGCAAACAATGGGTGGCCAACCCAATGTACCAGCAAACAGAGTTTGAATTTGTGAAAGAATTGACATTGACTGTGTTGGTCATGCATACTCGTGGAATGGCTCCTGCTTTTGTTCCCAGGAAACATACAATGCCACAGAACATTCCAAACAAGCCTTGTCCTCCCAAATTGGAACTTGTTGAAAGGTGGACATCCAGATTTAAATGATTTGTAGCGGTCTTCAAAATCTGCTTACAATCAAATTGTTCATATGTTCCCCAATGTTTGGACATTGTACAGAAACAATCTAATGGTATTATGCTTGCAATTGCAATGCTAAATTATGTATCAAAAAGTATTTATTTACCCTATATAATCGGGTTTATGATGCATTCATGTAGATCTTTTACCTTTACCTCATTTATATTGCTTATCCTCTGTCTAGAAGACAGGTGTCTGGGGTTGCTATTGGTACTCTTGTTCAGAAGAGAATTGCCGTAGCATTTCGGTGCTGAAATGCCCATTTGGGTGGGAGAAAGACTGATATGCAAATGGGTTTTTCCCCCCATCTTTGAAAGGTACACTGATGCTTGGTGTCTGTCAAACCCATTGCTAGACCCAAACCCCATGCACACATGCAATCCATGGCACTTGCGCTGATGGCCTCTCCTTCGCAGACCCAATAAGTCTTCAATAAGGGACATGCTTTTTATATGGACGAAGTGGAGGTGCTTATCATTGACACCAAGTCTGCTGAAAGGGCAATGGAAAGGTGTAAAAGAGATGTCATTGCAGACATAAAATGTATTCCATGGCTCCAGTTGGCTACATGGATCCAAATCAAGACCTTCTACAACAATCACAACCTGTTCTCGGTCTGGAGACCACACAATCTCCTACTTGCCTTTCCTAAATAGTACCCTCATACAGTCGTAGGCTCCTCTAATTCCAACTCCATGGCAGTCAAATACTTCTCCAATCTGAAAGAGGGTGGCAGGTCTCCATTCCCCCGAAGGTGCCCGCCTTCTCCAAAAGGATCCATGCCCCTGTCAGACTTCTGGAGCAGCCTCTACAGTTCTGCAAACTGGTTAAAAAAATGTACACTTCTACACCGCTTTCCCCTTCACTGGAAATGACCCAACTGCCGCAGTTACCGCTGGTCTGATCTTCATGATTCCCATGGTTTCCCGAGCTCATCCTCCGAGTCAATACTATTCAAACCTACTAGCGACCTCAACTAAACTGGCAAAGTTTGGTCCAGATTGTGCCAAGGTTTGGTGAGTACTTGCATCACTTGCCGGTTTCCCCCTGGCACAACCGATCCCTTTTACGCACAAATAACCCAGAAAGGTATTCGATCTTGGCTGGGTTAGCCTGCGCTCCCTAGCTATTCTCACCTTTTCTGCCACCAAGGGCATATCCTACTCAAAAAGTGGGAACCAATTCTTCACTGCCTCAATCCCCTGCTTGACTTGCTACAGCCTTCCCAAGAAGTCCCGCTTTTTGCTTCACCTGCACGATCGTGCACTTTTACGCACAACTGCACTGTTGAGCACAAGGCTCTCCACTTCTTATTGCTGGACTAGAAAGTTTGGTAACAACTCTGAAAAATGGTCTAATGCTCCTAGAGGGTTAACCAACCCTTCTCTTTACAGGTTGTGGCTGTGTTTTCCTCATTTGTCGCATTAGGAAACCTATTGTATAGATGCCGTATAGTAGAGTATTTTGTGTGGTAACTGTTTTCGCAAAACTAAAGTTTACTTGCGTCTATTGGTCCGGTTGACAAATGTATAAATATCCTTCATATACACTTTTCTAAGACTAATTTGTGGTTTGCCGCTGTGTGTGCTTATTGTGGGCTTCCGATCACTCTCACCCCTCCTGAGACTTCGTCTTGACCGTCTGCCTAGCTACCAAGATTGTCTGGCTTGTCCAGAAAGTTCCCCCGTTTCACTAAACAGAGGGTGGCCTCCTAAACTTCTGCCCATAAGGTCAGAGTGTAGAAATCCATCTAAACACCCTCCTCGAGCACTTGTACACCCATAGGCTCCTCCTTCCATACCCTGTGCACTAGCACGGCCGATTGGCACAAGGCCTAGTCCGTGCTCAGCTATTGTGTTTATGGCTGCAGTGGATTAAATGCTAATTATATGCACTGGTTGTGCCGTAGATGAGTAAGGAGCGCCCTGTTCCATCTTCAGAATGGAAATAACCATACAGGTCTGGAATTGAACTTTCAATGTTTCTGTAATGTTATTTTATCTGTTCACCTGGCCCATCTATTGTTCTTCTGCCCACTTTTCCACAATCCCAGCACAACACTTATAATTCCATTATTAAGGAAATGCAAATGTTGCACGATAAAAGAGGCTTCTAGGTTCATACTCTCCCTGTGTTCAAGAGGCTGCAGCAGCTGTGTACATGTTTCTAGATGCTGTTTTACAGATGAGTGCAGAAGAATTGCGGGAACAATTGAGTGTGTCGTGCCATACATTTTTATGGGTTTCATTTTACTGTATTTTTATCTTTTTATACCCATCATTAGCTGTACAACCAGATGTGCGTATAAAGCACTGTTTGTGTATGTTGGCTTTTATGAAGCTTGATACTTTGAAATAAAGATTTTATTTACTTACACTGCGCACAGGCAAGCCCGCTGAGTCAGAGCTACCTGCCCGGCAAGGTAGAGGTTAGTGGCTTGACCAACACAACACCAAAGGAGGTTGCAAGGGCTGCCAAACTATGTTTGCAATTCACTCTCCAGCAACAATTAGCCACAAAGGAGAAAAAGCCTTTTTGGGATGCTCACTACTCAGGGAATGAAGCAAAAAGGAGCCACCAATCTCCTGGAAGGCAGCAGGAGTGGGCGGAGAAGAAGTGGCAAGGATGGGTTAAATCCCCTGCCCTCATCCAGAGATTCACAATGCCTCCCAAAGGACTTCTGGATTTGGAGTCAAACCAAAAATGCACCTCCTGTCAGCAACAAGGGCCAGTGAGGATGTGCATATAAGACAGTGATGATAGCGCTGGCACTGCAGACATTGCAGAGATGAAGACTTTCCCTCAGTTCTTTAACCGCCACCAATCTAAGATCATATGGACCTGCAATGCTAAGGGAAAGCAAACCTGTACCGCCGCCGGTAACATCTTGTTAGGTCTTATGTTATAAGAATGAGGGGGGAAAAGAGGGCATGCCCTATTCAGCGCCTCAAGTAGAGTCCTGCCAAAGGAAGACCGAGAGTTTCAGGGCATCAGTAGTGAAAGCACAAAGACATTCCTGTTAGTTCCTGCGGAATCTCCCGTTAGGAATACAAAGCCCTAGAGATGGAGTGCTAGGTCTTGCATCTGGAAGAAAACTATACATGCTTTAATCCACTGTAGGTAGAAATAGGCTTTCGACATTCCTCATTGGTATCTCTCAACTACTAGTCCTGAAAGCAAAATAGGCTGAGCAAGCAATCTCCCAAAATTCAGATTTTCACATCAAATGTATGTCTGCTTTGGTTACTAGGTTTTGAAACCTGCAACAACAAAAAAACGAATCCAAGAATGACCACTGCACTTGGGTCGATTATTTGCACACAGTCTCGGCCTCATCAAAAACAACAATAGACAAGGTAATACCCAATAGCAGGGATCTGCAACCGGGGCCATCTTTACTACTTTTGGGTTCCAGACACCCTTGGGGCCCTGGGATAACTTTGGGGCCACCGTCCACTAAAGGAATCAAGGGATCCAGAATATTTGGTCGGCCCCCTTAGCCCCATTGCGATCTTAACCCATATCTTGCTATGCTGCCTCATAGTGATAAAAATAAGCATGGGTACTCCCTTTCAGTCCCATTAGTCTCTTCATACTTGTGGTAATCATAATGATAAACAATGAGCACCCTTGGTGGGTGAGGCAGCCAATCAGGTTGCTCCAAGTCCGGGCTGAATCTACTGATGCAAGCCCAGGTTTGGAGCAGCCAGAGTGGTCGCCACACCGGGCGCTGTTTTGTTCCCTCCTCCCCTGCCTCCTGCACACTAATCCAGCCCCTTCACCCATCTAACTCCCCCAACTCATCCACAAAAAAAACCTTACCGTCCTTGCAAGGCTCCGCTGCATGGCTCATGATGAAATCATGGAAATGGACGAAGGGCTCCAAATAGAGCCCCGCCTTCCATTTCCATGGCAACCCTGTCTGAGTCTCCCCAGCGGTTGCTGTGAATGAAGCAGCACAGCTGTTTTCTTTAATTATTGCTATTAGCACACTGAGGGTTTGCCTCGGGGTGTTAATAGTAATAATCCCGTTCTGCGAGCTACACCGGCCTGGTAATGGCACCGGGGGCCGGTGTTAGAGCCCTGGCTTCGCTCAGGTCTGTAACTTGGGCCCTGGGCCGTTATTGGGCGGTGTAGCCTGCAGAACGCTGGATTATTGCTAAAGCAGCATTTCAAGGGCAACATTAGCAGTCCACAACAAGGATACTTGTGTTCTAGTACAGCTACTGAACATATTTCATTAACAGCAGTCACAAGGAAGGTATACCGACCATAGTATAAATGCAGGAAAAAGATTGTATTAAAAAAAGTGCACATAATCTAGAACAGACTACTCAGATTGTGTGCATCACAGAATGGAAAAGTGTTCAAGATGGATGCAGGAGACCAATTGGAAGAAAGGAGAAAGCTGCACATAGCATAGCATAGATAGTGGATGAAGATTAGAAGCTACCAGGAAGGTGTCTGTATCGAGACAGACAGATTAAAAGATGGACATGGGAGCAAAGAAACAAAACGGTTGTCGTGAGAAATATATCAATCCTCACTATTGTTATAGAGGAACCAACACTATAGCCAATGAAACCACGAGTGGGGCTTTTTTGAAGATCATACCCTGAGGATGCAATCACTCTGAAGGACGTCAATTTTGAACGTTTTAGGGATTAGCAATTTTGACAGGTTAAGCAATACGAGGTTAAATGAGAGGAGGATCATCATTGGTTAAGTGGTGACGCTTGGATTTGCACCCACAATACCGTTTCTGCACTTTACCACTTTGTCACCATGAACTAAAAAATTCCAATTTCATAGACCCAACTTGGAAAGTACACAAACCACAAAACCCAACAGAACACATTCTAAAAAACAAAAAAAGGTTATAGAAACGTAATATGCAAAATGGAAATATCTTGTCTTATCCACTTTCTTCTGTCTAGAACCCCATCCTCTCAAAAGGCCTATGCAGAAAGAAAGATCAGGTAATTGGCTAAACAATGCCACCCACATGTGAGGATGCAAACCTTTCCACAAAAGACAGCACAGTACGGTCAGTGATATAAGATGATTTGTCCAGGATCACTGTATCATCTGCTGGCAAAGCCAGGCTACGAGAATAAACAATTTGATTATAGTCTTGAATTCGGCTACCTAATCATCTCTCCAGACTAACACGTTATGCTTATTATTAGGGGTGTTTGCCTATGTTTTACAACCACCGTCTGTAGAAAACGATTTGTAGACCTTAGCCATAAGAACGAAACAGCTGCGTATGGTGAACATCTATGTTGTGCAGGTGCATTGCTGGTAATAGTACCTTTACTACAAAACAGAGTAAAGGTTCATCAACTTAAATAGCAAAGGCTGAGTCAGCCTTGCTGGAATTTGCCTTTGTAATCTTGCATATGAACACAGATCTCTGCAATGAGTGCCTAACACACTGAGCTATCTTCTGCACCATTGCAGCGCTCAAATGTATCAATAATCATTTTAACTTTGGCTATTGCACATTACCAATATGATCCCCACATAAAGGTATTAATGCTACAGGAGTTGTGCTGTAGTGAATAGATAAACTACATACCACAGTGAACACAGAAATCATTACAGGATGAATTCATTGGAGAAGAATTAATTTGTCAAAAACAGACAGGCAATATGTTTAGCCTCAGCAGCACGTCATAAAACATCCTGAAGTGCTCTTCTACTTAAGTTTGGTGAACAATGGAAACTGACTTCTTTAGACCAGGGCAAATGCCCCTTTTGGCCACCCATAAAGATGTCTCCGTCTACAACCAAGGGCTCTCAGCTGTTACAGACTCCCATCAGTACTATCCAGCACTGTCAAGTTTGAGAGATCACTGGAGTTGCAATGCAGGTTGCAGTGCCCAAACCTTATAATAGAAAACAGATCAGTGCCATTCGCACCGTTTCTCAGCCCCATTTTGCAGGAGCGTAATTTTATGGGAGGGTGGGGCAATTGTTTGTCCCCCCCCACCACCCCTTGCAACCTTTGTGGCACACTATCTTGTCCCAATCATTTAGCAGTAGCCCCTTTCATTTAGATGTCCTGTACCCGCAACATTTTCAGCAAAGTTACTCCACTTCTGTTTTGTCAACTGGTTACAGGGCAAATTTCACTCTGTAGTTTTTCTAACACATTACTCAACCTCAGGCCAGTCTTTCCTGGCGTTGTGTGTTGGACATAGCATTAGAGAAGCGAGCACTTACCGGGCACAATCAGCCTGGAATGCTGCGGAAGCTGCCGAGCCAGCAGCATGGCGGCCATTTCCGTCCTAAATCTGCAGAAGAGGGAGACCACCGGTCACAAATTTCTTCTCCAAGTGAGACACTGCAAAGGAAAATACATTTATAATTCTGTATCAGTTATAGATATGATGTTGGCATATTTCATTTCAACGTCGTTCAAGTGATTATAACATGGTGAAAAAATGTTGTATCGTCATGCAGAATTTCTACTGTTCATGCTATCTTTTTCAAAGTTTTTTTAAAATAAAACGTTATATATCGTTTGAGAAAAACTATGAACAGCATTTCAAAAGCAACACTTGGCTGATCGTCTGCAATTCAATCTGGACTAGAAGAGAGACTTTAGCGAAGATTAAAGCTGTAATACACCATAAAAAAAGACTAGTTTGTCAACAGATTTTTTGAATATGCACCTTTCTTTGAGAATTTTCAACGAGCTTTTTTTAGGACAATAGTAAAGTTCTATTGGGACCAGGGATATATGATATGATATGATATAAGGCATTTATAACGCGCCTATACACAAGTGTTTCAATGCGTGAAGAGCCAAGGGGGCAACAGAGGGAAGCCAGAGGCAGTGATCCTACTAGGCCAGGTGACATTGAGATCGTACAAGTACAGGCGAAGGGGGATGTGGAACGGGGATGGGGAAGAAGGCAGGGGAAAGGGGGGGCAGTGCAGTACATACGATAACAGTTAAAAAAAAAAAGAACATGAATAAAAGTGCGGCCAGCTGGTGCCAAGTGCAAGGGTAAGTGCAGACATCAGGTGTCTAGTGCTAGTAGGGCTGCAGGGATACAGAAACAGTCCCCGGGTGCAAGTGATGCCAGGGATGCAGTGCAGGTGTGCAGCTGGTGGGGAGAGGACCTGGGCCCGAGATCTGAGGGTAGCCAGGTAACCAGTGCAGTTTCAGATTCAACCAGCAGATCAGCAGAGGAGAGGAGGAGAGAAAGCAGAAGCAAAGAGGAAGGTCTTGAGGTGCTTCCGGAACCAGAGATGGTTTTCCTCAAGTTTCAGAGAGGCAGGGAGGATGTTCCAGAGGGAGGCCCCGGCAGAAGAAAGAGATCTACCACCAACTTGCTGCTTGGAGGAGCATCTAACCCTGAGGGAGTTGGAACCAGAAGAGCGAAGAACCCGAGAAGGAAAATATTTAGGAAGAGAGATTTGAAGGTATTGAGGTCCAAGGCCCCAGAAGGCCTGGTGGACAAAGCAGAGGGTTTTGAACTTAATCCTCACTGCCACTGGGAGCCAGTGCAGAGATTTCAGTCCTGGAGAGATACGATTCCTGGGCTTGAGGCCAGGGAGAAGTCGCGCAGTCCTGTTTTGGATGATTTGTACAGGTGGTAAGAAGAGGGAGGCAGATTTAGAAAGAGGCTGTTACAGTAGTCCAGCCTAGAGAGAATCAGAGCTCTGGAGACCGTGAGCTTCTGGGGGAAGGAGAGGAAAGGAAGGATACCTCTGAGGAGGTGCAGCTGGTAGTGTGACTTCTTAGAGATAAACTGATTTGAGGATATTAGTAAGGTGGCAATGCAGTAAAAGAGGGTGGGTCTCCGCAGTGTGCTCAATACCATCACCTTTTATGCATTATTGGGAAGAGGTCACCATTTCATCAAATTCAAACAGTGACACAGTAATGGGAAAAGATCTGTTCCTTGTATTTCCTTATAATTCCTCTTCGGGTCCACGTGTGTTTTGGTCATTGGCATTAAAGCTTGTTACAAGTATCGTTGGTGTAAGAGAGCTCAGTTGGCTGCCATGGGGAACCAGACTCTATTTCATAAACAAGAATGTAATGCTGCTTTGTTCACCAGAATAATCATTTGATGACCTGCAATCCATTACAGTGATGCATAATACATGATGATCCTCTGCATCGCACCAGTAAATGGATAGGTTTCACCTTTCTACTCCCTTTAACCCAAAAGTATTATTACAAAACCGCACGGCCCCTGCATTGGGATACAAAAGTTCTTACCTTTGAATGTTGCCAAAATAACATCTTTGAAAAGAGCAATTGGTTCTGCATTAATGTTCAGCTTTTAACTAACTTTTCTCAGCTTTATTTTGACTCAAGGCTATAATAGCATATCGGAAACAATTTAAACACGAACAGTTTCAACACAAACAGATATTGAAACCTTTTCATACATTATTAGACAAGTTGACTACTAAAGTGCAATTCAATACGGTTTGTTCACTCATCTACCTATGTTCAGGGTTTGTTTTGAAGACATGGGGCCATATAAAATTATGAAACAGTGTTAGCAATCCCCTTATTATACGCATCAATTAATAGATACATAAATCACAATAAAATACATTTAAAAAAACAAAGTTATAAAATGGCCTAGGAACCAATAATCGCACTGCTCATAGTGTATGGGAATATAGAGATTAACGTCAAACTACCTCCAATGTGTCTTATCCATTGTATGATTTTAATTCATAAGAAAGATAAAGCATATTGTCCGTAACGGACACAGGCTATTGCGACAGGACAAATCTCCTAGCCAGAGCTTGCTTTGGGAACTGTAACAGTGAACAGCTCACCAGCGGGATTTCTCTGCCCACAATAAATAGAACAGGTCTGGCTGACATTGCACACAGTGTGTCTCTTTGAACTGGGGCCAGTGTCCTTCCTCCAATGTCTCTGTAAACTGGGCAAGAAAAGCAAAGGGCAAAAGCTCCTCCTCTTCACTACAGTCAAATGGGCCCTCCCTTCCATTTAACCAGTGAGATCATGTGGTTGTTAGCTGGAGGCAAGCAAATCTTGCTCATGTCAGAAGGATCCCTTGTGCTGGATTGTTTGCCCACAGTAAATACTTTTGCATTGCATCGGACGAGATAATGACCAATCGTCTGTTTGCGTCCTTCAGAATTTCATCAGATTCCCGATCATCCTTATCTCTTGAGAACAGCTGCATTTTTTAAATGAGCAGCCGGTCCTCGACTAATCGAAGTGGGGTTAGACAGATCACGATCATGATTTTCCAGCTGCTTCCGACATTAAAGAGCCAGGGAACTTCGAATGCACCCTTTTTGCCGAATATGTCATTCATTAAACAATGCAGCACTACTGCTTTAGGATTGGCCCACAACCTAAGCCAGGCCAGTGCAAAGTTGGTTCCAGCGCCATTTCATCCTCCAAATATGGAATAACTAGTTCTAGGTGAACGCCATAATTTGGAGAGGATTGTGCAAGTGCCAGAATTGCTTTTAGAAAATGGTTCTCAATGACCTGGATTGCCTGTGTTTTCCCATTGCTCCATGTGTAGCCACTGGAACCTGCTTCACTACCATAAAACCATCTTTCTCAGGTCCAGAAGCTTGGAATTAGACATAGTTCTGATTCTCTGGACCCCACCCGTTGCTTGCTTGAACTGAGATGAGACTCTTCCTTCGTTATATGAGCTGCTGGTTTCAAATAGAGCGTCATTTTCAGCTTCATGTTTTACAATTGCGCAGAGGCCCGCCCTATGTTGAAGCTGAAAGAGGTACTTAGCTATTAAGGGAAAACAATACTAGTACTTCAATGGAGGTAAACTCGCAATGAAAAGAGCGACGAAATTGGTACATACATACAACCAAATAACATAACATATTTGGATAATACAGCACACCACTAGAGCAGAGGCTAATTGCCAAGTCTTGACAACTGCAAATGAGTAACAAAACATTTCATAGCTTGTTTCAAAATTACTTTTCAAAATGTCCCAATTGGTGGCCAAAACTGCTATGCCAAAAACTACACATTCGTATAGACACTTAGATTGGCTCGCACAATGTCAAGTTCCTCAATAGTGACCTCCACCAAGGTTGCACCAGTGGCAAATTGTTTGGACATTTAACGCGGTGTCTCTTCTCGGGCATTCAGCCGCCACGCTTTAAGGGAATGCTTGAGCACAACCCAAGCCCATCACACAACCATCCGCTGACTGATTCCATTACTTCCCACTGATCACTAGGAACTGATTTAAGATGAAATCTCCATGTAGCACTGGTTGACTAGCCATCCCTTCTTGCAGATCAGTATTCCACTCGCGGCCCCTACTTCCCAATCGCACTCCCTCATTAACCCCAGTATATATTGCCAGGCGTTTATCTTATTCCCGCTTCCCCCCTACCTCGCCATTGGGCCCGTTTTCCATGGTCTGGCCATCCCAGGCAAGAGTGTAATGTGCTACTATCCGGACAAGCCTGCGTGAAGTTCAGTGCTGAGCGGCGCAGTATAAAAACTGAGTAACACGGAAGACAACAGAGGCTAAAGTACAAATACTAGAGGCTTGCATCTGGCCCAATCTAGTGAGTAAATCTCTGCTCTGCCCCCACGTTATACTGAACAATTGCTGTGCGTGTGTTACTAGCACAGGACCTACTGAAGACGGCCCTGGAATATCATTGCTGGACTCTGGATATGAAGATCTTAAACCTGTCCCCCGGGTACCCCCATAAACTGTGGGAGTCCCGGTGGTCTGCGCTTTGAGACCACAGCTCCACAACTCCATCTCAGTAAAAGTAAGGCCATCCCTGCGTCTGTTGAAATGCAACTGGGAGTATGGAACCAGCGGTTTGGACAAAGGTGTCTATATTATTTCATAAACTGGCACCTATCAAGAGACCCTGTATTGGTTTAGGCATCAGTGTGATGTTTGACTGTTTGTTCAGTACAAAATACATATCCAATCCTCATCTCAGGACGTTCATTGGAAGGAAAAACTGCCCTTTTTGTTTTCATTTTATTTAGGCATCACGTCTTCCTTGTCACCTGTCTAGCTACAACACAAACTAGTCCCAGTACATTGACTGTGCCCTTTTTCTAGCATTGCCCATCAAGGGTAGGCCGTCAGGGCAACAGCAAATCCCAAGGTAAGGTTCCACTTCATGGCACGCGCGGGGGTCTGGTTGCCAGTGAAAGTACCCCATTTGAAATCAATAACTTGGTTTAAAAAGAGTAAGCATTTAAAATGTTCGCCTGAAGGAGCAGGCGTGCGCCCAGAAATGTAGAACAGTGATTCGGTCGTCAGCTGAAGCCTGGGGTCACAAGTTCAAATCCCGGCAGAGTCGGATTCAATTCGGTATTTATGTGTGGAGGTGCAAACATCCACCCCAAGAGCTTTTACTAGTCCATTAATATGGGCCAGGAAAAATACAAATCAAAGGCTTTTAATTTTAAAGCCCCCACAATGCAATAGGGGACGCACAACGTATGGCTCCTCCTCCTCCTCTCTGAAGATGGACAAGTGCCATAAAACTGAAAAAATGTAAATAATGTCAAGTGACGGAGGAAAACCTGCAGCGAATCAAAAGCCAGGCTCCCGTTCGGCCGCCAGCCAGCCTAACGGCTTTAACCACGAGGGAAAGCGGACACAACCCGGCAATTCCTAGAAAGCCTTCAGCCCTACACGGCTGCGTTCCTAGAAATCTGATGGACATTTTCCGACATTTCTGGCAAATCTGTGCCAACTCACTGTCAGCCGTCTACGCCAAGATGGCAGGGAATTCTCGCAGTCCCCACTACTTAATAACTGACGGATGGAGAAGCAGGGAAAGGATGTTCTGAAAAGGAGCAGTGTTTTGAATACTTATTCTTTTAAAACTATAATCATCAAAGACACCTGGGTGCATGCCATACAACTATATGTACATTAGCCCCAATCGCATGGATTCCAATAGGCAGCCATTGCAAACGGAATCTTTGCCGCGCTGCAGCAACTGTTACAAAGTAACCAGAATAGATTGGTTAAAATCGAGACATTGCTGAGGCTCCATCCTGACGCACGCCTGCGCATGTGTGCTCCCGCGTGCACACGCGTAGGTCCTGGCCAGGCAGACCAAGGCTGGGGGCGCCAGGCAGACCAAGGCTGGGGGCACCCAGCAGACAAACCTTGACAGGGGGCACCTTGTCAGCCCGCGAGCACACGGGCTCTTCCATGGACTGTGGTCAACCAGGGCACTAACAAAAACGGTGCCAGCATTGCCCAGCAGGGGCAGCGGTACCCTTAAGCAGGATTAACCAGCAGGCGCTCTCCTGGGCGTACATGCAGAGTTGCCCGGCAGGGGCTCTACTGGCATGGGGAGGGGGACATCAAGGACAGCGTTGCCCAGCGGGGGCGCTGTCCGGATGGAGGGCCTTGCAGCAGCATGCCCTCCGCCTGCTCCGTAGCGCCAGCATCGCGCTGCTGCAAAGACACACACAGCAGTCAGGTTTTCATAGTATCGACTGGCTAGCCGGAACTGGCTAGTCCCTTTTATTATGTAGGTCACATGGTCACCACCATGTGACCCTAGCACGAGCCCTGTGAGATACCATGCTCCCAGGAAGGGGTGACACCAGAGAGACAGGGAGAGTGAGACAGATACGTAGGCATCCGTAGAGGGTGGCGTTTGCCCCACCCCCTAATTGGTGTCCTGCCTCTCTCCCCCCCACCGCCCCTCCCCTGGCAAATAACTCTTTCCAAGGGAATTAAAGGTGCTCCTTTGCCCATCTGTCATTTATGCATTTAGAGGTTTTATCTGCTTAGGCTGTGTACTTTCTTCTGGCCTGAAAGGGACACTATGGGAATTAATGGGAAATTACTATCACTGGGGTGGGGGCCATCACTGTTAAAGGCAGGCTACCTACATGCTGGGCACATTATTGCTTTCCAAATATGCAGCTTACACTTGTCTAGAGAAAAAAAAGTTTCCAAATGAAACATGCTTCTCAAACTTCCATTCACTAGTTCAAATGTTTTTTTGTCTGAATACCACAAATAACCTGTGATTTTTGTGCCCCTTCCTTTGTGTTTTTATCACAGGATATATTTATAAAGCAGTTATATGATTGTCAACCTGCTTAATCACAAATACATGCGTCTATTGTGCTGGCAGCAGTTATTAGGAAATTAAACTGGGTGCCAGCTTTTGATTTTCACTATGGGAACAGAAATTCCCCCACCCTCACCATGAATAAACGCAAACCACCACCCCAACCCATCCCCTGGCCGAACGTTGAATAGCACTTTTTTTTTAAAAAAAAGGACTTGCAAAAACTCATTTACAGCCAGTTTTAGTCACTCAATCTGCTGAGCTACCCTAGTCCCCTTCTACTGTGGGCCGCGCCTATGGATCCCTTAATGTGTTTGAAATCACTACATTAACTACATTGCGGTTCATGTACATGACTTCAAAGCCAACAGTGTTTAATCTCCAGCTACACTGACCCTGTGCATAAATTCAACGACAGTGCACCAGTGGCGGCTTCTCCATAAAGGGCGAGGGGCGCCCACCCATGGGCACCCTCGCCCATTATGGAGGAGCCAGCCCAGTGTAAAACACCGAACACTCCCTCTCCGCTCCTCATCCGTCTAGTACTGTTTAAGGAAAACGTGGTTTCCGTTTGACAGTTCTGTTCCACAGCCAGGCATATCCAATGAGTCAAGCAAATCTGTAGGCGTTTTGCTTTCCCAACATTGCATGGACCATTGGGGATGCTACCTGAGGAACTGCATGTTTGTATGTGCGATGGGAAGCACTACTGTGCCACCTCACACATACAAAACGAGCTGGCCACTTTGTCATCAGCGCTCCGGAACTTGCACGCATGTGCACAAACCAGGAAGCGCTCTTTGCTTCCTGCTTCCTGTTCATGCTACGCAGAAGCTGGAGCACTGGGTGGGAAAATCAGGACCGGGGCAGAAGATAATTTAAATATGTGTACGTGTGTATGCTTGTGTTGTGTGTAATGATTGAGTGCGTGTTTATGAGTGACTGCATCCTGCATGTGAAGGTTGTGTGAATGTGTGTGCGCATATGTTTGTACTGGGATGTGGAGCTTATTTTGACAGGAGCGGGTTGTGTTTCAGCCAAAATTAGCTCCCCGAGTGAGGCGCTGGGGAGGCCCAGGGGGGACGGTGTGGTATTTTCTTTACTGGCCTTCTATGATAGATGCCTAGTAAAATTTACAATGTCTACTCCTTGGGCCCCCCAGCACCTCGCATGCACACTATCACATTGTGTGTGTGCGAGGCACAGGAGAACCCAGAGGGCATGCATGGTATTTTTTACTGTGCATCTATGAAAAAAGCAAGCATACGTATTATGATGTAGCTAGACTGGCATTTTAATGCAGCCAGTCTAGCCATTTCTTTCTGTGGCATGACATTTTGTATTGGGCACCTTTGATAAAGCAAGCATAAGCCATTTTGGTGCAGCCAGTCTAGCCATTTCTTACTGTCGCATGACATTTTGTATTGGGTATCTTTGTTAAAGCAAGCATGATAAGTGTTCTTATATAGCTAGTATGGTATTTTAAAGCAGCCAGTTTGGACATATTTTCATACTGTGACAGGGCGTTTTGAATGGTAAAGCCAACTGGAGTATGTTCTTATGTGGGGATACTGCCATATTTTGGCAGAACAATCGAGGACATGATTGCTTATAGTATCATTACTGGCATTATGCGTAAAGCAAACATGAATATGTGCTTAAAAGGGAACACTGGCATATACTGTTGCAGCCAGCATGGAAATGTATGGGGGCAGCCAGCATGAACATGCTTTTATACTGACATTGTGGGCAAAAGCAACCTGAAAATGTGTTGGCAAAATGCTCCTCTGCACTGTTGGTGACTTGCATCTATTGGATTATTTCATGTGTTACCGTAAAAAACAATTGCAAACAGTTCGGCATTTTACCCAATGTTTGCACCATTTTAAGCCATTATTTAAAAAAATTATCTGGCTGGGAAGCCCTCCCGTCCCCAACACCTCTTAAGTGGTGCTGGCTCCCTCCCTACGCACTGTCACACTGGCATGTTTGGGGAAAATATTTACGCCCCTCCAATTTAAAAAAAATTCACCAGCCGCCACCGAGTTGTATAGCCAGAAACTGTGAACAATTCTATGGGGGCAAAGTGAGATTCCTGCAATGATTGCTAAAGAGCCAAGGTGGCAGTTGTCTCCCTTCACCTGTACACAGAGCCTGTATGTGATGTTTCAACTGTTAAACAGACTGTCCTTGACTATCATTCGAAACTGAGGTATGAGGGATATCTCTTCTGTTAAACTGACTATTTTTGACTAGCTATTATTTAAGGCTGAGCCGGAAGTGATGTCTCTACTGCTAAAGACCACCTCGAACTACACATTATTTGAAGATGTGCTGGGAGGGATGTCTGCGTGAAGTAAAAGAATGCAGTCTCTTGCTGACTGCAGGGGCATTTTTGCAACTGTTGAACACGAGTTAACTTTTTAGGATGTATATTAACTTGATGCAAAACCTTTATTGCATTAAACCTACTCTGAACATGCTTAATGACACGTCTTTTTAATCAGATTGGTAAAATATAGGTATACTTAAAACCACTGAGTTTGGCCTGTTGACCCTTATTTGGTGTGCCACCATCCCGCCACACCATGTTGTATTTGTGCCCCCCTTCCCCGGTTCGCCCCCCCTAATACTGATTTCTAGTGATGCCACTGCAGAGATGGACATTCATATTTCAGTTGCATTATCCGCTACATGGTGCGGTGATACAATGTGGCCCTAGGTCTACTGGCAGGATGAAGCCTCAACAGAACAATGTCGGGCTACCGGGAAACTATCTGTTCTTGTTACTTTAGAACAGAAGCCGCACAATGGTAAAGATTCATTCTGAAATGGCAAGAAGCTGAAGGCCACTAACGAGATGTTGGCTGAGCTGCTACAAAATTTCTAAAATAAAATGGTTGTGCTGCTCCAGCCAGAGGGCCAAAGAAAGTGATACAGCAGAAGGAACAGTAACTTGTCTGTGAGTTTGCCAAGATACAGCTAGGGACAAACTTTTGCTTATGGCTAAATAAAAGATAGATATTGCCTGTTAAGTTCAACAAGTCCCCGTTTCCCCCACAACCCAATGCCAAAATCTTCGAATTGGAAACGTTCTCACGAGTTGGCTGCCATAGAGTACATCTGCCTTGGCCTGCACGAAGAAGGCAGTCAAGAGCCCCTTCACGCCTGAAGGAGTCTCGGCATTGGAAGAATGTTTACCTCCATGTGTCGAACGCTCAGTTATAGGTGGTAGCCCACAGATGATGGGACTCCACCTGTGCCGAAGATACTACTGCTCTGCAGGAGAACAGGGATGAGTAGTGGATACAACTAGTCAGCCCCACAGTACTACTAAACCAGCAGTGATCCGAAGCATAAGTGTGAAACAGACACAGCCCAAACGGGAATGGTTGCTTTGTCTCTTTTGGTAGCATGGTTCAAAGGCAGGCTATACGCTTCAGGAGGGGTGTGAGCTCGCACAGAAACAGACCCAACAACAGTACAGCAGAACCAGAAGAAATGAATGCCAAACCAAGGCTCTACACAAAATAAATGCTTTAATTAAACTAAAAATACACACTCACATAAATAAAAACACTAACGACTCTTTCCTGCAAGAGAAAACACAGAATGTATTCTTTGGAATGAAGGGTCACTCTAGGTATGAAGACGGTGGGGGTAACGAAGCAAACCGTTTCTGCAGCAAATGTTCAAGGTATGTTCTTAATAAGTGGGGTCACCAAAATGTTAATCAGAATTGGTAAATGGAAAAGGCTTGTCCTTTTCTTAGAAACTTGGGTATTCACTTCAATGGAAGACGACTTTGGAGCAGACTGTACCCCTTACTATGGGACTCAATTTGGCAGGATGCTAGAAGTGGCAATAATTCTGTTACTGCCACATTTTCCCATTACCGCCAAACTCATCATGAGGCCCATAGTCTTAATAGCTCTTCATACCACATTTAATACCATACAAACTAATATTAACATGGCAAGTACAATCAAGCAAATATCCAACATCCAAATACAAACTAAACACAAAAATCTATTAACATATGAACACCTTCACACATGTACGCAACAATCAAAATATGGGGGAGTTGAGGTTCCAACAGTGTTGCTTTAGATTATGTTTAGTGTTAATTTTGGTTTTATGTTTAATAATAGGTTAAGCCTAGATGTTAGCATTCCCAATTTTTATACAATTCCTCAATCCAGGGTTCCTACCCAGGATATTCTCCCTTCTAAGTCACTCACAGTCTCGTGGGGATTTTAACAGTTACACACTTGCTTCTTACTCTGTAGATTCTGCTTCTCGTCCTCGACTCCTTGGGGACCACTTAATCTGGGTCTCGCAGTCCTGCATGTGCTGCACATTAGGGGAGCGCAGTGGCGGTAGCTTGGACTGGGGAAGGTGGAAATAGGCCCAGAGATTCCATCAAGTAGTTGGTCAATGAACTTCCTCTACATGTTGGGTCAGAGTGATTCCCAAAAGGTATCGTCTACCTCCTTGACGAGTCCAAATTGGCTTATACCCATGAGGATCTTTCCTACACCTCCTGTTCTTCAGTCTTGTCTCTCCTGCTTCCACCTTCCCAACGCCAAGGCACAAGCTCATACCCCGGACCCAATCTACACACCTCCCACTGGTCTTGTCCACAAACAACCCTTCTACCAGTCTTCTCTTTAACTCCTCACCTGACCTCAACTTTAATATGCTGCTGCTGCTCCTCTCAATTGTCACCTCCAACCTCCTCCTAAACAGATGACTCCTCTTTTAGAAGGTCATCTCCAATCACACCGCTCTACTCCTTCCCCTCCTCCTTTAGCTCTCCCTCCAACAGCCTAATTCCATGTGTTGTTCCGCTTCACTACTTCTTTATATGCCTTCAAATCCAACCTCCTCTCCAACCTCTGGCCACAGTGTCTTTCCCACTGCACAAGCACCTTCTTCTTTCACTTCCATCCCTCACTATAACGCCACCTCGGCACCTCACCAGCTCTGCACTCTGGAACTCCCTCCTCCTGCTCGTCTGGGAGCAGCCCTTAGATAGAAGTTTGGTTTAATGATTTCACCCAGATTAGCTAGTGGGGTCACCTGATGGGTCTGGTCTTTCTCAGTAGGAGAGGTGCTTTTGTAGTTGTGCCCCTCTGGAAAACGCCTTTAATAGGCCAGTCATCATCTTGGATCAAATTCGAGAATGTCCTCCCTGGTGGCTGGTGTGTTCTCCTCCTCCCCTCCCGCTTACTGGAATACTGCTTCCCCCACTCCCCACGTTCGTATGGACTGCCCCGTGGACACATCAGGTCAGTGTGTGCTGAGCATTCCTCTTTAGTGTTAGGAAGGCTGCAAAAATGCCTCTCCCGCGTGTTTGTTGATGTTTCTTCGATTCGTTCCGAGGAGGGGTGCCAGTGGTCTCCCTCCCAATAGTGCTTGCAACTATGATGCAGACAGGCGCTCTCCCCTTTCCACGTCCCTCCTTAGTGTGGGGAATAGGTGGAGCTCTCGCTGCATGCCCCATTGCTGGTTTGGTGAGAGATGTGCTCCTTTGGGGAGTAAATGGGTGAAGAATGCATGTTTCCCCATGACTATCTTCTTTGGGGGATGGAAAGCACTTCTGTGGGGAGAGCAGGTCTGCACCATAGTCTTCCTGCCCTCAAACCGGTAAGGCTGTCTTCCTAGTCCTGAGAGATCCCTCTGAACAAGAGTGGGATTACGAAGATGTGGGCTCCTCTCAGAGTGATCGTTCAGCCCCTGCTGGATACCTTGACCTTAGTTCATGTCCTTCCGTGCCCCTCCTGACCTTAGATTACTTTGCCAGAGCACATAACTCCTTTCCCAGGGCTGAAACCGAACAAATGCACTAAATGTTACGAATTCCAAGTTTTTAGATTCTTATTACACCACAGGACACCATCTGCAATATGTGGCTTTTACATAGTGTTGAATTCAGTTAGATGTGCCCATTTTTCACAGC
The DNA here is from genome assembly GCF_040938575.1 of Ambystoma mexicanum. Taxonomy (NCBI): domain Eukaryota; kingdom Metazoa; phylum Chordata; class Amphibia; order Caudata; family Ambystomatidae; genus Ambystoma; species Ambystoma mexicanum. The sequence continues at coordinate 123,963,323 of NC_090924.1, read as the reverse complement.
ATTTCACAAAAAAATGACCTTATACAATCTACAACATAAGGCAGCACGCTCATCGGTAATGGCATAGCTAAGCAGGTGTGGCACTCAGAAGGAAAGGCTCCCCTCATCATCACCCTTTCATCTTTCCCATGGTGGTCTCCTCAAACACCTTTTGCACGGCCAATTCTTGGCTCAGTCAGACCAAGCAGTTGGCGTCACGGCCTTAGATGAACTTCCATGGGATTAGTATGATATGATATGGCATTTATAACGCGCCTATACACAAGTGTTTCAAGGCGCGACGACGCAAGGGAGGGGAACAAAGGGAGGACGGACAACGATCCTACTAGGCCAGGTGTCATTCAGATCGCGCAAGTGCGTGGGAAGGCGGGCAGGGACAGTGCAGTACATGGGGAAAGATGATAACAATAAGTAAGTAAACGGCCAGCATGTGGCAAGTGCATGGGTGAGTGCGGGCATCAGGTGTCAAGGGCTTGTAGGTGGACTCTAGGGATACAGAAACAGTCCCCAAGTGTGGGGGTTGCCAGGTGGGCAGTGCAGGTGTGTGACGCTGGCGGGGGAAGGACCTGGGCCCGAGATCAGAGGGTGTCCAGGTAGCCAGTGCAGTTCCGGTTACAGCCAGGAGGTCAGCAGAGGAGAGGAGGAGCAAAAACAGAAGCAAAGAGAAAGGTTTTGAGGTGCTTCCGGAACCTGAGATGGTTCTCCTCAAGTTTAAGGGAGGCAGGGAGGCTGTTCCAGAGGGAGGCACCAGCCGAAGAAGAACAAGTTACTTTCTTACCTGGTAACGTTCTTTCGATGGGATGGTCCGACGACGTATTCCATATCTATGACATGTAATCACCACAGCTGTGCTGCTTCGGAAACTTTTTTCGGCGTCTCGTCGATGACATCGATGCGCCGTCTTCGAGGACCTCCTCCGACGTCCGACGTCCGACGTCATCCGATGTGATAAGTAGGACGCACGACGCTTGTAGCCTCAGTTGTAGTTTTTTCCCCCAGAACGTGACACATTAGTCAACTGCCAGTCAGACACAAAGCCTTGCGGAACATAAGCTGCAATCGCAAAAGAAATTCTGCAGCGGGGAAGGCAGGGCGGGAGCGATATGGAATACGTCGTCGGACCATCCCATCGAAAGAACGTTACCAGGTAAGAAAGTAACTTGTTCTTCGAGGGGATTGGGTCCTCCGACGTATTCCATATCTATGCTCCCAAAGCAGTACCAGAGCAAGGAGGAGGGAAAGAATTTAGAATCAAAATTTAGAATAGCCAATCAAATAGCAGAGCAAAGGACCGCCTTGCCAAAGGCCAGATCCTGTCCTCGGATGGAATCGAGGGAATAGTGACGTACAAATGTATGTACTGAAGCCCAGGTGGCTGCATCACAGATGTTGCGAATAGTAACACCCCTCTGCAGGGCAGTAGATGCAGCCATACCCCTGGTAGAATGGGCCCGCAAGCCAGCCGGTGGGTCCTTACCCGCCAAGCGGTAACACTCCGAGATGGCCAAAATAATCCAGGGAGACAAAGTCTGTTTCGTCACAGCTTGCCCCAAACGCTTTCCAGAGTAACCAATAAAGAGTTGATCGTCCACTCTGACCCGGGACATGCGTGAAACATAAAAGCTTAAAGCTCTCCTAGGATCAAGCCTATGGAGCCTCTCCTCTTCCTTACCAGGATGCGGAGGAGGATAGAATGCCGGAAGAACAAACTTCTGGGCCAAATGAAATTCCGTCACTACCTTCGGAAGAAAAGAAGGACGAACTCTAAGGACAACCCTGTCCTTGTGAAATACAGTGAAGGGTGGCTTAACTGAAAGTGCCTGTAACTCACTCACTCTGCGAGCAGAAGTAACCGCAACTAAGAACACAGTTTTCAGAGTTAACAGCCTCAAAGGGCAAGAATGTAAAGGCTCAAACGGAGCACCCATAAGAAACTTAAGAACAAGGTTTAAATCCCAACCGGGCACCAGGAAAGGTGACGAAGGGAACACATTAGTGAGCCCTTTCAGAAACTGTGAAATTAAAGGAATTTTAAAGTAAGAACACTCTTCAGACGAGCGCTTAAAGATGGACAGCGCCGCCAGGTAACCTTTAATGGTACCCACTTGCAAGCCCCTGTGGGCCAAAGAAAGTAAAAAGGACAGAACCATGGGGATGTCACATGCAAAAGGATCCACGTTCCGAACTCTGCACCAGTCGCAGAACTTACGCCAACGGCAACGGTACAGAGACTTTGTTGCTGGCCTTCGGGCCGAAAGCAACACCTCCATCACGTCTTCAGGGAGGTCCCAATCCTTATACCTCAACCTTTCAGAAGCCAAGCGTGAAGGTTGAGGGATCTGACCTCTGGATGGAGAACCTGACCCCCCTCCCATGAGAGCAGATCGTCTCGGTAGAGAAGACGACGTGGAGGGCAGATGGACAAGTCGAGAAGGTCCGGGTACCACGTCCTCCGAGCCCACGCCGGGGCAATGAGGATCATCCGGGAACCGAACTTCCGTAACCTCCGCAGCACTTGCGGGATGACGGGGACTGGAGGAAACGCGTACAGCAGCGGGAATGACCACTCCACCACGAACGCGTCTCCTAAGGCTCCTTTTGGAGGAAATTCCCGCTAGCAAAACCTTTCGCACTTCCGGTTGACACTGGAGGCGAAGAGATCCACTTGAGGGGTCCCCCAAAGGGCGAAGATCTCCAGGAGAATCTCCTGAGCCAACTCCCACTCGTGGGAGGTCGCGCTCTGCCTGCTCAGAGCGTCCGCCGTCACGTTTTCGTCTCCGGCCAGATGAACTGCCGAGATCGAAACTTCCTGCTAGATGGCCCAGAACTCGAGCTGCATCGCCTCCCTGCACAGAGGAAGTGACCCTGCCCCCCCTTTTTGTTGAGGTAGTGCATGGCCACTGTGTTGTCCGTCAGGATCAGGACACTCTTTCCTCGCACAGTCGGCAGAAAAGCCTTCAGGGCTAGCCTGACGGCCCTCAGCTCCAACAGATTGATATGGAGTCTGGACTCCGACGGAGACCAACGACCGCTGACTGTCAGCCCGTTGGCATGAGCTCCCCATCCCGTGAGGGATGCATCCGTCACGATCGTCACCTCCGGCCAGGGAAGCCAAAATGGAGCCCCCTTCATCAAGTTGCCTTCGACGGCCCACCACAGAAGGTCCTGGGCGACCGAGAGCGGCACTTGAACCGGGTCCGACATCCTGCCGGAGGACTGCGACCATTGCGTCTTGAGTGCCCACTGCAAAGATCTCATCCGCAGGCGAGCCTCTGGCACCAGAAGAATGCAGGATGCCATGAGGCCGAGCAACCTCAAGAACTCGAACGCTGGGAGCGTCTGGGCATGCTGAAACTTGTGCACCATCTGCTGAATGTGAAGAGCCCTCACCTGGGGAGGAAAACACTGCCCCAGGGAAGTGTCGAGCACTGCTCCGATGTACTGGAGTCGCTGTGTTGGCGTCAAATGGGACTTCTTTAAATTGAGGGAGAAGCCCAGCCTGTGAAGGGAGTGGCAGGTGACGGACAGATGATCCAGGACTTGCTCGGGAGAGTACCCCCTGATCAACCAATCGTCCAGGTAGGGGTAGATGTGAATCCCCCCTTGCCTGAGATGCGCTGCCACCACCACCATGAGCTTGATGAAAACCCTCGGGGCGGAGGTCAATCCGAACGGCAGGACCCGAAACTGAAAGTGCAAGTCGCCAACCGCGAACCTCAGGTACTTCTTGTGCTTGGGATGGATCGGCACATGGAAGTAAGCATCCTTGAGGTCGAGTGACACCAACCAGTCCTGAAGCTGAAGGGCCTGGAGGACTTGAGAGAGAGTAACCATCTTGAACTTGTCCTTCCTGAGGAGTCTGTTCAAACCGCGCAAGTCCATGATGGGTCTCAATCCCCCGTCTTTCTTCGAAATCAAAAAATAAGGGGAATACCATCCCTTGTTCCTCTCTGCTACAGGCACCAGTTCTATGGCGCCTTTTTCCAGCAGGGCTTGAATTTCCTGCGCAAGGAGCGGATCCGGACTCTGCAAAGAGAGGTTCCCCTGTGGATTGTCGCGAGGCCTGTGCCGAAAGGGAAGACAGTAGCTGTGCGTTATGATCTCCAGAACCCACACCTCTGAAGTAATGGCTTGCCACTCTACAAGATGCTGCGCCAGCCTTCCCCCAACCGGCGAACCATGGGACATGGCCTCATGACTGAATGGGAGCGGCTGCGGCGTTACCTGAGGGCAAAGAGGCAACTGCCGAGCGGCCTTGGCACCACGGGTACCCCGTCGTCCACCTCTGGTACCCCTGCGTTGGCCTCTTTGACTGCCAGCTCCTCTCGCTTTACTGAAGGACGAGTAATAGCGAAAGGAACCACCCCTCCACTGCTGTCCCCTAGGACAAAAAGGCAGAGGTTGGCGAACTGCAGCGCCCAACGACTTTGCTGCAGCTTTTGAGGTCTGCAACCTCTCAAGGCTCTCGTCAGCCTTGCTGCCAAAAAGGTGTTCACCGTCAAAGGGCATGTTGAGGAGCCGGGACTGCACATCAGGAGCAAACCCCGACTTCCGCAACCACGCAAACCTGCGTATCACGGTGCTCGCCGCCATGGACCTACTGACGCATTCAGCCAAGTCCAAACCCGACTGAACGGACTCACACATGGCATCCTTACCATCCTGGACCATAGCAAGGAAACCATCCCGTTCGTCCCCTTCGGGAATATGTTCAGCCGCTAACGCAACACAGTTCCACAGAGTGTGTGTGAAACGAGACAAGGCACAAATGGAGTTGGCCGCCTGAAGCGCCATACCACCAGAAGAAAACACTTTCTTCGCCCAGCCATCAAAACGTTTGTCGTCCCTATCAGGAGGGATGGTAGGGTACGACGCCTGCTTTGCCGGGGCCGTGGCCGCCTGCACCACCAAACTCTCCGGAGTGGGGTGCCTGCTCAAGTAGCAGGGGTCGCTACTGGCTGGACGGTATTTTCGCGACAAGGATCTGCCCACCGCCGGGAGACTCTCCGGAGCAGTCCAAGCCGCCGCCACCCTTCTCTGTAAAGCCATATGGAACGGCAGTACCGGGTCAGTCGGGGGACCAACATCAAGGATGTCCGTTAGATCATCCTGCACAAACTCCCCTGGGGGAGCAGACCATCCCAAGTACTCAGAAACCCTAGCCATAAGGCGCCGGTACGAGGAATCGGCATGAGAGCCAGGCTCAGGCCTACAAAACTCCACCTCCGGAGAGGTGTCCAGTCCACTGGCATCATGCAGTGACTGCCTCAAATCGTCAAACTGACTATGGCCCGAGACAATTTCTAGGAACCAGGCCATCAGAATCCTCATCCGCCTCTGAAATATATTCCAGGTGGCGAAAAGAAGGCACCTGAGAGTGCTTGCTCTTAACCAGAGCCTTCCTAGGGGGTTCCCCCGTGCCACGGGGTACCTCCGACATGAAAGGCGTCGATGGCGTCGAGCGAATCGGCGCCGGCGTCGAGAGAACGGGCATCAGCGCCGAAAGGATCGACGTCGAGGAAATCGTGGTCGACGTCAGATGCAGTCGACACAGCCCTCGAAGCCGGAGCCCCGAGCGTGTCCTTCGACGACCTGAGCGTCGATGGCTTCGACGACTTCCTCGGAGCCGGAACCTCGAGAAAGCCTGTCGATGCCTCAGACGTCGATGTCTTCCTCGAAGACCTCACAGGTGCATACGGTCTCGAACGCATCGAGGACCGGGACCTGGAACGGGTACGTCGAGAACGAGTCTGGTTGTCCGAACGGGACCTCTCCCGTGACTCGTGCCGACCACTCTTGCGAGCGGTGTCTCTCGACCTCTCACGACCGACCCCACTCGGACGGCTTAGTACCCTGCGACTCAAGAATAGCCAGCATTTTCTTCCCGAAGGAAGCCCATTCCTCCGGTGTCGCACGGCTGGTGGGGTAAGCGACGTGCCGGGCAGAGTCCTCCGAAGAGGACCTGGAAGACGACCGGTGTCGGCGCTTCCGAGAATGCCTCGAAGAGGCTGAGGAGTGGCGAGACCGACTCCTAGAAGGAGACCCACGAGACTTCCGACGATGACGCGGAGAGTCACCCCTCGAATCATCCGTCGAAAGCCCCGCAGACCTCGACTTCCGGGGCTTGGGCCCCGACCTACCGACAACTTCTTCTTACGTTCGCGTAAGGCTTTGGACGTGAGCGACTGGCAGTCGATACAGTCATCCGTGTCGTGGGCCTCCCCGAGGCACCAGAGGCAGGCGTCGTGCGAGTCCGTCACTCACATCTTGGACCCACACTCCCCGCACTTCGTGAAGCCCGGACGCGGGGTCGAAGACGAAGTAGAAGACATCTTCACACGAAGGATTTTCACAAAACGAACATGTTTCGAGGAACCGAGAAGAACAGAACTCCAAAGAGTTGAGGCGTTAACCGAGATTCACAAAGCAACACGTTCGCGGAAAAAACAGAACTGAGGCTATGGGCATCGTGCGTCCTACTTATCACATCGGATGACGTCAGACGTGGTCCTGGACGACGGTGCATCGACGCAGAAAAAAGTTTCCGAAGCAGTACAGCTGTGGTGATTACATGTCATAGATATGGAATACGTCGGAGGACCCAATCCCCTCGAAAGAGATCTACTACCAACTTGTTGCTTGGAGAAGCAACTGACCCTGAGGGAGTTGGAGGCGGATGAGCGAAGAGCTCGAGAAGGAAGATATTTAGGAAGAGAGAGTTGAAGGTATTGAGGCCCCAGGCCCCAGAAGGCCTTGTGAACGATGCAGAGGCCTTATAATAATCCTCGGTCCTGAAGAGATCCTAAAGAGATATGATCCCTGGGCTTGAGGCCAAGGACAAGTCTTGCAGTCCTGTTCTGGATAAGTTGCAGAGGGCGGAGAGTAGAAGCAGGCAGATTTAGAAAGAGACTGTTACAATAGTCCAGCCTAGAGAGAACCAGAGCTCTGGAGAAAGTGAGCTTCTGGGGGAAGGAGAGGAAAGGAAGAATACCTCTGAGGAGGTGCAGCTGGTAGTGTGACTTCTTAGAGACGTCAGAGATGTGAGGAGAGAAGGAGAGTGTTGAGTTGAAGATGACCCCGAGGTTTTTAGCCTTGCAGGTGGGAGCAGGAAGAGGGCCAAGAGAGGCCAACCAGAGAGCTACACGGAAGGAGGGAGCGGGTGTGCCGATGAGGAGAATCACAGTCTTACTGGCATTAAGGCAGAGGTCATTGGTGACAGACAGTCAGAGATGAGGGAAGGAGAGGAGGAGGCCGAAGGTAGCCTGAAAATGAGCTGGGTGTCATCCGCATAGCACTGAAAGTTGAGGCAGAGAGCGGCGATGAGGTGAGCCAGGAGTGCCAGGTATTGGTTGGACAGCCAGGGAGAGAGGTTAGACCCCTGGGGGACACCACAGATGGAGAAAAAGATAGCAGAGAGGAAGGACCCAAGTTGGACCTGGTAGGGTTGGGCAGAGAGGAAAGAAGTCAGCCACGGCAGAGCCTGACCAGTGATACCCAGGTTAGGAGAAGACTAAAAGTTTTCAAAACAAACCCTCCCCATTTCATAGGAACACCTGAGCACATCTCAAGCCCATCACACAACCATGCTGTAATTAATTTTAGTACTTCCCATCATATACTGAAAAAGCATCCAGGGGTAAAGGTGAGTTATCAAAAGATGGCTAGATTTGCATTCCTTGAGCAAAATTACATTTTTGATCCACCATCACTCATGAGACATGCACACCTACTATCACAATCATTTACCTCCAAAATGTCCTCTTAGGTTTCTGACTTTGCCTCCATCCTACTCATGCTTTAACTATGCACTCCATGTTTTCTCTTCACACTCCACCCCCCGTTGGTGGATCATGATCTGGTTACCACTGGTGGGGGTCGGGGTGTCACAACTGTGCCACTGGAGCACCAATTGGCACCCATTGTGGACTATTTGGGACCAATTCATCACCATAATCCTTAGAGGACAATACCTATTAATAATTTGTCTTTACCCTATAATGTTGCAGTTCTCTTTCCCTGGCTGTTCCTATGCAGCAGTCTTAGAACTACATTCCGCAGAAGCTTTAGAGATCAGTGCTGCTTTCCCAGGACCAGAGAGGGAGGAGGCAGATGTGTAGGTGTGTTGCTCCAGGTGCTGAGCCTTCTTAAGTACAGGACAGGTCAGTATTGAAGCAGTTCCCTGCACGAGCACGGGGCTCTTCCACAGAGTTGGATCTCAGCCCCTTGTGCCTTGATCTGCTGTGTCCTGTTTCTTCCAGAACCTGCTCCTATTCCAGTGCCCTGTGCTCCCTACCCTTCTGCCTGCACTCCCCTGCCTTCTGCACTGCAGCCCTGCTCTCATTTGGAGTCCTGTGTTCCCTATCTGCAGCCCCTTGCTCTCTACCACCAATGATCGTGTTTCCCTGCATGCAGTTCCTTGTTGTGTGCCCATAGTCTGTTACCCGTTGCTTTCTAGATTCCAGTCTAGTTTCCTTGTGATATATGATCTGATATGGCATTTATAAAGCGCCTATACACAAGTGTTTCAAGGTGCGACGAGGCAAGGGAGAGGGAACAGAGGGAAGACAGACAACGATCTTACTAGGCCAGGTGACATTGAGATTGCACAAGTGCAAGGGAGGGGGGGAAAAGTGTAGGGGAAAGGGGAAGGGGCAGTGCAGTACATAGGATAACAGTAAAAATAAATAAATAAAAAAATAAAATAAAATGTGCGGCCAGCTGGTGGCAAGTGCTAGGGTAAGTGCATACATCAGGTGTCAAGTGCTGGAAGGGGGCTTTGGGAATCCAGAAACAGCCCCAGAGTGCAAGGGTTGCCAGTGCGGGTGTCCAAGTTCTTGTTCCTGGTCTATAGTTCAGTCCACTATTCCTCAACTCCAGTCCTTATTTTCTACCCATACACATATTCTTGTTGTCTTTCTTTACTTCTTGGTTCCCTGTCCTAAACCTTGCTGACTTTAACTTCCTATTCTTTCCCTGGATATTTCAGTTTCTATTCTTGTCCTCACATAATTCCTTTGTTCATAGTTTCGCTACTGGGTTTCCCAGCAGACAATTTCTGCCCCTGTCCTTTGTTGCATTTCAGTATTATACTTCGTCACATATTTTTAACAGTGAGTTGGTTCCTGTTTCAGGAAGCAGTCACTCTTCAGTTCCTATTTGTAAAGACTGGAGGGGGGCAGGTTATCTGTACTCCTGCTCCCTATATGGCAGAGTCAAGGCACAGGGCACCCCAGCCAAGATTCTCTATTGTTGGTAGCAAAGGACGAGCAATCAAGGCTTAAGCTCTCAAGAGGTGATGCAGGCTGGTTCTTAAGTACAATGTAGTTCCCAAGCACCCACAAAGGAATGTCCACACACTAGGTTAGTGAAAACACAGTCTTTATATAAATAAAGTTCACGTTATATACACAATCACAATAACACTTTGTACTCTGGCAATACTATAATGGCAAATATATACAGGTCTACGTGGTACCTCTCTTAACTATTGATTCCTTTAAAATGCGCCCACGGCTAACAGCCCCAATAACATACGAATCATATGGTAAAATGAATCAACGATAGACCACAGAAAGAATGCAAGTTAAATCAAGCAATGTCAGAACAGTCCCCCATCTACCTAGAGACAGTTCTGTGCGAGGATCCCCCCCCCACCTGGGCACCCTATAAATAAAGCGTATTGACAAGCCCAGTCCAGTTATGCTTAATATAGTCTTGATTCCTTCTAAAAGGTTCCATGACCCCAAAGTACCTGGTTTCGTAGAGTTCTTCGGTGAGTCGTCGACAGGCCCCTCTTGGGTGCACTCCCTTTAAGGCAGATGTCACGGGTCGTCGAGAGTCTGAAGTAAAAGGGTGAACACGGTTGTGGCGGCAGCAGCTTCGAGTCTTGCAGTGCTCGTTGACGATCGGTCAAAAACATCCTGCAAGCTGAGGCGTGCGGTGCACCTCGACGACGAGCGTTTGTTGTCGCAAAAGAGGTAATGAAGAACTTTGGCCCAGCAAGGGCGCTGGATCATCGGCGTCTCTGTGGTCTTTGTGTGGCGGGAAACCCACCAGCGGAATCTCCTCGGTCGCCTTGACTTTCTCTGGCAGGACGAAAGCAGGCAACGAGGATGCACAAGTGAGTTCGTGTTTCAATGTTCTTATGCAAGGGAGCACTGCGGCTCCGGTCGACGACTATGATGGACTTTAATGTACGGGCGCTTCGCTTCATGATTCTGCGGCGATCCCTGTCTCCGGTCGGCAGCCTTTCGAGGGTCTGACGTCCAAGGAGCTTTGGCAACGATCAGCTGGTGCACGATGGTCCCTCATAGCTCGGGAAGAGGTCTCCTAGCCAGGTCCTCTCTTGGATCGGTTGCTTGAAGGCCCAGCAGCTTTCAGATTGGTGAAGGGAAGCAGCAGCAATTCTTCTTCCAGTGGGCTTCAAGGTTAAGCATCAAGTATCAACTTCAGCTTGTGAACAATTTCTAGCAGTGAGAGGTCCCCAAATATACTGTTTGGTCTCTCATTCACTCTGCTGGGTCACAGTCAGGCAACCAATTATTCAGATGGGCATTCAGGCAATCAGGCTCACAGTGCATTCAGGCCATTCGCCTCCCTCCAGGCACTCAGAACAAGGAATGTGTATTGGGACAAGTACCCAGCCATTCAGCACTCCACCCTGCATTCATACCAGTTTCAGGCAGGGCTGTCTCATTCATTGTGTTACATACGAGAAACCAGGGGCCATCTTGTTTCCTATCAGGAATCCACCGATTCCAATGACGGGGCCTGGGCATCCCAAAATGGAGGATGCGCAGGGAACTGGTCAATTCAGCACGGAGCTGCCACCAGCCTGTACTCTGCTCTGTGGGCCACACAAGGGTGCCCAAAAACATACACTAGGAGTACAGGGTCGTACTCCCACATATGGGTGCCATAAGGGCATCCCAAGGCTCTGTTCACCAAACCAAAAAGAGGAAGAGCCGCACCGCCAGGAGTCCCACATGAACTCCTGCATGGAAAACAAGACTGAACATACTTGATAAGGCAATAAAGGACAAGGATACAGAGGCCCTGTCCCTCCAATGCATTTCCAGCATCACACTGTTGGACCCTTAAAGGCTTCAGTCTTGAGCATGGTTTCCTTGTTCATGCCCAGAGATCATAATGGGCAAGAACTAAGACGTTCCCTTACTTTTTAGGGAAATCGGTCATCGTTCCCTTACTTTATTCGACCTGTAGTGCCGTCCCACGATGACAGTGAAGGACACCTTTAACTTCTCCCCGACTGGGGATTTGAACCCAGGCGGTGCTGGTAACACATCAGTGTCACACCAAACTGTGCTATCTTGCAGCTGCTGGGCTGCTGTTGCTCATTTGTACAGACTGCCCGGGACATATCACTCATTGCTGGGCAGTCACAAAGCCCAACTCGGCAGTGCTCTGTCTCTTCTGCAATCAATCATGGATTTCTGCAGACACAGTGTATGTACAGGCAATGGGTAGGGCGGTGTGGCTGTATCCCAGTGTCCCATAAGAGGTGGGAATGGTGGGCGATTGAAGGGGGGCTTAAAGTTGCATGCTGTGTGGGACAAATGCCATCTAATGGTGGTTATTTAAATGCATTGTATTTCCTTGTTTTTTGCCTGTTTTGAAAGTACTGTTGCAAACATCAGTGTGGAGTGGAGAAAAGGAAGGCATGGTGTTTGAATTGTGGGGGGAGGGGTTTAGAATAGGGTTGGTGACAACGTGGGGGGTTGGGAGTAGAAGGGGTGGGTCAGGGGAACAAAGTTACACTACTTTTGTTCGTTTTACACTTCCACCGGTGTTCGTGCCTTAAGGTCCAGACAGAGACACCCACTCCTGCTTCTCCTTTCCATGAGCATTCAGAGTAGACCGTGTAATAGTACTGAGATCAGAAAACTAGAGTTTCCCCTGACCCTGTGGGAACGCTTCCTCCATTCTGTGTACACCACAATTGGGAACTGAACCGGTTTGTTTTACATGTACTCTGCCCCTTTCTGTTCACTGCCTTTGTTGCCTGTCTGTAGTTATTGCCTAGCCTTTGTCTGCAGGATTCCTTGCACCGCAGTGTCTTGTGCACTTTTCTCCCCTCTGCTTTGTGGTAGGGTGGCCAGAATGACAACACAAAAAAAAATGGGACGGCCACAAACATTAAAGAAGGACTACCATGGCAGACCCTCCTGCCCCCCTTCTTCCTGTATGTGCACGCAATATTTTCAGGACTGAACTGCTATTCTGCAAATAAATTGTGCAGTTTTGATTTTTAATGTAAGCATGTCATTAACAAAGGAGCTTTTGCTAGATTAATATTACATTCTTACCTATCTATTTGGTTTCTCAGCCAGTCTCTGGCTGAAACTGGTAATGTGTTTGGAGGGTACATGAAAGGTTGGGGGTTCAAGCCCAGCCTAGGATGTCAGAGGGACGCAATGTAAAATGTTAATTATTCTGCTGTTTGCTTGGTTTATTATTGTTGCCCATCACCAATATTCAATCATTTCATACCGCACATGGACCCTCTCTTTCCCAAAAACTGGAGCATGGTTTTTGGGAACAGAGGGCCTTATTCCAGAAAAACCGGGACATCTGGTAACCCTACTTTGTGGGCAGATGTCTGCCCTCATGCCCCAACACAGGGCGGGGGGGGGGGAGCTATATGGTACTCCCCAGACAAGCCTCAGCACTACAGTGGAGTATGGCATTGTATAACAGCCAAGATTTATGACATAACATACATTGCAATACTTCGGCTTCACTATGTTTCCCTGAAGCACCACCCATGAGTCAAAACTACACGCAGCCTTTCTAAACATTTCAGTGCATGTCACGGGCAGTCCTGGGTTCTGGAGACTGCCCTCAAAGTGTCGCTCTACTTGCAGACGAGCTAAATACTTAACTAGCTGGATAGACAACTTCATTCACAAAGGGCAGCCTGATGGGGCAACAGTAAATCGCCGGGTCACGTTGCTATCTTTTTTGGACAGTCCATGCAGGGCAAGAATCATCAACTTTAGCTACCGGAGAGCGCGCGTCGCGGTGGGCTGCCTGGTCTCCGTTAGAGAGCTGCATTCATTGCAAAGAGTTCAAGGCTGATTCTTCATTAGAAAAAACAAGTGGAGATGGCGCGATTGTGTGTGGGGCTTATGGGCTGCAATGATGCCACAAAGCGTCACGCGGACTGTGGGTAGAAGAGGGGGAAGACGCCGAAGACATAACAGAATGGGGAGGAAAGAGATGAAAAGCAGGAGCGTCTTACCTCAGCAGAGCACACGCTTTCAATGACAGGCTTCCAGGCGGGGCCGCTGGTCACTGGGGGCGGTATGAGTGATGTTATTGGACACGGGGGGCGGGCGGGACTGCCGGCTCCACGGGGAACGCAGCAGCGTTTCCGTAGCAGAATACCTCGCGAGACGCACTTTGGCACCGTGGAATGCTGCCTCGGCATTTCTGTGTGACGAAATGGACTGAAGGCTGCACAGCCCACCGAATGCACCAGCACTCGAGATATTGAACGCGGGGCCAAGAGACTGCCCCCTCATCATAAGCACCGCGAGGACATTTGGCAGTACAGTGCCAATGTGGCCACCTAGGTGCCTGCAGAACCCCTGTATCTACACAGTGGTAATTTTACATACGTTTCCCTTTTCGAATTGTATGACTATGTATCATTCCGAAGTCCGAAATAGAAAACAGATGTTTTTTGGCTTTTTAAGGTCGTACACCCAATACGTTTCCAAGAAAGGAGAGGAAATTTCGTTTTTTCACCACCCAGACGCTTTCACTGAAGCGAGAAACCGCGACACAATTAGAACGTGTACATTTATGATGTGCATCTTAAAATGTTTGTAAAAAAAAAAAAAGAATTGTCCTTTCAAACTGGGACATTTGTGGGCCACATCTGAAATATTTCAAGACTGCGCTTCGAATACAGAGCGTTTAACCTGTTAGACCAATTCCCTGCGTTTTCAAGGAACGACTGCGTCCCTTCAAATTGTCTTATTGAGCCTGGCAGGACCAATAGGGCCTATGCATGTCGGTAGAACATGTATTAAAGTGAAACGCTACACCTCCCTTAGATCTCCATTTCTAGTCAGTGAAAATATGCCATTGGAAATGCACCACGCCTTTGTGTTTCCTTCTTGCATACAGGATAATTTATTTCTACTTGTTATGCACAATCCATATTGATCATATACATAGCATGACAAACATCAAGAAATGTAACAACATTTCTCTCATACAGTATAGGCTAAACTTGTTCTACGGTGTGCCTCTAATGTGGAGTTAGTATTCAGAGTGCTTTAAATGCAGTCAGGATTTCATTATCACTTCTGGACCCAACCTCCGCTTTTTTGGCTATCCAAAGCAACCAAGGTGAGATCTGACCCTCCATCACCCCTTTTCTCTCGAGAGCCAAGCACAACTGTTGTGACTCCCGCACATGAGTTGATCCGCTGCGCTGCAGCAACTACGCTGCGACCAATCCCCTAAACCCCCAGCACTCCAAGCAACATCTACCACTATGTCGACCCCTAACCAGGACGATGTGCAATCAATGACCTGGGTTATGGCGGCCCTGTTGGAAGAAATTAAGGGGTTCAGGGCAGACGTCACTGGGAGACTGGATGGCCTAGACAAAAAAGTCGACAACATGGACGATCGTTTCCAAGGCCTGGAAGCAAACCAAGTATCGGTTGATCTACTCGAAACCCAATTCGACATGAGACTATCCGAGCTGGAAAGGAGGGAAGAGAAGTGCGCTCTAAAGAGGATGACTTAGAAAATCAGGAGAGGCGCAATAACCTGAGATTTCTTGGCTTCCCAGAACAAGACAGTGAGACCCAGGCAGACATATTGAAAGCAATCAACTCAGTGATCAGTAAACTCTTTGATGAGGAAAATACCAACAAACCCACAATTGACAGAGCTCACAGGGCCTGGTCAAGCTCCAGAGGTCCAAGGTCAGTATTGGCAAGATTTCATTACTTCTCCGAGAAGTCCAAGATCCTAGAGCTTGCAAGAAGGAGCGGCCCTATCGAATGGGGAGACACCTGCATAACCATATACCAGGACCTCTCATCTTTCACCTTGGCCAGAAGGCAACCATGCGCCCCCCTAACAAAATGGCCGCAATCGAAAGGGGCCCGCTACAGGTGGGGCTATCCATTTTCGCTCTCCTTCAAATACGAGGGATACAAGTACTCCATGGTTACGGAGGAAGAAATCCGCGGTGTCATGCAGGAGCTCCTAGGGGACCCCACCCCAGGAATTGACGCCCCAGCACAACGGAATGCGGAACGGGCAGACCCACAGAAGCCAGATAACTCTTCTCTTAGGCGACAGGTCAGAGGTAATCGGAAGTTCAGGAAAGTGATCCCGGCCTCCCATGCAGCTCCGAACCGATAGATATATCTCACTTGGATTTTTAAGCTGGGAGAGCACTGTATGATACACAACACTTGGAAAATCTATAAGGTCCGTGTTGGTCCCCGAGGTGGGCCAGAGCGCACAAGTTAACCCAAAAAAATCAACGCCTCCTGTCCAGCTCTGGAGACAGACTCCCGCCCACGGTTGGGGACAATTGGCCTATCTAGCCTCCAGCCCAGGAGACCACAGGAGATACGTGGAGAGGTGACATTACGGGGCTTGGTTTGAAATGCGAGGGGCAAGAATGTTATGTTGAGTTGATTTCTGCTTTAACCAACTATCATAGGGGGTGCTCAAATGTCTACTCTGTTTACTTGTTATAGTCCGGTGGGGTAAGGGATGGTGGCCTGGCCTAGTACCAATTCCCATGTCGCAAGTAAACCAGGTGCTCGGGGTGTGGGGGAGGGGGTAAGGTTTGGGGTTCTTACACTCATGGTATCAACTATTGGCATGCTACCAGGCTCTTCACTAACTCACGGGAGGACAGAGGTGGGCTCATCGCCTCGAGCCGTCCCAAATCCGGGAAGGGAAAACACAGGTCATGTTATGTAGATGTACAGGATACTCTGGTTTGTATCTGGCACTGGGCTCGCTAAACGTACAGGGGTTAAACTCTCCCCACAAACTCTCCCTAGTGGGAAAGGAATTTAATCACCTAAAATTACACTTCTTGTTTCTCCAAGAGACCCACTGGGTGAGGGGAAGGGAGCCATCCATCAGGGCGAGATCCATTCAAGAAATCTTTCAGGCCTCAGGCCTGTCAAAGAAAAAAGGTGTTGCCATAGTGGTCTCCAAGGAGGCACATTTCCATCACCAAGCAGTTCATAAAGACCCAGATGGCCGCTATCTGGTGGCCAAGGGGGAAATTAGGGGTGCCAAGGTCATGGTAATCTCTATCTATTGAACTACGAGTCCCAGGCCCTTTACTGGGAGGGGATCACACCCAAAATGATATCGTTTGCTGAAGGGGCCCTGATAGTGGGTGGAGATTTCAATATGGTCCTTCCCCCCAAGGAAGATAGACAAAGCGTAAATTCTCTCATGGACACGTCCCACCAAAGACGCCTAGCCACCCACTTCAGGAAGGTTAATGACCTGAGGCTCGTGGACACCCATAGTACACATCACGAACATGCACCCCTATACACATATTTTTCAATAGTACATGCCACGTTCGAGAATTGACCACAATCTAGCGGACCCCCCTCTACAAGAAAGGATAGAGTTCTCGGTGGAGACCATCCCATGGTCTGACCACGATATGGTGAATGTGCGTTTGGGGACCCCTCCGGATCAGAAGGACAAATCGAGATGGTCATGTAATGACCTCTTGTTGAGGGATAAAGTACTGCGATAAAGTGGTTAACGATAATGGCGAAGTGGGTTTGCCAGGAGTTTGGGAGGCCTTCAAGGCCACACTGAGGGGAATGTCATTGGTATGGGTGCAAAGGGGGGGGGAGAAGAGAGAGAGAGAGAGATGGGGGGGAAGAGAGAGAGAAGAGAGAGAGAGGGGGGGAGAAGAGAGGGGGGGTGAGGGGGGGAGAGGAGAGAGAGAGAGGGGGGGAAGAGAGCGAGAGAGAGAGAGAGGGGGGAAGAGAGCGAGAGAGAGAGAGGGGAGAAAAGAGAACGAGAGAAAGAGAGAGAGAGAAGAGAGAGGGGGGAGAGAAGAGAGAGAGAGGGGGGAGAGAAGAGAGAGGGGAGGGAAGAAGAGAGAGAGAGGGGGGAGAAGAGAGAGATAGAGAAGAGGGGGGAGATAAGAGAGAGAGGGGGGGAAGAGAGCGAGAGAGAGAGAGACAGGGGGGAAGAGAGAGGGGGGGGGGAGAAAAGAGAGAGAGAGAGAGAGAGAGATCCAGAGAGAGATCCAGAGAGAGATCCAGATCCAGCCAGGGGGTAAGCTAAAATCCCAAATGTTCCAGGGAAATGGGCAGAGCTCCAAATATTTAAAGAGAAACTCAGAGCACTATTGGCCTGCCAAACAGAACGGATGATAGCCTTTCTGAAACAGAAATGCATGGAAAAGGGTGAGAAGGCTGATAAGATTCTAGCCTGGAAGTTGAGAGAACTCAGGAACAGCTGTAGAGTAGATGCCCTATGTCCCTCAGGCGACCGAAAAAATGTTTTGAAGGCGCCCAGATAGCAGAGGAATTCCGTCAGTTTTGTAATACCCTTTACTCCTCCGAATATCAGAGCGATGGTTCAGATGCCGATAGTTTCCTTGGTTCTCTCCTGATTCCATCCCTCCATCCAGAAAAGGCGGACCCAATGGAAGCTCCCATCACCCCCAGGAAATAATAGACCCCATCAAGTGAATGAAGGGAGGGACTACTCTGGGTGATGACGGGTTTATGGTAATGTTTTACAAATCCGTCCGTTCCACTCTCACCCCCTTTATGGCCAGGCTATTCAATGCAGTTCTAGAATAGGGACCTCTCCCTAGCTCAATGTTAGTGGCCCTCATAGTGGTCATCGCTAAGGTAGGCAAGGACCCCGCCCAATGCTCCTCTTACAGGCCCATTTCACTATTGAACACTGACATAAAAATTCTAGCGAAACTCCTGGCCAGTAGACTAGCACAGAACCTCCCCCTCTTAGTGCATGGGGACCAGGTGGGGTTTATCCCCGGGAGGCAGGGAGCCGACAATATAAGGAAAACCCTGAACCTCTTCCACGAGGTAACACAGAGGACTGGGAGCCCACCTGGTCTCAATAGACTCATAAAAAGCATTCTACCGCGTTGAACGGCCTTACAGGCACAAGGTGCTACAGAGGATGGGTCTGGGAGAGAAATCAGATTTTGGATAGCAGCCTTATACAGGGGCCCAACGGCGAGAGTAGCGGTCAATGGGTCCATCTCTTCTCCCCTAGACCTCAACAGAGGGACAAGGCAGGGTTGCCCCATCTCCCCTTTAATATACGCTTTGGCCATGCAACCCCTAGCCATCGCTATCAGAAGGTACCAGGAAATAAAGGGTATTGAACGGGGGGGGGCATCAGATATTTAAGCTTTCCCTCTTCACCGACGACATTCTCTGTAACTTGACTGACTGTACCCATTCCCTCCTCCGTCTATCACACATTCGAACCTTCGGCCAATTCTCAGCCTCAAAATAAATCTCTCCAAGTCAAGTGTAATGCCCATGGGGGAGGTCAAGACATGTTTAGTGAGAAAACAACTTATGGTAGGAGACTCGAGAGCGAATCCATTCGGTATCTGGGTGTGGTTCTCCCCAGGCATTTAAAATCTCTTTTTGCCTGCAATTATGCGCTGATCCTGGAGCCGATCAAAGCTGATCTCTTACGCTGGAGCCCACTTACCTTATCCTGGTTTGGCCGAATGGTATCAATAAAAATGAACCTTCTCCCCGGGCTCCTATACTTGTTCACAGCACTCCCCTTTACCTCTGCTGGACTCCTTTTTCTTGACTCTCCAGAACATGGTCCAACAGTTTATCTGGTAGGGGGGAAAAAGCTAAGAGTGAAACATTCCATATCCTGACCCTCCCCAGAGATCTAAGGGGATTTGGCCTTCCAGACTTTATGCTATACTTTAAAGCAGCACAGCTTCTGGTGATGTTGGAACATTTTAGGGGAGACATGGGTGTGATGCTGGAAATGCATCGGAGGGACAGGGCCTCTGTATCCTTGTCCTTTACTGCCTTTTATCGTGTGTTCTGTCGTGTTTTCCGTGCAGGAGTTCATGTGGGACTCCTGGCGGTGCTGCCCTCTCTTTTGGATTGGTGTACAGACCCATGGGATACCCTTATGGCACCCATGGGTGGGAGTACACCCTGTGCCCCTAGTGTATGTTTCTGGGCACCTGAGCTCTCCCGACCGCTTCTCCCCTTTGAAAGGATTATCACAGAGTCCCCCAACAGGAAGAGAGTACTCTCCAAAATGTATAGAGCTTTGATCATGGCAGACCTTGCACCTGGACAGAATTCTAAACATTATTTGGCAGATAAGGTGGGGGAGGAGATTGGAGAAGAAACCTGGAATAAAATATGTAAAACAATGCTGGCGGGGTCTCTCTATACAGCTGCAATGGAACATAACTTCAAAATACGGCACACCTGGCACCTTCACCCCGATAGACTAAAAAATGTTCATGGGGGTCTCGCCTCACTGCCCGAGGGAATGTGGCCAACAGGGAACATGGTATCACATGTGGTGGGTCTGCCCGATTGTACAAATTTACTGGTCTGAACTGTTGAGCTGGATCAAAGACATGGTAGGCAGCTCCCTAAAATTGCATCCCATTGATCTCTTGCTTGGTGTTCCCTCCTCTGGGGACGAGTATTCCAACTTTCCCAGAGTGGTGGGAGCCATGCTGAGGGCTGGGAGGACAGCCCTAGTGCAGAAGTGGAAAAGCAAGGCCACCCCATCCAGGAATGAATAGCTCACCAAACTGGAATATCTTCACATATGAAAAGATTTCGGCAATAGTTTCCGACTCCATGGTTGAATGGGGAGCAGTCCTTTTGGGGGGGAGTGGTAATGCCTTTATCTTTTGAATCCCGGAATTTTGCAGCTGCTTTTTTTTTTTTTTAGCTTTTACATGTTATTTTCAGGTTTGTTATTATGCTCTCCCCTTGGGTGACCCCTTTACAAGCAATATCTGTATGTGATTTAATGTACGTTGAGCCCAATGTGCCAGTTCCTCCATGATGGTGATGTTTTGACTTTGCGCCTGTGTTTATCCCAGCCAGTAGGCCGGGCCCAGTAGCAGTATTGCGGAGGGGGAGGGGGCGGGTCTGGGTGGGAGCGTTAAAGCTGGTGTTATTAGTATTGGTTCTGTATTGAAGTGCAAAGTGTTGTTTTATTGACAAATGCCCAATAAAATGTAAGTTAAATAAAAATAAATCTAATTTAGAATTGGACTTACATTTTTACTACCTAAAAATCATTTGACTTCCAACTTTTAAAAAAAGGGAGCAAAATACTCCCACTTCCATATCTTATCTGGAGAAATGATAATAGCACAGCACCTTGCGGGCACGGGCGAAGACCAGCAACTCGATCATTGCCCCAGAATGGGCCATGGTACACTTGAAATCAGGCAGGGGTTTCAAAGGGTAAGCAACAAAAGCATGTGTAGCAGGTAAACAAGCGCACTGCCCAAGCCTACCCACCAGCATCTTTCTTGGTGTTACAGGTGGTATTGGACTGAAGCAGGAAATTAACATCCTACAACAAAGTCCTTGGGCACACTAAGCATGTAGGTTTGGTAGTAGTCACAGACTCAGGAGACTGGCTTGTTTTTTTGCCACTGCAGTCCCTACATGGCAGCCCTGCTGAAGGCGCCTCTGAAGCATCATGTGCAAGCCATCCAGGACCTAACCAGACCCCCTTCACTTGAAAAGATGGATTTGTGTACAGATTCTCGGACATCGTGTCTGTAACAGTGAATTGTCTCAGCAATCCTGCCTCAACAATTGGAAGTTCATGCCTACTAACTTATAGTCAAAGAGACTTGGGTTCGGAACAGTTCTAAAAACACATCAGATCATTAGTACACAGGCAGCATTGATCGCAAACCAGACCAAATGCCTCCGCTCAATTTGCCTTCAATTGAAGCATCACTTTCTAAGCGAGAAGAAGAAGACACCTAGCTCTCAACCTGTACACTCTCCAAAGCAGGAAAAGTCTGAGGTTGGTAGTTATTGAATTCAATGGCGAAGCACACATTCTTTGCAGGGTGATGAAAGTTTGCTGGGAGGGTGGTCTCCTTGATATCTGTTCATGGCGTGGGGCTTGTTTGGGGAAGAGGGAAATCATTCCAGGGTGATTTGACACCCTTCAAAGGAAAGTGTTACAACAGTTATGGATACAAATCTGATCCTTCAGTCAAATCCAACGAAAGTGTGAAACCTATGGATGGCTTTCTAGACATATATGCAACTAATTACATTTCCCACAATTTAGTTGCAACGTCAAGGCTCGCCCTAGGCACAACAGCAGTTAATTGGCCAAGTCTCTTATTAGACATTGCGATCAAGGAAACATTGGCAGTCCACTATTTAGTAGTTACTTAGGAAGGTAATGCAGAGCGAGTTAAACCATGCTTTTAAGAGAAAGAAAGCATGCATGCACTATACCCAGGCTTTCGCTCACTCAAAAGTCCCAGAGGGGACCTCATGAAGCTTCACACATGGATATTTTCTTAAATCAAAATCCTTCCCAAAATTTTCTAGGAATGGATTTAGAATACAAAACTATCCCCTCTTAGAATACATGTTGGGAAAGGACACCCATATCCCCAGCGTGTTTATTTACTCTTCAGTTTTAAATCATTTTAAAATTGGGCTGTGATATGGCCCGGGGTACCTAGTCCCCGACGGGCACTGCAGGGCCGAAATGCTGGGCCTAAGATCCTACTTGTGCCACTCCCATTTGTACTCCCACTTTCACCTGGTTCTACAGAATTACCCATTTCCCTGCTTGGCATTCACTCTCTTAGACCCTTCACTGTGACTGAGGACAGGAATATCTAAGTCTTACAGAGTTGAGCTGGTGCCAGTGGCCTAGATGGGCTGTGGCCTCAGGGCAAGGCCCGCCCACTGTTCCCCAGGGCCTAACACGTGACATTAAATACAGGAGGAGGGAAGAGTGTGGAGGGAAGCTGCCCTGTGCAAGAGTGTACTGGAAAATGGATTATGGTGCGCTGACACTGAAAACCCCGGAAGGGGCCCCATCCGGTTGCTTGGTACAAAGTCGTCAGTACACATTTTTTCTAAAAATAAAGAACACTTTCCAATATAGTATAGTGTGCTGCGGAGGGGTTGGGCGTGCTTTCTGGCTCTTGTTGATAAGAGGTCTGAATTAATCAATCAAGTAAAGCATTATGTATTGACAGTAGTACATACGGTTTGTGCTTTCACCATACCAACTCGTAGCATTTTCACTTTTCCTTTGGCTAAATACTTTGGTGAAAGAAACACCTACTGTGCTACAAAAACGATGGTTACAAAAAACGCGCCAAGCATCGGTGTGGTGCAGTTCCAGAGCCGGATCTTCCAAAGGAGGTTTTAGAGCCTGGACGACCACACACAGGAAGGGCAGTAATCCATTCATCGGGAGAGGCGAATAGGCAGCCTAATCAGAGGAAGTGAGGCCCATATTCCGGCCTTCCACCTGATAATGGGATCCTGGAAAATCATCTTAGCTCAATGTATAGCACCGTGCTGCCTGCTGTGAAAACGTTTGCCCATTTCTTGCTTTCTCTTTTCATGCAGGCCCACTCGGGAGGAAAGACGGGAGGCTTTTGACTAAATATCATAGGCCACTAGCAGGCCTTATTTAAGGTCTGCTTTTAAGGCAGATTTTTTTTTTCTTTTTTTCTACAATTTCAACTCGTATTCTCCTCTTAATGAACACCAATCTGCCAGTCTGTACTGAACGATGACTAAGCAGGCAAACTGTTTGCAAACCTTGTCCAAAGTGTATTTAAATCGTTAAAATACACGAGACAACCTAGATGAGTTCTTTAAGTTTACATCAATAAATAAACAGATACTTGCAGTCTTCCATTTTCAACTTTGCATGTACGAAATCGGGAGCTGGTCAGAAAAGAGCTGCAAAAATGCAAAAAAGAAAAAACCCAGCGCAAACTGGCTTTCTTTATCTACCCCTCCTCCCACCCTCCCCCGGCTGTGGAACATCATACCAATCAACATTAAACTCGCACCCACCCTCATGGAATTCAGAAAGATGCTCAAGACACCCCTTTTAAGGATCTCCTTCACACACAGTAACGCCAATCCCACACTCGGCCAACCCCAGCTCACCCCCAATTACTGCCACTGCTACTTAAGTGCAATATATAATACAGCCCTGTAGTAACTGGGGCCCCTAACATGTCATCCTACTAACCTCCGGTATACAGGGTATACAGCGCTCCACTGTTCCTAAAGAAAGGTCCTTGCTAAAAAATGACCCCCAAAAATATAACTATGACTGAGAAAATAAAGCTATCATTCTCCTTTTGCAATGTATGCGTCTACAAAAATATAACTTTTTATTTAATTAAAAGGTTTTTGTACACTCTATGTTTGCTTGATCTGTGAGACACATTAAAATTAGAGAACCATAACTATGCAGTGTTACATATCCCGTGAAACATACAATAGAATTTTTCAGTCAGAAGCCAATATCCAGATACCAGAGGTCCCTCCACACCTCCCCGTGTACCTCCCGATCCTTCCAAGTAGTACGTAGCCGAGCGTCCTAACCCTCTTGAGGTCAGACACTCTCCATTCAAACTTTTGCCCTCCGTACCCTTATGCTCCTCCCCCCACCCTGATG
Organism: Ambystoma mexicanum; assembly: GCF_040938575.1. Taxonomy (NCBI): domain Eukaryota; kingdom Metazoa; phylum Chordata; class Amphibia; order Caudata; family Ambystomatidae; genus Ambystoma; species Ambystoma mexicanum. The sequence goes on along the minus strand of NC_090924.1, from coordinate 123,939,590 downwards.
TATCGTGCAGCCCTCTTATGGTCACTATTACACCTCCCCGACATTCCCCTCAGTTTGGGCATTCCCAAAGTTTCTTTCGCCTGGTTCTGTCCCTTGGCCTGCTTCCACTCAGCAGCAATACAGTGCATTGTGTCTCTGTCGCGCCGCATTCTTCCACACGTCTCAGCCAGGAACTGACTGCTCATGGACTGAGTGCTGGAGAACAAATACGAAGAAAAAAGAAAAAAAAACGGACAAAAGGAACACCCCCTACCCATGCCAGATTGGCTTCGGGTGGGAAAGAGGGAACAAGTGTTGCCCTTGTATGTAGGGAATTGCAAAATGAGCAACTGGCATGCAATATGAGCGCATTAGCATACATGCCAACCCTCCCAATTTAGGTGTGAGACTCCCGATTTTTCAATGATAAATACTATTTTTCACGTTCTCCCACCTAATATTAATTTTCCCCCAATGCATTCCTGTGGGGACATTGTCGTCTCTGGATTTCTCTGAAGAAATCTCCCTCCCAGGTGCCTCGGAATGTTGGCATGTACGCATTAGAACTATGGATTTTGGAGGAAATTTACTGACACCATCCTTCAAATAACAATTATTGGAGAGGATTTCAACGCATGGCTGTACCGGGCATGTGACTGGAAATGTGACACATGGAATGTCTGCATATCAATTACAATCACAGGAGAATGGCAATAGATGGAGACACTTCTTGGAAAGTTGGGATATTTACTTTTTAAGAGTTTGACATTACTGCGCTGCAGTACACTTGGCGGAGAGATAAAAGCAACTCCAGAATTGATTTCTTGGCTGCATCACAAACTTAGTTACACATGACATCACCTGAATACACTGAGGATGTACAACTGGGGGATCATATAATTATCGGCACCAACATAACTATGAATGTATCTGTATTAGATAAGGACCCAGGTCTGGAATATGTTGAGTTTGAACGCCCGGACATATCCATAAGATGGAATGCCCACCTATGCCATAAAGTAAACAAAGCACTTAAAGCCTCCTTTATAGCGTTGGTAAACTCTAATTGGCACTCACATGACACATGGGGCATAGAAATGGCCTTTACTGAAACGATTGCACCTACTGGGTTAAAACTAGGTAGAGAAGCTGATAGACTAAAAGAGCAGACCCGCAAACCAGGGGCTGGTGAGATTCACAAATTAAAATGTGCAAAAAACAGAACCCTACGAAAACTAAAGAAAAGCTGCCCCAATGTTGAAGAATACCTAAAACAGAAAAAAAAAATGTGTAATCATTTTTCTAACAAATGTCGCAACATCAAATGGTGCACAAAAATCAAAAATAATCAAAATATGGTTTTGTTCTCTGTACAAATAACAGGAGATCTATATGGTCTATGCTTCGTAGTGGTGTAGACAAAAAAACAGAATCAATGATATCCCCAATTTCTGCATTAACTTGGACAACCTTCATACAGAAGAAATATCAACTCCCTCCCGGGTTCCAGAGACCGGAATTCTGTTTGATGAACATGACATCAGCTTCAGCCTGCCCATGGGCAGAACTAGATATTGTAGGGGCGATAAACAATATGAAATATTCAAAGGCCCCAGGTCCCGACGGCATACCAGCATGTGTGATGAAACAAGATCCTGGTTTTTGGGCCCGGATATGTGAAAATAATATATGATAACATTTTTAAATCACAAACTATACCCGTATCATGGAACACCGCGATAGTAGTGCCAATTTGGAAAAAAGGAAGTCGCGAAGACCCTGCCAGCTACAGAGCCATTGCTCTCCTAGATACCTCAGAAAAACTATTTTACACTCTTATTTTGAAAGAGCTGGAATTACACATGAAGTGTAAAAATATGCTGTCAAGATTTCAAGTGGGTTTTCGACGTGCAATGGGAACCCCATTGAATGCCACTATTCTATCGCACTTACTGACAAAATCAAAACACAGTGAATGTGGCCCCATATACATGGCCTCTCTGGACTTAACATCTGCGTTTGACACAGTCATACGATCACTTCTATGGGCCAAGATAAAAAAAGTCAGGGTTTGAGCCCATGTTATTACATATGTTAGTCCTACTCCATGAAAATACTCAAGTGCGAATCCGTATCACTCACCATGGCAACCTAACTGATGCAGTTCCAACTTACATTGGCGTGAGACAGGGTTGCAACTTGGGATCCACCTTGTTTAATGCTTATTTAAGTGATATGGACAATATGTGGCAGGGTACTTCCATCTATCCCGCTAAACTGGGGGGGTTGCGCATACAGTGTTTGGCATTTGCGGACGACATTCTACTATTCGACCTTACTCCAGCTGGGCTGCAAGCTAAACTAGAGATGTTTGCCACATATGCGCACTCACACAACTTGAGTGCTAACGCAACAAAATCAAACATCATTATATTCCATAACTCGAGTTAAAAATATCTTAACTACAAATGGTCATTAAATGATGCGCGAGTGGAACGCATACCAGCAGTGAAATACTTGGGATACAACTTAACTAATAATGAGTATAAAACCATGTGGAAAGTGCACATACAAGACAAGATCAAACCGTTATGCGCACAGATGAAAATCATATTCAATAAATACTGTGAGTACTCTATGATGCCACTTTTTGAATACTATAAGCTAAAGGTGGAAGCAATAGTGCTATACAGTTTGGATATGTGTCTGATAAATATTGGACCAGAGCTAAATCAGGCGCAAGCATTGATATGGAAAAAAAACGTTGAGGCTCTCCAACGCCATTCCAAGTGCAGTGCTTCGACATATCGGGATATCTACCTACTATTCAAGCTAAACCAGTATCCGACCATGGGAAAAAAAATCACACATTGGAGAATTATGCCGGTAGGGACCGCACAGGGTGGATGTGGTAATAATACTATTAAGGAAACATTAAAGCATCTTATTATTTACTGCAGGTATTTAAAACAACACCAGTAACACGGCACAAGGGGGAGAATGGTTGTGGACCCGGTGTATGTGGGGGACAAATATAACGTTGATTTTGTCACTGACAAGGCTCTTGCGTATCATCAATGCGGAGCTTCAACTAAAATTAGTTGAATGCAATGCACTGTTAAGTTTGGACCTGTAAATGTTGCTCTATGGGTTATACTGAAAAATGACTCGGGGCAGTGATGATATGGCTAAAGCTTTAGTGTTTATTTCAATGCTATGAGGTCAAAGGTAACAAATGTGGGCCGCTGCAAAAGGAGCCAGCAAAATCTCTACCTGAACACAGAGGGAAAAAAATGAATGTCTCTTCTACCAATGAAACTAAAACAATGTGAAAAGGAGATGTGTAATATAGAAGTGAAACTGTGAAAATTGAGTGTCTGCGTATATGTAAAAATACAACGAAAGGTTGGTTCTAAAGGAGAAAATGCATACTCATCATGCTTTGTGTGAAGTATTGGCGCATTGGCGTAATTATAATGAAATGTAAATATGATTTTAGATTTTTTTTTTACACATAATGGAAATGATGCATGAATTATCAGGAAATTATGTAATAAGAAAACGGTAAATGGTAAAAATGGACGGTGCAGAGAAAACCTATGAAGAAAAATTGTTGTAAAACTTTGTAAAACGAACTAAACACAACAAATAAATTAAGAATTTTTTTTTAAAAAAAAACTATTGTTGTTAAATAATGCCTGGCAACCTAGTTAGGTCAAACATGACATTCACTTTAAGGAGAACGCTATGGGAGGACAAGTGTTCGTTATAAGGCCTGTATGTAGAAGCTGTCTGACACCTCAAGCACAGTTCCTGCATTGCCTGTATGTATTCAAGTGAAGCCCAAAGGAGCAGGCGAGCATACACTCTTCCACTTACTCCGTTTGCCCCTCCACCCCCCCAAACCTCTGCACCAGAAGAGGTAACCATGCACACGCTCAAATTCTGCTAGGCCCCACTCTTTCTTTCAAACTTATTCAAGCTACTTGTACTCACTGTGATCAATGCTTACTTAATCTGTAAGAAAATAAGTGGCAGGCCGAAATATTTTCTAGCACGCCTGTCACACCCCATGGTGGACACGACCCACAGCTGCTCCATAACATATTTGGGGTTAACGCTGCAACCCCCACCGGTTCATCGAAGGTGATGAAAAATCCGACTCTGGCATTGTTGATATAACATATTAGTTGTGGCTCGAAATAAATGTTTAAATATTTCTTTAAAACACGCCCTCATTAACATTTTGCTCTAATTCCATCAGTGGCAAGTGGAAAATATTGGCCATCTAACCACAGACAAAAGAGCAAACACGCTTTTCTCCTATACAAACTGATGGAGAAATACAGGCAGAATCATTACTGAACGCATGACGTTTCATGTCAAACGCTGCAGTAAGGTCTTCTTGTAAAGGTTGTCACTCGTGACAGGCACGCCTCTTTGGCATTGGCCGAGTCACTGCTGAGTGTCCTATTGCTGCCAACCCACCTACCTGGCTGTGGCAGTGCTGCTGGCTATTAAGGTAGAGGATTTGCACCAATGCCATCGGGCCGAGTAGAGCAGTGTGCAGGCATTGCCGGCATGAGCCACCTTCCAACTCATTCATGAAAATGGATAGCCACGACCTGCCAACCTACGCCACACAGTGGTTATTGTGTTACTACGACTGACAATTTAAAAAAAATGACATTGCTAAAATACCACAACTTAATCAGACTAGGCTCAGAAATGAGTGCCGAGCCCTGGAAAACACCACCACAAATTAAGCACTGCGATGCAGCAAATTGTGTTCCTAACTAGTTTAAAGTGTTAAATGGCCTAGAAGAGGTACAACTGTGGTCATGTCCGCAAGAGAATGACAAAAAACAGCCCCAATAAATAGATAGATCTCCTTTAGTTTCTGGAATTGTGCTGCCCTGAGCTCGCGGGTATAATGTGCAGGACCACACTGGCAAGAAATCATGGCTAAACCACTGGCCCGGCCGGTGCCAAACAGGTAAGACGCCGTCCAATTAAAACACTCGCGATTGATAGTAACGGCTCTGGGCTCGTGCACAGGAGACATGACGGCGTCATCCCTCCGAGACCGTTTCAGTGGCTCTTGCCGAGGCGCGCATCATTGCTGAATGTGGTGTCACGTGTCCCGAGAAGCAGGGTCACGTGACACACTACAGCCGGATGTAAAAATAAAGGTATCACAGGAACTGGCGGTCTAACGCCAGTCCGGGTTTAGGCACCTATGAACGTGGTCGTGTGCGTTATTGCTGCGCCGCCCCCGCGCACTGCGACACCAGCGCAACCCCCGCGCGAGGGCCTCGCTCCACGTCCGACTCGCCTGCCGAATCCGGCAGGCCTACATCACACTGGCGACGAGGCGGTAAGTGGGTTGCGAGCCCCGACAACAACGGAGGTCTTCGCACCCACGGACCCGCGCGTAGACACTCGCGGAGCCGGCAGGACAGCGATGCCGGCCCCGCCCACCATTGGAATCAACGTCCAGCAGCGGCGAAGTGGGGCCCCGGTAACCTAGGGCCCCAACACAGAAAGAAAAAAAAATAAAAAAATTTTTTTTCTTCTTCTCTTCACATCTAACGACGACCCTGGCAGCTGCATCCAGCAGCAAATCACTACCCTACGACGAGGGAGAAGCAAGACACGCAGGCCTACCCAGCCAAGGCACCGCACGTGAGACCACGCGCTGTACGCCCACCAGGCCCAACTATCACCACACGGTAAGCTGCAACTCAGCGCCGTAACACCGCACAACACGTCCGACCCAACGTCCAGCCCATCAGAGACCAGCGCCAGGTCCACGCCGAGGAGGAGCCTCACCGAGGAATGCACAGACCCCTCGCTAACCACGTTCATGCCGCCTTTCGACCCGTTCACCAACGGAGCGGCCATCAGATGGGAAATATGGATACAACAGTTCGAGATGCACCTCGACGCGAGAGACATCACAGTGCCCAAAAAAATGCGCACCTTTCTCCTCCTCAACATAGGATCTGCCGCCCTGCGCCTATTCAACGCCACGCCAAACAGAGGTAGTGACGCCAACTATGCTGCAGCAAAAGCCGCCCTTTCCAACATGTTCAAGCCAGACCTCAACCCCGACTACGAGCGGTTCCATTTCTGCATGGCGAGACAACGGGAAAAGGAGACAGTGGACAAGTTTCACGCTCGCCTTCGCGAAATGGCCGTGGGCTGCGAATTTCCAGATGAGGAATTCGCCATCCGCCTCCAAATCATCAACGGTATCTCATCCGAGAAGCTGAGGAGGGCGATACTGTCAGAGAAGAATGTACGGCTATCACGCATCCTCGAGATGGCAAGACTCCGCGAGCAAACGGAGGACCAAGTAGCAGTAATGGAAGCAGCCATTCAGAAGCTTCCGCTGGACAACCCAGGACCAACAGAAGACGTAGCAGCCATCTCCCGACACCAGGGCAACCGCCCGAAACAGAACCCGAGAATGCAACCACCACCAAGGCGTGACCAATCGTGCAAGTGGTGCGGAGGCCAATGGCGTAAAGGGGATTCCTGCCCAGCATGGGGGTCGACATGCAGAAAATGCAACCGCCTAAATCACTACGCTGCAGTATGCCTAAATCCACCGAACAAGAATGACCGTGACACAGACCCGCGGCCACCACAAGAACCACGCAGGAGATTCGCGCCCAAGGAAACCCGCCAACCAACGCGGAAAGGAAAAGCTAGGGCAGTCGACGAATCACAAAGATCCCAAACCACGAGCGAAAGCGACGAAAGTGACAGCGACTCATCCCCTGAAAGGCAAGGCAAAGAAAGGAGAAAGAAAGGAAAAAGGCGAACACACCGAGCACACCTAATATCAGCAGTGGACCCACGGAAATCACGACAGAAGAGGAGACCAACATGCACTATCCTCTCCAATGGAAACCCACTGAAAGTTATCATTGACACCGGTGCCACAGTAAATGTCATGCCAGTGACGGCATTCAACAGTCTCAACCCCAGACCAGAGCTCCTCAAGAGGAAAGTCAGGCTATACGCCTATGGATCAAAGAAGCCCCTGCCGGTGCGAGGATCGTTCAAATCCAGCTTCGCCCACAGTAACGCCAGCTGCAGAGCCCGAATATATGTAGTAGACGCCGGGTGTGAAACCCTCCTAAGCTGCAAAACAGCCGAAAAGTTGAAGCTGATACACTTCGCATTCAGTGCGCAACACGATGAACTACACGACCTTTTGGGGCAACACAAAAAGCTGTTCCAAGGCATCGGGCGCCTAAAAGGGAGAACAGTCAAGCTACACATAGACCCCACCATTGAACCCAAAGCAGTTCGGCACAGGCGAATCCCATTCCACCTGAGAGAGGCCGTAGAAAAGGAACTACTCAAGCTCGAAAGCGCAGGGATCATCGAGAAGACGTCTGGACCAACCCCGTGGGTTTCGCCGATGGTAGTAGCCCAAAAGCCAAAACAACCAGGCGCCGTAAGGATATGTATCGATATGCGGCTCCCCAACATAGCTATCGGCCGTGAGCGCCATGTCACTCCCACCATCGACGAGCTCATTGTAGATCTCACGGGAGCGACGATCTTCAGCAAGCTCGACCTCCGGTCCGGCTATCATCAACTAAAACTATCGAAAGAATCCAGATACATCACAACATTTTCTTCCCATCTTGGCCTGATGCGATACAAGAGACTCAATTTCGGAATATCATCGGCGGCGGAGGTATTCCAGCATGAGATCCGGAAAGTCATCACGGGCCTCGAGGGAACCACTAACATCAGTGATGACATCCTTGTATATGCATCGAACAAAGACGACCACCACCGATGCCTAGCAGCAGTCCTAAAGCGACTCGAGGATGCTGGACTGACCCTCAAAGCAGACAAATGCGAATTCAACAAAAAAGAACTCTGTTTCTTCGGATACATCTTCAGTGCAGCCGGAGTGTCCCCAGACCCATCAAAAGTACAAGACATAAAAGACTTCGAACCACCAAAATCAGCCTCGGAAGTGAGAAGTTTTATGGGAATGGCCACCTACTGTGCACGGTTCATCCCTGATCTTGCAAGCATCGCCAACCCGCTCAGGGATCTAACCAAGAAAGATCGACAGTGGGAGTGGACGGAAATTCACCAGCAGGCTTTTCAACAGATAAAAGACTCCCTGTCCGCCTCCACCACCATGGCGTTCTTCAATGTAGACCGACAGACCAAACTTCTTGTCGACGCCAGCCCGGTCGGCCTAGGGGCCGTGCTGACCCAAACAGATAAAGATGGCACGATATTTCCAATCGCGTTTGCCAGCAGAGCCCTCACCAAACCTGAACTAAATTATGCACATATCGAAAAAGAAGCCCTGGCCATTCTGTGGGGGTGTCGCCACTTTAAAGTCTACCTGTTGGGGAAACAGGCGAAAGTTTTCACCGACCACAAGCCCCTGGTCCCGATATTCCGAGGCTCCGCCCCACACCCTCCTGCCCGCATTGAAAAGTGGATGTTGCAGCTGCAACCCTACAACATTGAAGTAGAATACCGCCCAGGATCGGATAATCCGGCGGACTACCTGTCCCGCCATCCGCGGCCAGCCACTGACGAAGAACAGCACCATGCAACAGAAACGGACGAACACGTCTGTCACGTGATAGCTTGTGCCCGACCACGAAACAGCAGAAGACAGTCCTGAAACATACAGCCGCAGCCATACAGTCAGGCAACTGGAAAACCTACCTCATGTCAATGTCTCACCGAACAACCACTGCCCAAGCCAAACTCAAGGCCCTGTTCGGTATCAGACATGAACTATCGGTAGCACCTGAAGGAGTCATACTGAAAGGACACAGGATCATATTACCAGAATCCCTCGAGGCCAGGGCGCTCAAGCTGGCCCACAGTGGTCACCAGGGGATTGTCAAGTCGACCGCTTACCTAAAGTCCCGAATGTGGATGCCAAACATGCACCAGCGAATTTCGGAGATCGTAGAATCCTGCGCAGCATGCCAAGCATCACAGAGACCAGCAAACCCTGAACCACTCAGCTGCGCCCCCCGAAGCACGAAACGATGGGAAGCCGTCAGTATGGACCACTGCACCATCGCCGGAGAAGGATACCTGCTAGTGGTAATAGATGAATTTAGCAGGTACCCAGAAGTAGAGCACGTGGCCTCGACGAACACAGAAACCACCATCCTCGCACTAGAGAAAATATTCGCAATTCACGGCATCCCCAAGAAAATCAAAAGCGACAATGGCCCATCGTTTGCCAGTCAAGAACTAAAGGAATTCTTCTAAGAAGTCAACGTTAAACATCAACGCATCACCCCTAGATGGCCTCAGGCAAACGGTGACGCAGAGCGCTTCATGGGATCACTGAACAAGATCATCAGGATCGCCAAGAATCAAGGACACCCCTGGTTGAAGGCGGTATATCAGTTCCTGAGGACACACCGACAAACCCCACACTCAGCCAAAGGGGTCAGTCCGGCAGCCCTCATGTTTGGAGTTCCCATCCAGGCGGAGCTACCGATACACCCAGACTGGACAGCGCCAGACCCGGACATCGTCGAGATGGAAGCGAGACGAGAAAGACACAACGAGCGAGAGAGCATTGCTCGACGAGCACACCACAGAGAAATAAACCCGGGGGACATAGTCCTCGTCAAGAACCGGGCAACACCAAAGAAAATGTCCCTCAATTTCGAAGCACGCCCGTGGACGGTCACGACCACCAACCACAGCATGATTACGGCAACCCGCGGAAAAGAGACAGTAACCAGAAACGTCTCCCACTTCAGGAAGGTACCTCAAGAAATGTGGGAAGAACAGAGGTCGCCCCAGAGGGGAGAAGTGATACACTCACCCCAAACGCCCATACCACAGCAGACCACCGAAGTGCCGGAAGAGGCAAATGGTGAAGTGGAGGCCGCCACGGAAGATGCGCCACGAGAAAGAAGCACCCGATACAGCCTCAGAGAAAGGCCCAGACCGTCTTCCCGCCTTCAAGGGTATGTAGTAGACGAAATATGCCAAAGAAGACAGCGGCAGAGACAGAGACATTCACCCATTCAGAAGTAAGACTTAATGTAAAATGTCATGTTAACACGGGGGGAATTTTGCCTCCAACTTGGGGAGGAATGTGGTGTCACGTGTCCCGAGAAGCAGGGTCACGTGACACACTACAGCCGGATGTAAAAATAAAGGTATCACCGGAACTGGCGGTCTAACGCCAGTCCGGGTTTAGGCACCTATGAACGTGGTCGTGTGCGTTATTGCTGCGCCGCCCCCGCGCACTGCGACACCAGCGCAACCCCCGCGCGAGGGCCTCGCTCCACGTCCGACTCGCCTGCCGAATCCGGCAGGCCTACATCACACTGCCAAATGATTCCGATGAGCAGCGCAATCCAAGCTTCCCCGAACAACGTAATGATTCCGCTAGTACAGAAAAGCACCAGCGCACTGCCGCGCCTGGAATGGCCTCGAGCATACCGTTCACGAAGGTACCCAGCTATTGCTTTTATGAGGTCTATAAACGCAGTTACTATGCGAGATTAGGACAAAGCATGATAAAAGTGGCAAGGTTCAGGTAATCCAATACAGACAGACAACTCGGAGAGCGGAGGAAAACGCATCATGTTTTGACACCATTTACAAACCCTGTTCGTTCATGATGCCTCTGTGCTACTATAAAAAAAACTTTTGAAAAAAATGTTTTTGGGTTTTACTCTGTCATGGAAGCGTGCAACAAGGCAATGGCAGATGGCCACCCAGTGAGATACCCGCACATTTGTTGGAAAACATCAAATATGGCCAGACTAAATGTCCCCGGGGTGTGAAAAAATGTCACCAGGTAGCCAGTCTACATCCATGCCCCCAAGCTAGATATGAAGAAAACTCAATTATTATCCAATACCTGCGACCTAGGTCGAACTAGCCAATCACTGCAAAAATAGTAGAGACAAACAATTTCCTTCAATGAAGTCTGCGACTTGAAGACTGCGAGGGTTAAAGAGCCTGAGCTTTTTGATTTGTAATAATAAAACGATGCTCTTAATTCAATTTCTGAAAGTGTGAGCTGCTAATCAGAACCCACTTCAATATGGATGTAAAACATGAAATGCACACATGTCCCCTGTTGCCCGACATCCCTTGACATCTGGCAGCAGGTCAGGGCAGGTCAAAGGCCACATGTGCATACCTGAACACACCTGCCAGAACCTCCAGCAGCCAGAGGTGGCTTTTTAACCATTTGCACTTCTATTTAAAACATATTATAATTGTGTACACCAGCAGCATGGTGGCAGTTATTCACATCTGAATATACGCCAGGTCTAGTTATGAAGTGGTAGCTACTGAGATTTCACATTGGGTGTCATTGTCAGCGTGGTGACCAGTGACACATTCATGACAGTGTCTGATGTGTATTAGCCGTCTGGCCTGGATGTACAATCACCATGTCGGGTCCAGCCCAGTAAGCCTCCCTTTAATTCCCCTAAGGAGGGTTGACACCTTCCTCCAGTGAACGGGAACACTCCCCTGGACACCAGTACTCCAAAGACAGTCCTGATATGACAATGGCCATCTCACAGCAGGGTGCTGACAACTGGAATTATTTTAAAATAGGCAGACTGAGGCAGTGGCAGAATTAGAGTAGCCCAGAGCAGAATGTCAGTCCATAGAGGGGGTCTCACCATCTTGGGATTTTGCTAGGGTTTCCAGGCTTCCTGTCCCACCTCCCCACGTACTGCAGACAAGGCAGCAGGCAAAGGATACAGCCGCTAGGATGTGATCTTTAACAGGTTTGCTGTGGGCCCATCCACTGCAGCATTTTGCTTATATGAAGGGCAACAGGGGGGCTCCCCTCAGTTGACTCATTTTTGGAACAATTATGAAGGATACACTGGAACCTGATTGGAGTACCGTCTATTCCAAAGTACTCTGCTAGAGAGGAAAACAGGAGCTATGACGAACAGGAAAGCTCTTCTCCTTAAACATCCCTAGGACCTACTTGGGATGACCAGCTGGCTAGAAATGGTCTACTGCAACACATACAATGGTACTCAGGACCCTGCAAGTGCTCTCTGCAAATCTTCCTACTTTGGAAGGGCAGAAGAAAGGGAGACTCACCTTGCCCCATGGACCCTGAATCGGGTCTCCCAGCAACCACAGAACAAAGGGAAAAGAAGCAATGCCTGGCTCCCCCACGTATCTCCCAACTGCCTCAATGACAGTTTGGGCACCTTCAACTCCATCCAAACTGCTACAAGGGAAATAGCACTCTCATCATTGTCATACACGATCGACCGGCTCCAGATCTCCCAATTTCCCTCGACACTGAAACTTTGCCATCTCGCTTCTGAGATCTGCTGACACTTCTAGCATTCCCAATTCAACACTGTCTGCCTTGTTACCAGCTTCAAGCTCCAATCCATGGTTTCTGCAGTTCCAGCTTGCCCTTTTAAGCCAGTCAAGCCCGCCCACTGCTGAACACAAGTATTTGATTCTCCGCGTCGGAGGCCGCCAAGTGTTCCAGCACCCCTCACCCATCATCACCTGCCGTTTTCCATGACTTTGCGCCACAAGCCGTAGCTGCTGCTGAACCGCACGACATTGTTGGATCCCGTCGACACCACTCCCTCACTTGACCAGGGTTTGGCACCAAGAAATCTAGTTTGATTTTTAAAAAAACGAATGACTAAGGTATTTAAAGTAGCCCAGTCCTCCTGGTCTGCCTTAAAGGACTCTAGTAACTTTTAAACCCCGTTTTCTACCTGTTGAAAGACATTGAATAACTGACATGTTGCTACCAAAATCTTTGCATGAGTACCCTGGCGTATCCCTTTCTTGTAATGTCTGGTTTCTCTGTGTTTTCTCTTAAAAGGGTGGGCAGGTAGTATCTTTGTTAGTTTAACTAAAGATCATATTTTCATAGAACATCGGTTGGACATTTTATTTTGGTAGACCTGTACTAATGTTGCCTCCGGGCTTGGTGCGTATTACAAATAAATAAACTAAACTAATGTTGCTTGGTTTGTTCCTGTATACGCTCACACCCTTCCTGAATAGTATAGCCTGCAATCATCCTAAATCACCAATACCTTTCGGCTGTGTCCGTTTCCCCCTTATGATCTGTATCACTGTTGGAGTTTGGGGCTAAGTAGGCACTTTAGCCATTACTCATTCCTGTGCTCCTGCAGAGCAGTAGTAATTTCATCACAGATGGCAACAGAACCATGCCACCCTGGTCCAGACCAGTCTTCACCGGATTAAAAAAAGACTGAGGTGTGGAGCTCCTACTTTAACGCACCAGGATTAGTGGTGGGACCAATATTTTGGTAGTCCTTTCTTGATCGGTGCGGTCCCCGGGTACTTGCTTGCGCTTAAACTGCAGAAGTTTTCATTTATTTATTTATTGTGCATTTGTAAGGCACTTATACATTACGAAATTGTGTTTAAAAGCGCCCACAGGGCAAAGGGGAGGGAACATGGGAACAAAGGAAATTGAATAAACAAATGAACAGGAAAGGGGCGGTCCTACTACACCTTGTGAGCATTCAGAATGTGCAAGTGCAGGGAGAGGGAGAAGGGGCAGGGAAGGAGTTAAGTGCTAGGAGTTCCACAAAGGGAAGTGCCAAGGAGTCAGTTGTGTGCAACAGTAAGTGCCTGGCAGAGATTTCTTGGTATAGAGTGATCACCTGCCAATAAGTGCAGTCATGTCAGAACATAAGCCAGTGGGTGCCCGAAGGAAAGTGCTGGGATGGGGCAGAAGGCTGAGGGTGATTGGGCAGAAGGCCGGGACCCAGAATGAAACATAAGGTGCCAGGCCACCAATCTCAGCGAGTGTGGGGTCTTAGCACAGGAGTGAGAGTGAGAAGGAGGAGGTGAAGAGGAAAGTCTTGAGCTTCCAGAATTTAAGGCGATCCGGCTCAAGATGAAGAGGAAGAGGTAGGCTGTTCTATAGGAGGGAGTCAGTTGGGGAGAGAGATCTGCCACCTGCTTGCTGCTTAGAAAAGCGCCTGACACGCAGAGAGTTGGAGCCGGAGGAGTGTAAAGATCTGGAAGGAAAGTATTTGGTGAGAGCAAATTGTAGATAGATTGGTCCACGGCCACAGACAGCCTTATGGATAATGCAGAAGGATTTGAATTGGACCCTTGCAGCAACCGGGAGCTAGTGGATGGATTTCAGGGATGGAGAGATACCGTCCCTGGGCTTGAGGCCAAGGATAAGTCTCAGGGCCCTATTCTGGACAAGCTGGAGGGGGCCAAGAGAGGAAGAGGGTAGATTAAGGAAGAGGCTGTTATAGCAGTCCAGCCTAGAGAGTACCAGAGCTCACCAGAGCCCTAGAGACATTGAGTTTCTGGGTAAAGGTGAGCAAAGGAAGGATACTTCTGAGGAGGTGGATATGAACATGGGCCTTCTTGGCAGGGTCCAAGATGTGTTGGAGGAAAGAGAGAGAAGAGTCTAAGATGACTCCAAAGTTTCTGGCTTCAGATGCAGGAGAAGGGGGAGCGCCAATAGAGGGTGGCCAGAGTGAAGGGAGGAAAGAGGGAGTGGGAGTCCCAATAGGAAGGATCTCAGTCTTGCTGGCAATGGGGCAGAGATCATTGAGGCACACCAGGACTGGATAGCAGATAGGCAGTTGGGAATGGTAGAGGAAGTAGGCAGCGCATCAGAGGGAAGTTTGAAGAAGAGTTGAGTGTCATCTGCATAACACTGGAAGTGAGGGGAGAAAGTAGAGATAAGGTGAGCAAGCGGAGCGAGATAGACGTTAAAAAGCCAGGATGAGAGGTTAGAGCCCTGGAGAATGTCACAGGTGGAGAAAGAGCCCAGGTTGACCTGTGGGTGGGAGGACGGTCAGTGAGGAAGGTAGTCAGCCAGTCCAGTGCCCACTCCGAGATACCAAGGGTATCATGGAGCCATTTTTTGAGGATGGAGTGGTTGACCGTATCAAATACAGAGGAAAGATCAAGTAGAATGAGGACAGTGGGAGAGTTAAGAGATGCAAGCAGTAATTCACGGGTGTTGGGAAGAGCAGTTTCCATGCCTCTGCATGCTCTGAATTCAGATAGATGGTTGTGTAGGCAACCAACAAGCTCAGTATGCTGGTGCAGTTGGGGGAAGACCCGCTTCTACAGCAGTTTCCCAAGGAGGCGAGTGATCGAGATTGGGCAGTAGTTAGCCGAATACGAGGGGGAAGACCCAATAGTAAGAGAGTGATTGCAGAAATCAGCAAGTGCATGGGGCAAGGGAGCTGATGTTGTGCTCGATTGTCCCAGAAGAACAGGGGGAGACCTGTTTGGAGCAGACCTTCATAGAGCGGACAACCCTAGTGACCTTGTCCAATGTGATAGGAGAGAAAAAGGTGAGAAAAGCTGAGGGAGGTTGGGAGGCCTTGGGTGGCAGGGGAATGGGGAGAAAGGGAGGAAGAAAGAAAGAGTGGTCTGGATGCCTTGAGTTTTTGCAGTGAAGTGGGTGGCCAGTGGAGTGGACCTGAGAGGGAGGAGGGGAGGTGGAGACTGCAGAAGGTTTGGCTAGTTCCTTGCAGATTTTAACAAGTTCAGCGGTGTTGTTGGATGCTCCAGAGACACATCCCTAGTTGTGGGCCCTCTTCTTAGAATGAATGGTGAGACAATATTGCTTTTGGAGAAGGTGACAGGCCAGTTTGTCAGAGGATGAGCCTGTGGTCTGCCTATTCCGTTCTGCAGCTCTGCATTTGTTGTTCAGGTTTACCAACTCCATTTCACATAGCACACAATGCCCCACGCTTTTAATGATCTATTTGTATTACAACATCTCCAGCAGTCCACAAGAGAGAATCTACATCCATGAAACCAGCCAGAATGTATGAGTACGTATCACACTCCATGCTTATGGAAGAAAGCTGAAGGCAAGGCCACCCACCTGCACGCATTTGTAATCATACACTGAGTTTAAGACACACCACACAACACCCCTGCCATTAGAATGCAGCTATCTTCCACGAGAGAATTCTGTCTAGCTGAACACATGAAGTCTCCTGCACTCGCTTTCTCTCCATTAAGATCTCCAAGCATCCATCCACATGCCTCTTTGATATAAGTAAGTGTGAGGAATTTGACCATCCGCACTGGGAGAGTGTGCTCGCCTGGGCTTTTTGATTTTTCGATAAATTTATGATGGCAGATCAACCTCCAAGGACTGTGTGAGGCCATTCCGCACACAGTCCATCTGCTTCCCACACAAAACACATAGTCACATGTACTCCGGGAAGAGACAGCCTACAGGCGCCGTCTTCCCCCGTCATATTCAGCTGGACTGTGACAGCAACGGGTAAATCAAAGCATCTCAAAGAGGGGGAAGGCACTCCTTCAAAGGCTCCATGGATCTGCATTCCTTTTGACCTCTGGCACGGGACTGCATACTAACGAGATAATTTGGGCAAGCCTGCTGAGTGGGCTTGGTTGCCAAAAAGACAACAGGAAGGAGGGGCTGACACACCTTTGGTATGGAATGTGTCAACTTGAAATTAGTTCCCACCTGTGTATGAAAGGCAGTGAATGGCCTGTCTGGGTCCAGCAGTTACTACAGGTGTCCCTGCAGAGCAAACCCCTTTCAGAGGGGAGAAGTATGTGGTTTGGGGGAGACAGGAAGTCTGCTCCCAGCACAAACCCTGTGCTTTAAATCAAAAGTCACAGTGGGTTCAGTTAACCAGATAGACACTTTGATCTACAACAGACACGGAGATGGGTGGGACTTATATATGTTGTCACCCCCTTGTCTGTCCTGTTGCAGAGCACTCTGGTCCTGACCTCATGCATAACAGAAGATTGTTGGTGGGGACCCAGGATTGGTTCATTAAGCTAGGCTTAGCCTGCACCAATCACTGGGTCCCATTTGGCTTTAAAAGAGGTCTGAACCCCTCACTTAGCAGATCATCTGAAGACTTCAAATTGAGTAAGAAGGACTCATTTGGACCCAAGCTGAAGATACAGTCTACCTTACATCTTCCACCAGTGAAGGAAGGCCAGGAGTTCCAAGAGGGAAGAAAGATCCCTCCCCTAAACATCTACCAGTGAACAGAGGCAGGTACCGGACTCAAAGGACCCATCCAGTAGCTCCAGAACTGGTACCCAGCCAGCACACAGCGTAACCTGCCAGGTTCTGCCAGCAAGCTTCGTAGGTGGGAGGTGCCGGAGAGTGTCTTGACAAAGGATAAGGCTGTTGCCTAAAATCAGTCTCTCGACCTTTGGGCCATCTGTCTTGAACAGACACGAGCCCTGCAAAGAAGCTAGGAGGAGTGCCACACAAGCATCATCCAGCGTCCATCTTTTAAGGACGTTTCCGAGACAGTCGAGTCCTCGACCCTCATCCGGATGCACCGCTGACTGTTGTCACGCTGCAGATACCTGAGCCGTCCGAGACGCCTCGACAAGCATTCCAGATCCACCAACCAGCACAGAGACAACTATTCTTGGCCCTGAGCTGCCGTGCCGGACAGTCTGCAGACGTCCGTCCAGCCTCACTTGCAGAACTGCCTGCCGCCTCGTACCCGCAGCCGTCTCCAGCTGTCTCCCGCCACTAACTCTGTCTCAAGGGCTGCAACGTGCCCTGGAACCGCCTCAACGCTGTCAAGCACCAAGAACCTCTTCAGCACCAGGTACATTGTGTTTCTGCCCCGCAGATCATTCTCTGAAGGCCCCTAGAAACAGTTACGACCCTTTGCCCTCTTGGTGTTGGAACCAAATAACCTTTAACAGTAAGACGGATTACTTTACCAACTACTCTCTTGTCATTATCCAGAGTGCATCCCTTTCCTTCGTGAAACTGTCTGTCCTTCCTCTGTGTTCCTTTACAAAGTGGGTTGTATTTTGTAGTGCTAAAACTGTCTGTTGTAGTAATAATAAAGTAGATCTTTGTATACAACTTTGACTGGACAGTCCCTTTTATCATTGGGTAATAATTGTATTTTCGCTGTGTTACAACTAACCAACGATCCATGACCATGCATAGATAAGCCTGCCGTTCCGTCCACGTTACCAAAAGGTCTTATAATTCACTTGTATTCCAATCTGTTCGGATCCCTTCTAGTGTACCAGAGGTGTGGTGTTGATTGATGGTTTAGAAGAACAAGTTACTTGCCAACTGGTAACGTTCTTTCGACTGGATGTTCCTACAACGTATTCCACATCTTTGACATGTAATGTCCACAGCTGTGCTGCTTCAGAGAGTTTTCAGCAGAGGGCGTCCTGCGTGGATTGCATCAGGTCGATGTCTCGTGAAGGCCTCCGTGCCAGCTGCCAGGTAACCTTTAATGGTACCCACTTGAAGACCCTTGTGGGCCAAAGAAAGCAAGAAAGAAAGAACCATCGGAATGCAACACTGAAAAGGATGGACATAGTTTCCTCTGCACCAGTCGTAAAACTTACGCCAACCGCAAGGCAATGGTACAGGAGTTGGTTGCCGGACGCCTGGCCGAAAGCAACACCTCCATCACGTCATCCGGGCGGTCCCAATCCTTATATCTCAACCTTTCAGAAACCATGCGTGAAGATTGAGAGATTTGACCTCTGGATAGAGAACCCAACCTCCCTTGCGCGAGAGAAGATCCTCTCTATGGGGAAGATGGCGTGGAAGACAGATGGACATTTCTAGAAGGTCCGGGTACCCCGCTCTCCTGGCCCAATCCAGAGCAATTTGGATCACTTGGGACCCGAACCTTCGCAACCTCCTTAGAACCTGAGGAATGACGGGGACCGGAGGAAACACGTACCGAAGTGGGAATGACCAATCCACGACGAACACGTCCCCCAAGGCTCCTCTCGGAGGAAATTCCTTTGAGCAATATGTCATGCACTTCCGGTTGGCACCGGTCACAAACAGATCCACTCGAGGGGTTCCCCAAAGGGCTAAGGTCTCCTGAAGGACTTCCTGAGCTAACTCCCACTCGCAGGAGACCGCGCTCTGCCTGCTTAGAGAGTCTGCTGCCGCATTCTCCTCTTTGGCCAGATGGACTGCCGAGAGTGAGATTCCTTGCTGTATTGCCCAGAACCAGAGCTGCATCGCCTCTCTGCACAGCGGGAGCGACCCTAACCCCCCTTTTTGTTGAGTTAATGCATGGCCACTGTGTTGTCCGTCATGATCAGGACACTCAGACTTCAGGGCTAACGTGATGGCCCTCAGCTCCTAAAGATTTATGTGAAGTCTGGACTCGGAAGGAGATCAACGACCACTGGTGGTCAGCTCGTTGGCGCGTGTTCCCCATCCTGTGAGGGAAGCATCCGTCACTACCATCACCTCCGGCCACAGTTGCCAAAACGGCTCTCCCTTCATCAGATTCCCTTTGCTGGCCCACCACAGAAGATCCTGTGAGACTGTGAGTGGAATCTGAAGGAGATCTGACATCTTGCCTGAGAATTGGGACCACTGCGTCCTCAGAGCCCATTGAAGGGATCTCATCCGCAGTCTGGCGTCTGGCACCAGAAAAATGCAGGATGCAATGAGGCTGAGCAACCTTCAGAATTCGAAAGCCGTAAGACTCTGGGCATGTTGAAATGTGTCGACCGTCTGGAAAATTTGATGAGCCCTCACCTTGGGTAGCAAGCACTTCCCCAAGGATGTATCCAACACAGTCCCGATGTACTGGAGCTGTTGGGAGGGTGTCATATGCGACTTCTTGAAATGGAGGGCGAAGCCCAGCTTGTGAAGGGAGTGGCATGTGAGGCTGAGATGATCCAAGGCCTGTTCGGGAGAACATGCTTGGATCAGCATGTCGTTCAGGTAGGGGTAGACGTGAACCCCCCCACTCCTGAGATACGCTGCCACCACCACCATGAGCTTAGTGAAGACCCTCAGGCGGAGGTCAACCCGAATGGCAGGACCCGAAACTGTAAGTGTGAGCTGCCAATGGCGAACCTCAAGTAGTTTCTCTCGTTTGGATGAATCAGCACAGGAAAATAAGCATCCTGTAGGTCCAATGACCACAACCAATCCTGAAGTCGAAGGGTCTGAAGGACCTGAGAAAGAGTGACCATTTTGAACTTGTCCTTCCTGAGGAACTTGTTCCAAGCGACGCAAGTCCAAGATGGATCTCAGTCCTCCGTCTTTCTTGGGAAACAAAACGCATGGGGAATAACATGGGGAATACCAGCCCTTGATCCTCTCCGCCACAGGCACTAGTTCTACAGCTCCTTTCTCCAGCAGGTTCAAGATTTCCTGCACAAGGAGCAGATCCGGAATCCTCAAAGAGCGTTTCCCCGGTAGATTGTTGGGAGGCCAATTTAGGAAGGGTAGGCAGTAGCTGTGGGCTATTGTTTCCAGAACCCACGCATCTTAAGTAATGGCTCGCCACTCTTTGAAATGCTGAGACAGTCTGCCCCCAACCGGCGAACAATGAGACCTGGCCTCATAGCTGTTTCGGCGCGGCTGTGGCATCGACTGAAGGCAAAGAGGCAGCTGCTTGAGCGGCTTTGGCACCTCCTCCACCATGAGGATCCTTACGGTGGCCCCTTTGACTGGCCGCTCCTCTCGCTCTACCAAAAAAGTAGTAGTAATGAAAGGAACCCCTCCACTGCTGTCCCCTAGGAGGAAAAGGCGGAGGTTGACACACAGCTGCGCCCAAAGATTTAGCAGCTGCATTGGAGGTCTGCAACCTCTCAAGGCTCTCGTCAGCCTTGCTGCCAAACAAATGAGAGCCATGAAAAGGGCATGTTGAGAAGACGGGCCTGTACATCCGGTGCAAAGCCAGACTTCCGCAACCATGCAAACCTGGGCATCACGGTGCTTGCAGCCATGGACCAGCAGACACTATCTGCCGTGTCCAACACAGACTGAAGGGATTCACACATGGCATCCTTGCCATGCTGTACAATAGCAAGGAACCCATCCTTTTCTTCCCCTTTGGGAATATGCTCAGCCGCCAGAGAGACAATTCCACAGAGTGTGTGAAAATTTGGCCAAGGCACAGGTGGAGTTGGCCGATTTCAGGACCATACTCCCAGCCGAAAATACCTTGTATGCCCATCCATCGAAGAGCTTGTCCCTATCTGGAGGGATGGTAGGGTACGTCACCTGCCTCGAGGTGGCCATGGCCGCTTGAACCACCAAACTCTCAGTAGTGGGTTGTGTGAATAGATAGTTGGGGTCGCTAGTGGATGGGCAGTATTTCTTAGTCAATGACTTGTTGACCGCTGGAAGAGACTCTGGGGTGTTCCAAGCAGCAGCCACCCTTTTCTGTAACGCCATGTGAAAAGGCAACACTGGGTCAGTGGACGGACCCTGATCTAAAATGTCAGTCAGGTCATCCTGATCGAATTCAACTGGAGGGCCGGACCACCCCAGGTACTCCATAACCTTCGATGTCAACCTCCTATAGGAGGATTCAGCATGAGCCCCAGGCTCTGGCCTGCTAAACTCCATCTCAGGAAATGTGTCCAGGCCACTGGCATCATGTAAGGATTGACGAACATCCTCCAGCTGACTGACCTCAGAAAAGACCATGTCAGGAGCTTCAGGAGTGTCACCAGGAGCAGCAAAAGGCTCCAACTCCACATCAGACCTCTTCTCATCCTCATAGATATTCTGTAGAGAATGAAAGAACTCCCTCCTAGGCACAGGAGCAGACCTGGGTCATGAGAAGGCCTCACAGTCTTAGACAGACCCTTTCTCGGAGGTTCTACAGGCCCTGGTGGCATTGAGGACGCCAATGGCTTGGGCGTCGACAATGGTGCTGAGGGCTCCAAGGGCAAGGCTCCGTTTCCCAAATGGATTTTGCTCTGTGTGCACAGTGCTTTCTGCTCTGAAACACGGTCTTTGACCCTCGGTGAACCTGGGGGTTGTCCTCGGCAGGTGAGTACCCAGCATTGCAAGAGTGGGGGTGGTGATTGGAGGAGGAAACGAAAAAGGTCCTACTACTTTCCCCCCAAATGCAGTGCGCGCAATTCCATATAGTCTCATTCGCGCCTCCAAAATGTCCACCCCCTCCCAAATCTACCTTTTTGGTAAAATTAATGGCATATGGCATTTTAACAAATAACAAAAAAAATAAAACCACACAGTCATTACAGATTCAGGAAACTCATCTATAGAGGGATTTGTCCAGGCGTTGGGCAAAATACATGCAAACCTCTTCATTTGTATATGGATTGCACCAACAGAAGTGACTTCTCAGAAAAGGACATTGTAAGGAGCATCATCTTTGATACTTGGACACACCATGGAAATTACTTTAGAATAAGTTGCCATAAGTAAGCCAAGTGGCAAATAACTTTGTGGTGGAAAATATAAAAATTGCACTATTATATATATGGAGCAACTCTATAGTCATTAGGCTTTTTTATAATATCATGATATACTAAAATATGCTATGAAGGGAATCGGAATCACTTACAGAACTACAGATAAGACACACTGCAATTAAATGATTTGCCCAGGATAACAGACTTTGGTTAAATGGTGAAACTGGTTTGTGGACAATTTAAGCAACTGAGCACATCTTCTCAGGTTTAGTTGATGTACGTTTTTATTAAGGTTTTGCTTTGCATTTCATGTGCTTAAATAATACTTTATTTATAGCAATGCCTTAGAAGCAAACCACATTACATAATAAACTAGCCTTTCATAGTAAACTATACACTATATACATTGTCATAGAAATAAGTTGAGCAATGCGAGTATGGCTTTAGTTTTATTCTCCCCATCCTGCATTCAAAGTGAGCCTAACAAATCCCCCTTTGGTTTTAAAGCCATAGTCATTATTTCATAAAGCATGTAACATTATGTACACTTATCACTCGCTCACATTCACATTTCTTTTTTTTTTTTTTAACTTTTCTTTATTGGCAAGAAGCAGTAGTAGGCACGGCACATGTTACAGTAACAACATAGGGTACAGGTCAAAAAAGTAGGTGTCGATGCAGAGGCGCAGCAAAGAAAACATACAAGCATATACCAGCAGGTAAATTACAGCAGGCCATTCATTTTACAGCATGGTCCATCCCCTGCCCCGGAGATGGGGGAGAAGACAGAAGCTCCAGGTCAACCCTTCTGTTAAGGTAGCTACAGAACTCAGTCCAAACATTTTTAGGTCTAGCATTCACAGGCAACATGTTGATGTAGTCCTCACATGTTTGTGTCCAAGTGAGGGCTTTCAGGCACATCTGTAGTGAAGGGGGGGATCAGCGTTTCCAACACCGCAGAATGCACTTCTTGGCCACAATCGCAGCCACATTCAGGAATCACATTCACATTTCTAAAGACAAAAGTACATGCTAATAGGTCCCCAATCCCTCCTATCAGTGCCTAATGGCTCACATTATAATGCTCGGTTTACACAGAGCATCTTGACAGCCCCCCTGCTGTCTCATTGGGATATTGTCCCACATCGGGACACCTCTCTCGTTCACAAAGGGCTGCAAGGACAAGGAGCGTGCATGAGCAGTAATTGCTCAGCACACATTGTCCTGCCAGCGGGACACCTTTCTGTTGGGCACCCTCATTGACAAATGTCCCTCAGCTGCTCCCCCTCGCTCGGTATGCCACTGGGCCTCACAAATCTAATGTGCTCTGTGCGAGCACACTGTGCACACAGGTTCTGGGTGCACAGTGCGCTCACATAGAGCACATTAGATCACATGTGAGCGCACAGTACACGGTTGTTTGCTGGGGCAGAGTCAAGCTGGATCCCGAGATCTGGCTAGAGATCCGATGTCAGATCTCGGATCCGGCGAGAGCCGGCCCATTAGCCAACGCTACATTTACTGGCTTACATTTGCCTACAGCTCCCCTCTTTTGGGTACACACACGGCTCCTATACCCTTCAGACGCAAGTACTGTGTTAATGTTAACGGTATTTGTACCGCGCACTGTCACCACCGGCGGATCTGAAAAGGAGTGTGCGAAAAAATGGGCATAGTGGAGGGTTAGTAGGGTGTAGTTGGAATTGGGAAAGTGGGAGCTGTGATGTCGTGTTGGCAGCTTCAGTTCGGTTTACACCGTTCGTTGAGCATAAGCGTGGTTTACAGGTCTGTGCAAACTCCCATGTGCTGTTGTGCCGAGTTATGTGTTGTCTGTTGCAATGTGGTGAAGTGCATGTGGATTGCTGTGCCGAGAGGTGGTTGTCTGGTTTCCTGTATGAGAGTTGTATGAGGAAATTAGAGAGTTGGGTTAGTGTTTAGGAGCTGAATTAGAGGTTGTGGTTTTCTCCCTCGCAATCTTGTTTCCCGATGGGTCTATGCTTCCTAGTCGTTTCCACCTGTTTCTGGAGCAAAGAGCCAGGGTTTGAGTAGTTTTTTTTAATTCCAGATGATTCTTTGTGTTAGAGCACGGCCATCGTACTCACGCCTCCCCACACCTTCGTCACTGACGGCATCCCACAACTGGCTCGCTACTTATAGATACAGGAGCAGGAGGAAAAAAGAATGGAAATCTCTTGCCACGTGCAGAAGAACTGGCTTTAATGCCATGTTAACCATATCCCTGGCTGCTAGATCTCAAAACTATGTGACCACATTTCCATAACAAAAAAAGCAGAACGGGCAACAACATAAAAGAAGGACTAACCATCTCACCACTCTCCCATCACCCCCACTTAACCCAACCTCACCCCCACCCCTCTGTAGCTGCATAAAAATGGAGTGGTTTTGACTATTGATAGAAACGCGCAGATAATAGCACAATATATTTTAATTAATACTGATTGAGTGATTTATTTTAATGTTATATGTATACAATGAACTTGGCTGTTATTGGCATTTAGTGTGAAAAGTTGAGCATCTCAACTAGAAAACGAATTTAAAAAAGCACATAAAAGGACCTGTTGCTTTGTTTCACATTATATGGCTAGCTTTTTATGCTTTTCTCAGCCTGCCTCTGAGGCGTAAGCAGTTAACGCATAAAGCTAGTACCTAGAAGGTTGGGGGTTCAAGCCCATCCTCGGATGACAACAATCACAATACCTAATAATGCTTATTTAGTTCGCCACCCTCCTTTTCACCAGAACCGGTACAGGGTTTTTTCATTTAAAAAAACTGGTGGGACAGGGAGACACAGGACCTAATTCCGGGACAGTCACGGGAAACCCGGAACATCAGGTCACCCTAACGTGGTCCTTTCTTCCAGCAGTTACAACACAGCTTGCTGGAACCTCCATTTTTAGCGAAGAGCAGCCTGATTACATATTTAGCATGTGAGAGCTGGGCGTCTGCGATTTTTTTTTTTTAAATAATGGTTTAAAATGTTGCATTGTAGAGCATACTTTTAACAAAAAAATGGGTAAATAGCCAAACAGTTTGCAATGGTGCTAGGGGTTCAGGGGGCAGGCATTGATATTGATATTGATATTTTATTTCTATTGCGCTCATACACACGTGTTTCAGAGCGCGACAAAGCAAGGGAGGAGAACAGAGGAGAATAAAACAGCCATCTTACTAGGCCCAGTGACATTGAGAACGCGCCAAGTGCGAGGGGGAGGGGAAGAGTGCATGGAAGGGGGGAGAAGTGGAAAGTGCGAAGCAGAGGAGAAACAGATAAATAACAATAAATAAATAAAAAAGGCAACAGTGGTAGTGCAGTCAGCAATTTGCAAGTGCTACGTTTAAGGCAGCAGAGAGGGTAGGTCTGATAAGTGCAGGAAGAAAGAAGGTTCTCCTCAAGTTTTAGAGTGGCAGGGCACTGTTCCAGATGGAGGCCCCTGCCAAAGACAGAGATCTACCCCCAGCTTGTTTCTTTGATAAATGACTGACCCTGAGGGAGTTGGAGGTAGAGGAGTGAAGAGCTCGAGAGGGGAGGTATTTGCAGAGGGATAGCTGAAGGTATTTTGGACCCAGGCCCCAGAAAGCCTTGTGGACAATGCAGAGGGTTTTGAATGATAGATGTCCAGTAAAAAGATAACATCCCTCTCCCCTGGGCCCCACTGGTCCTAACACAATCAACATGATTATGTGTGTATGCAAGGTGCTGCACATTCATACAGCAATCACTCTATCATTCACATGAGCATCCATCACTATACACTCACCCATAACATAAGCATACATACACATGTTTAAATAAAAACAATGAACATAAACGTACCTTCTGCATTGGCCTGCGTGTGGGTGCTGAAACGGCCTGCTCCAGCTGCTCTGCCTATGTGCGAGGAGGCGCAGGAGCTCCCCCTCTGACATACAGACATGCAGTGCCCCAGCCAGCATTTCCAATGAGTTATGCAATGCTGGCGAAGCAAAACGCCCCTGAACTTGCATGGCTCAGTGAGCATGTGCGGCTGGGGAACTAAACTGAACTGTCAAAGGGAAACAGCGTTTCCCTTTGACAGTTCTGCCAGCCCAGGAGCACTCCATTAGCTGGATAAAGCAGCTGAGGGAGTGCTCACTGTTTCACTGGGCTGGCTCCTTAGCTCCTTCATAATGGGTGAGGGGCCACTGGGTGGGCGCCCCCTCGCCATTATGGATGAGCCGCCAGGCTCGGACAGGCCTATAGGGCAATGCCTGTACCAAAAATGTAAAATGCTAGTGTGGGCCAGTCAAAATGGGCCACCATTTTGGCCAATGTGTACCAGTTTGAGGAGTTACTTAATTGAGGAGTTACTTAACTATGCAGTTAGTAATGTTGACCATTGTTGCTGAATATATCACAATTTACTTACATTTTAACACAAAGCACCCCCATGGGTATTATTGAAACAGTGGGCTTCATTACAACTCTGGCGGTAGCTGTGCCGGTAAAACCGGAGTTGCATCCGGGTCCGGCACCCGCAAATGGTCAATTACCAGGCCATACCGAGTTAGGCGGACATGATAATTGCCCTTTCGCGGGTGCCGGTACCGGTAGATCCCCCCTATAGGGCTCAATGGGAATGGGGAGCTCGGATGCACCGGCACCGTTAATAACGGTGCCGGTGCATCCGATGAACTGTGCTCGCGGGTGCCGCAGGGCCTGCCAGGTCAGACCTGGTGGGCTGTCAGGCACCCGCGAGCACAACTCTTACTATGGCGGTATGGTAGCAACGGTGCCAGTAGCTTACCGGCACCGTTGTTACCATACCACCATAGTTGTAATGAGGCCCAGTTTCATGGTTCAGCCCGACCATGTGAACCACCCCTGCACATTTCTTCGAATCTAAAAAAAAATAAAAAAAAAATAAAATCTTTTTTAAATAATTCATGCTGAGCTCTCAGGGCCCCCCCAGGGATGCAACCGCAGACCTTTTAGGGGGGTCGCTCCCCACAGTTTGAATACTGCTGTGTTAAAGAGAGAAATGCAGCTCTAGTGAAAAGAAGAATTTTGTCTATTCCATTCTCTGTGCCTTTCAGAGACGTTACCCTTGAAGAGAGCCAGTTCTAGGCAGCAATGCCCCATCGTGAAGCCTCCCATTATAGCTTGCAGTGGAGAATACCTGTGGTCAGAGAGATGATTTAGTGTTCACCTGGGAACAGGGGTGTTGCTAGGTCTGGCAAAGATCTGGGGCTACGCTAATGTTGGGCCTGTCGGGACTCGGGGTTAGCTAGCCTTTTGGTTGCAGCCCATGAACTTCTATCTGGGGCTATAGCTCCTCCCGCCCCCTTACCCCGAACAACACCTCTGCCTGGGAGCAAGTTAGTGAGACCAAATTCTGTATGTTTCCTCTGGCTGACCAAGTACAGCCACTTCTTAGCATTTGGTGAGAGTCGTAGTTCATTTTATTTTTCCACGATTTCTTCTCATCCCCCAGAACCCGTTGTATGGCGCCATGCGTAACTAGGGTATGGATGGAAACCCTGCCTGTCACAGACGTGTATACACGGTTTTCCATCTCTTGAAAATCATGATGTCCATTCATTACGTATTCCCACTTTTACAAGCATTAATATAGTTTATGTTGAATAATAAAAAAACATGATGAAATGCAATTTGCCGAAAACCAAATAAACGCTAACCAGCCCTCATCCAGGCTTGATATCTAGGCCCTATCTAAACCGAAAAGACTGATTTAATCCGAAACAGAAACTCCAGTAAAGACGCTGTAGTCCAAAGCTGCCTGACAGAAATCATGCTTAATTTTACTTGTATCTATACCTCACCTCGCCCCCTGTGCAGAGTCTCTTCAATTCAGTTGGCTGCGGCCCCGTCCCATCAACGTTCACATCGACAAGAAAGGACAGCACAAATCCGGATTGCACCACTCCTCTGAATCAAGCCCTTTATTCTGCCTCCAACTTCAGAACCACTGTCCAAGCTATAGGTCCACGCCCACCCCGCTCAAGGCCAGGCCCCCTTACAGGTGTCCCGCTCTCCACCCTTGCCTGCTCAAAGGGGTCCACCACATCACAGGTCTGAAGAAATTCGACCAAATCACCCTGAAAGAATTACATTTGTTTGTTTATTCATTGTTAATACGCGCCAGACCGGAAGGTATCAGGGTGCAGAAGTTACAAGGGTATACACGACTCAGATTACAGAAAGTTACACATGGTGAGCAAAAATAGTACAGGTACAGTAAACAAGTATGAGTCAAATACACGGGAAAGTACGTGAAACAGGCAAGCAATGTGGTAGCAGTGGGTAGCTTGGCTGGTCGGTATAGCAGGTGGGGGGCTAGCAGGCCTTAATGATCGGTAGACTTGAGCCAGTGGATGTAGTTAAGTCTAAAGTTCAGGTATGATTGATCTTCTCTAATTGAAGGTGGCAAGGCATTCCAAAGCTGGGCCGCTTTGACAGGGAAGCTGCAGCCACCAACCTTCAAGAGCTTAAATCTGGGGGTGGTGAGGCAGTTGGTGTTAGCTAGTCTCATTGGTCTGATGGAGGTTCTTCTGCAGTATCTATCTGTGAGATAACTAGGGGCAGTGTTGTTGAAGGCTTCATGGGTAAGGCACGCAGTTTTTAAGCTGGATTTTATTGTGGGTCGAGAGCCAGTTGTTTTGACGCCTAATCTTAGATACATCAGTTCTTCTGGCCTTACCAAGGACCGCTCTAAGGGCATTATTTCGGAGGATTTTGATTCTCTGGATAATCGATTTATTAGCACCAATGTAGAGGGCATTACAATAGTCTAGCCTAGAGAGGACGAAGGGTCTGGCCAGGATAATGCAGCTGTCATCGGAGAGAAAGGGTTTGCTGGTTCTTATAAGCTTGCAAGTGTAGGTGCTGGCCGAGGCCATGGAGTTCACTTGTTTGGTAAAGGAAAGAGTGGAGTTGAGGTAGAAGCCAAGGGTCTTTACCTCATTGGCCACTTTAATGAGGTTACCATCAATTATGAAAGATGAGTAATCCTGGCCTAGTTTTTTGAGATTGGCGGGGGTACCCAGGATGATGAGCTCAGTTTTATCATCATTCAGGCATAGACCGTGGTTCGCCATCCATGCCTGGATGTTGAGGTACACCCTATCTACTAAGGCAAAATCCTTAACGTAATCCCCAAAAAGTGGGAGGAGAATCAGAGTATCATCTGCATAGTTACTGTAGGTGATACAAGATGGTCCAAATAGTCGAAAAGGGGCTTAGTGAATATGTTGTACAACGTAGGGGAGACGCAAGAGCCCTGGGGCACCCCACAAGTGATTGGGATAGGGTCTGCCGCTGCTGAGAGGGAGAAGACCCTCATGGTCCTATCACTTAAAAAAGATTTGATCCAGACTATGGGCGGCTGAGTTTAGGTGGCTGCATAAGACCTTGTGGTCCAAGAGGTTAAGGAGGAGAAGGAGGGCTGATTTCCCCTTGTCCCTAAGCCCATCGACTTGGGTCTTCGGGTCAATAAGGGCAGTTCCGTTCCGTGTTGGGGGCGGAAACCTGATTGTCGAGCACCAGGGTCTGACTGGGACAAGAAATAGGCCCGGTCACACAAAAAAAAGTGGCCCATCCCTCGCCTCAAGAAAGTGGCCCACCCCTCGCCTCACGACCCTTGACCTCTGGTGACATCACCGGAAGTGATGTCATTTGACCCCAGCCCAAAGTGACATTCCGGGAAGCGATGAAACACGATAGTTCACCCCTTGACAAAACAGGAAGTGGCATCAAATAGCATTGTTCCTAAGTACACTAAATTACTGTGAATCCAAACAGAAGTCCAAGGCCAAATGATACTATGTTATTGTATAGCAGCACTTACACTTAAGCTCTTTTTTTTTTTTTAGAACAAATATGCATACAATATCACCCAATCTGTGTTGGTAATCACTTATCGACCTAAGAAGGATGAAAGGCTTTTTGAAAAAAAATTTGATTTTTTTTGTTAAAAAAAAAACATTTTTTTCCAGTTTTTTTTCTTCCAGTTTTTTTTCTTCCAAACTGGCCCAGGCATGGCCAGAAATCAGCCCCCCACTCCCCAGGGACGATTTCGGCCCGGCCACGGGCCGAAAGGCTGAGGGGCCAATCCGAGCCTGTCGAGCACCTAAAAGGTGGTGAAGTTACAGATATTTTTGGATTTGAAGGTAAGCACCCTTGTCAAGTATTTTTGACAGAAAGGGTACTGTCGTAATAGGACGGAAGTTGGTTGGTAGGAGTGGGTCTAGGGTTTATTTTTTTTAACAGTGGGAGCACCCATGATTGTTTGAGGTTGGTAGGGATGGTGCCGGATGCAAATGAGGTATTGATAAGTTTGGAGATAAAAAGGGGAAAGTTCTCTCGATGCATCCTTTATAAACTGGGCTGGGCAGAGGTCACCCTGGCAATTAGATGGCTTAAGTGGAAAAATAACTTGTCAACATCTCCAAGCCTGCATTTGTATTTGTATTTTGTTTATTTGTATAGTGCACCTGGCCCAAGGGCATCTGGGCGCATATCTTAGTTACAGTTACATGTTAGGCATGATGACAACACGTTTAAGTTACAATGGAGTACAAGATGAACAGTGAAAGCATAGAGCATTAAAGCAACAATTAATCAGGCCAGAATACTTACAACTAAATTAAATTGCAGTGTATTTACAGTCATGGAACTTGACAGTTAAAAAGCTGCCACGGCCTAGGTGCACATATAAAACCCTACTGATTAGGGTCTGTATTGCGTGTTAGGGGGGTCTTGGATGGTGGACAGCCATACTTTGGCCTTGCTCTTGAAGGCATGGAAGGAGGGTTCCCCTCTAAGAGGTTTGGGCAGATAGTTCCACAGTTTGGCAGCGAGAACTGGGAAACTAGCCCAGCCAGCTTTCTGTAATTTGAACAGATAAGCAGTGTGTCTGGACAACTCGAGGGCGATTGGAAGTGTGGCGAGTAAATCGGTTAGCCAGATAGCTAGGGGCATGCATCATGGTCAAGACAACCTGCAACCCCTACAAAGCAAAGACCAACACGCACTCCCACCTCACTAGATAACTCACCAGCTCTGGAGGTTAAGGCAATATCCAAAGCCTTGGTATCGCCAGACAAAGCCAACAAATGCAACAAAGGGAAAACTATGGAACAAACTCTCCAGGAACCCTGGAATCATTTTTTGCCACCTTTAAAATAGGTTTTGTGCAACACATTTTTTATGACCAAGAGGGTTGAATTCAAAAGTAACTAGCCCAAAGCTAAAAGGATTTCTAAAGCGTTCCAGAAAACAATCCCAGATTTGAACCGTGTTTTAATATCAAGCAAACCTATTGATATCTGAATTAATTAAGATATGTAATGAGTTTTTTCACCAAATGTTGGAATTAATTAATTAGCTTGAATACATTGAACAATTGGCTAACACACGTCTTATGTCCTCTTTCCCTCAGTTCTCCCTTGCCCTTCTCTCCCCTTTATACTCTCGCATCAAGTTGGCAGAATAATTTTCAAGCAAGAACACTGATAGGAAAAGGAAAATATTGATTTCGTACTATTACAAAGTTTCAAACGTGTACATTTGTATTAGCCTTGACAAAGCCTGAGACCAGGTGAAACGCGGGCACGTGCACACGTGTTGGCATTTCCTATGTGTACGTTTGTATGTCTTAGCGCTCCTAACGATTGGGCCAACCCAAAGAAGTAAATTCAGACTGAATTTATCCTGGTATAACCGTGAATTCAAAGCCAAGAACATCTATTTCGATTATGTGTGTAATTTCTTACAATTGGATTAATAAAAGTAAAAAGACAGTACTTTATCCTAAGAATTTTACGCAATTTGTGAATTGACACCAATTAAAACATATTGAAACACACATTCGAATCAAACTCCTCGTCTGCGCATTAGGGTTACTGGGAATAATACATTTGTTCTGTTACTCAAGGGTTACCAGGTGAAGATCACCATCCCATAGGGCACATGTTGCAGATTTGTGCAAATGCACTTATAATCATATAATCTCTCACTATTTGAAAGCAGGCGCAGGTTTATTGATTCACGACTTACAAATATATTCTACAAGCACTTGATAAAGGGAGTGGGAGACTAAATTGTGTCGGGCACCACTAATTAGTTCCAGATATGCTTAAGTTTGTGCCCTAATAAATATTTGATGTGTACCCAAAACCTGGATTGCACTGTTCCAGGACTCAAATGTATACCAAGGCAGATCAATCACCACCAGCGTCGGTAACACCTTCGTAGTGTTCACTACTGCAGTTCAATATATTGGTAAACCAATCTTGGATCTTCATTTTCAGAATAATGTCTTTATTGGTGTTGTCTTTTCACCCTTGTTCGAGTGGCAGAATCACCGCCATTTCGGATATCCGAAGTGTCTCAGATTGGTTGCTCACAAAAGATTCCAATCTAATGTGAACATGGTGTCTTCTTGCGACACTGGAGCATAAAACAGCTGTGAAAAACCAATTTGAGACACTTTGGATATCAGAGACCCTCGGCCCCTATAATTCTAGATTTCGTTTTTTCTTCATTTTATGGTTGCTGTGGGGTGAAAGAGTCCTGTGTCATTCGTAAACGGCGGCAATGAGTATCCGTGGGGGATAGAGCTGCGGGGTTGGGAGGCTCCTTTCCCTGTGCTCTGGAGTGAGGATTGTTGCGGCGGGACAGCGGGGATGACTGGGGCATGGGTCGTGCTCCTACCTGGTGCTTATAGATCGGACGCTCGGCTGGGGAGATGTCTGGCCGCCCTGCGTCCGACGCACAGCTGCTTAGTCTTGCAGGTACGTTGGTGTGTTTGGCGGGCTCCTGACTGCCACCGCCTTGCTGGGTGTTACCCTCTGGCGGCCTGGTCTTCCAGCAGATTATTACGCCATATCACTCACTGCTCATACCAGGACCCTCGCCACAGCAGTCTATTGGCTCTGCACCGGCGGGGTGCGCCGCACTCTTGGCCCGCCACCAGTGGGGTGGTGTTGCGGCAGCCGTGCGGCGGGCTCATGGGCTGTCAGGGGGCCGTAGGTCTTCCTCCCGCTTGGGCCGCACTCCCGGGGCTTTTGACGTGGTCGTCGCGGCCAGATGGAGCCACTGGAGGCACACCAGGATTCGGCCTCAAGGGTCTGCTAGTCAGCCACAAGTAAAATTAACAGTGCAGACTTATTTCAGGATCTTTGGGGGGTTTTGCACGGAGCTCTTCTAGTGAGCTGCCATCTTGGATGGCTCTCTAGCGCCCTCGCTGTGAAAGGAGAGTCCTGACCTGATATTTTATATCTTTCTCATAGTTCAATCATTCCTTCGATCTCCTTCCCCTGTAATGAGGGTCTATGTGGACAGGGCTAAGAAGCAGGGGCATACACAACATAACATTATAGATGGGTAGCTTTCAAGTACAGTGCACCTGCAAGTTCCGAGAGACAGAAAACTCGAGCTTCATTCTTGTATATCAGATGTCACGCAGAACTCCACTGTGGATGATATCTCTGTGGTTAATAGCTATGCTTCTATAACTCTTTATGACCTTGGGCAGGGCAATTTTTACTGACACTGGTAATAGACACCTAGAGCTAGCAGCTTGTTAAACTCTTTTCTGCCTGGAACTAAGTCTCGCTTAAGATTGGCAGATGTGACATCTTCTTTTGGGCATCTCCCTCTTCTCACAGGCCACTCTTGCTTTTGTAGTAAAAATGGCATCTGTTACCCAGGTTTGCTGTTCCAAGAACATTATCACCCATATGCAAATTATTACGAGTGTAAGGCTCCTGCTTTTAAGTTATTGCAATTTTATACTACACCCTTATGGTGGTTTATAGTCATTCCAGCGACAGCCAAAGCATCTACAAAAAAGCATCCAATGCATTTTTTAGATGGTAAAGAGTTTAGTTTAATAAGATGGGTTTTAAAGGTTAAAAAAGGGAAGTTAGGGGTGACTCCCCATTAAAAAAAGAAATAAAAAAAATGCATTAGATGTTTTTTTTAGATGCTTTTTTTAGATGGTTTGGCCGTCGATGCTTTGGTTGTCGATGCAATGACTGGATACCACTAATGGCATATACATAAGTGTTGTCTGTTGGAAGGATTATTCAGTTGCCATGTGCGAGTTTCTTAAACAGTATACGGATGGTGCATCAGCGTAGCGGGTGAGGAGGTTAGTGCAGGCGGACGGTGCATCAGCGTAGCGGTTGAGCAGGGAAGTTAGCAGAGCATAATCCAGTGTGCCATGATGACATCTTCGTAGCGGTGCCCTTCGGGGGAAGGTAGTTGTGAGAAGATATGCCGAGGTACCCTGGAGTATCAGGGTATCTCTGCCAGTGGACAGTGTGCATCAACTGCTCCCATGGGATTGGAGGAAGACGTGAATAGCAGAAGGCAGGCGGAGCATGCAGCAGCGGGCATCAAGTAGACAGTGGGTGAGAATAGTTCCCAAGGGGAGTTCAGAGTTTGGATTAGAGAGAACAGGGACCTGGAGGGGTCCCTAGGAATAGCTCAGCATGCTTTGAGGTCAGGATGCAGTATCTAGAAGCAGCTCACTTGAATTATATTGAGCATCAGAAAGCCAAACTCCAGAGAAGCAACATTACAGTGGGACACAGGAGTAAATCCAGTGGGCAGACTCACAGTGGGGCACTTTGGAGCAGTACAGTTGAAAGTTAGAACATAGAATGGTGAGCAGGTTGTGAATGGTGCAAGTAATAACAAACACACAACAATGCACAACACAGCCTAGCAAGACATAATTCAGGCCTGTATAGGCATAACAAAACGTTAGTAGTCTTCGATAGCCCCAACAAGAGAATATACATTGTTCTCCTCCCCACACTCCTAACAACTGCCATATGCAGACAGCTGTACTTTCTCACATTACCACTCTGTCTCTCGCTTTTTCTCAGTCTC
This sequence comes from Ambystoma mexicanum, assembly GCF_040938575.1. NCBI lineage: Eukaryota > Metazoa > Chordata > Amphibia > Caudata > Ambystomatidae > Ambystoma > Ambystoma mexicanum. The sequence goes on along the minus strand of NC_090924.1, from coordinate 123,904,513 downwards.
TCACAAATAGATACTTTGTGCACTGTGCGCAGCAAGGGACTGGTAGACACAGGGAAAGGCAGCCTGGAGACTCCACTCATTAGCATAACCACAGTTCGAAGAGTTGTGGTACGGCATGAACTTTAGGCTCACATGAAAGGCTGCCTGAGAGAAGAAAACCTCAGGTGCACACGTCTCCTTCCATAGTATGTTGATTGGCAGGTTAAGCATGGTCTCAAACCTCACTCCAACTTGCTTAGGAACTGCGCTCGTTGGGCTCTGCTGGAACTTTTGACTGATGCACAAAACCCTATTTTGGGGGGATTCTAGGGCCACTTTGAGGGGCCCTAAACATTGCTTTTTTAACTATTTTTGGATCCAGACTTAATTTCTGGTGGCCATATGGACTTCGTTTTTTTTTTTAACTTCGTTTATTTTAAATCAAGGCAGGATGGCAAATATACAAATCATGACATATCACAAGCAATGCGTATTCAGGTTCTTCTACCCCCAGTCCTCATTTCCCCCATCAGGCTTCCTCCCTCCCACCTCCCTTTGGCCTCTCCCTCCCTCATGTTTGGAGGCGGAATTTTCTTTCTGGGTTGTCCAGTTCGCCCCTTAGCATCTATGTGTCTTCTCCCGGGTCCTCTTGGTGTTTCAAGATCCATCGGGCCCTGGTCGGTTTGTAGGTCTGGGCGGGGAAGCGCTGGTCGTATTCCAGCACTGGGCTCCAAACATTCTGAAAGCGGTGGAGCGTTCCCGCCTGTGCTGCCGTGACCTTCTCCGCGATCAGGATGTCCCAGAGTTTAGACCACCATTGGGCTATGTGAGGTCCTTCTGGGGATTTCCAGGCCCTGGCCAACACAGTTTTCCCCGCCAGAAGGCAGTGTGTCAATAGTTTAGACTTGGTCCCGGAGCGCGGGTAGATCGCGGGGATCGGGGCTCCCAGCAAGACTGGTTCAGCTTCCAGAGGAATCGCCGTTCCCGTAATTTGTGCGATGGTCTCTAGGCATGTCCTCCAGAACTGTCGTATCTTTGGGCAAGCCCACCACATATGGAAGAAAGAGCCAGGGTGACCACATCCTCTCCAGCAGGCATGATCCACATGTGGGTTCATGTGGTGAAGTCGAAGGGGCGGGTAATACCACCAGAGGAGCACCTTTTGGGCAAGCCCACCACATATGGAAGAAAGAGCCAGGGTGACCACATCCTCTCCAGCAGGCATGATCCACATGTGGGTTCATGTGGTGAAGTCGAAGGGGCGGGTAATACCACCAGAGGAGCACCTTGTACGCACAGTCCCTATTGGTAACGCACATGGAGGAGGTATGTGTTCTGGTCCTGATGTCCACCCAGGTTTGGTCCTCGACCAGATGGCCCAGGTCCGCCTCCCATTGAGCCATGCAGCGGGTCTTTGTGGACAGGAAGTCCCTTAAGAAGCGCCTATATAGGGTGGATACCCTGCCCCGAGTTGGAAGGTCCCCCAGTGTCAGCTCCAGGGCGGTGGGCGGGCGAGTTGCTGCCTGCAGAGTCTGGGGGTGCGAGCACCAGTGGCGTAGCTGGATATAGGTGAATCTGTCCCTTTCCTGGAGTTGGAACTTCTCCTCGCATTGGGCAAAGGTGAGGGGTGTCCCTCCCATATATAGCTGGTCTATGGTCTCCAGCCCGCCATTTATCCAGTTCCGGAAATTGCGGGGGTCCGCTCCGGGTGAGAAGGATGGGTTATGGAAGACCGGGGAGCGTGGGCTCAGTCCTCGTGGCACTCCCTTCTGCTTTAGAGCCCAGTCCCAGGAACTAAGGGTGTGTTTAGTTGATAGGAGGAGGTCTCCCCAGTGTGTTCTAAGGGGGGGCGGAATGTGTGGCATAAATCGCAAGGGTAAAGGTGTTTGTGATTGTTCCAGCTCTACCCACCTGGGGCGGTGTGTTATGGTCTGCCATGCCTGAAACTGTGCTAGTTGTGCTGCCACACTGTAGGCCCTCAAGTCCGGGACCCCCAGACCTCCTAGCTTGGAGCCCCCAAGCATCGTTTTGAGAGGGATTCTCGATGAATTTCAGCATTTTCCTTTGGATGTCCTTAAGGGTTGGTGTGGGGATCGCTACTGGGAGGGAGGCGCAGGCGTATAGGAACCTCGGCAGGAGGTTCATCTTGCGTGCTGTGATGCGCCCCAGCAGTGAGATCTCTTGGGTCTCCCATCGTTTCAGGTCGCCTTCCAGTTCTTTCAGTAGCC